>NC_136471.1:50078555-50436753 GCF_902686455.1 Sciurus vulgaris | reverse complement strand
CAGGGGGAAATAAGAAATTCTTAATAATAAACAAGAACAAAAAAACATCATATCAAAATCTCTGGGGCACAATGAAAGCAGTAGTTAGAGGAAAATTTATTTCATGGAGTGCATTCAATAGACGAAGAAAAAATCAATGAATAAATGACCTAACTCTACAGCTCAAAGCCCTAGAAAAAGAAGAACAGAGCAACACCAAAAGTAGTAGAAGACATGAAATAGTTAAAATCAGAGCTGAAATCAACGAAATTGAAACAAAAGAAACAATCAAAAAAATTGACAAAATAAATAGTTGTTTCTTTGAAAAAATAAACAAAATTGATAAACCCTTAGCCACACTAACAAAGAGGAGAGAGAAAACTCAAATTACTAAAATACAGAATGAAAAAGGAAATATCACGATAGACACAAGTGAAATACAAAATATAATTAGAAGCTATTTTGAAAATCTATACTCCAACAAAATAGAAAATCTTGAAGACATCAACAGGTTTCTAGAGACATATGAATTACCTAAACTGAATATGGAGGGCATACACAATTTAAATAGTTCAATATCAAGTAATGAAATAGAAGAAGTCATCAAAAGCCTACAAACAAAGAAAAGTTCAGGACCTGATGGGTTCTCAGCCGAGTTCTACAAAACCTTTAAAGAAGAGCTCATTCCAATACTTCTCAAAGTGTTTCATGAAACAGAAGAGGAGGGAACCCTCCCAAACTCATTCTATGAAGCCAATATCGCCCTGATGTCTACACCAGAGACACATGGAGGAAAGAAAAATTCAGTCCAATATCCTTAATGAACATTGATGCAAAAATTCTCAAAAAAATCTTGGCAAATCACATACAAAAATACATTTAAAAGATAGTGTACTGTGATCAAGTGGGTTTTATCCCAGGGATGCAAGGTTGGTTCAACATTCAGAAATCAATAAATGTAATTCACCATATTGATAGACTTAAATGCAAGAATCACATGATTATTTCGATAGATGCAGAAAAAGCATTTGAAAACAATACAGCATCCCTTCATGCTCAAAACACTAGAAAAAATAGGGATAGTGGGAACATTCCTTAACATTGTAAAGACCATCTATGCTAAGCCCATGGCCAATATCATTCTAAATGGTGAGAAACTGAAAGCATTCCCCCTAAAAACTGGAACAAGAGAGGGATGCCCTCTTTCACCACTTCTATTCAATATTGGCCTCGAAATTCTAGCCAGAGCAATTAGACAGACCAAGAAAATTAAAGGGATATGAATAGGAAAAGAAGAATTCAAACTATCCCTATTTGCTGATGACATGATTATGTATTTAGAGGAACCTGGAAATTCCACCAGAAAAATTTTAGAACTCATAAGTGAATTCAGTAAAGTAGCAGGATATAAGATCAATGCTCATAAATCCAATGCATTTTTATACATAAGTGATGAATCCTCAGAATGAGAATTTAGGAAAACTACCCCACTGCACAAAAAAAATTTAAAAAATTAAAAAATAAAAAAAAACAGAAAAAAGAGAAAATTAAGTGAAAAAATTAAAATTATCTAACATCTCACTTTTCAGAAATATGCATTGTTCATGTTTTGGTGTAACTCATTTTAGAGTTTTTCTTTATTATTTTCCTTTCTACCTCTCTCTTCCCTCCTCTTTCCTCTCTTCTTTCTTCCCTTGCTTCCTTCCTCCCATCTTCTCCTCATTTTTTTTTATTATTCTCATGATGCAGCAGGCACTGTGCTAAATAGTAGGTATATACCTGTGAACAAAACAATTGTACCTTCTTCAAACTTACCTTCTAGTGGGAAAATCAGGTAACAAAAATTAATTATGGATTGTGATTGGTACCATGGGAAATATAAATAGCATGCTGTGATGAAGAATGACAGGGTACCTAATGTGAATAGAGTTGTCAGGAAAGGTCTCTCTAGTATAATGATATTTAAGGTATGACCTAAAGGATCATAAAATGTAGGTCAATATTTGTAAAGTATCTGTCATGGAGAAAATACTTGTAAACTTTTATAATTTCTGTTTTTCTGTTTGTTTGAATTTTTTTCTAGACTTCTAAATGCTTTCCCCATGACATATTTTATAAACATTAACCTGTATTTTCCTATGGTATGATTTCAGCTTTTGCACTTAATTTTTTTTTTCATCTGTGATATTTGTATAAGGTGTGGTTTAGAAATCTGTGGCAGAGGTAATAGTGATCACCAAACACTTAGCTATTCTCCCTTATTTCCTGTATCCTTTACTATTGGAAACATAATATAGCTAGTTCTAATGGGCTACGGGAAAGAAAAAAAGGTCAACTCAAAACACTACAGCTATCTTTTTCCATTTTTTTGTCTTAGGTAAAAACATATTAGTACTTCTCTTAGCAAGGGTACTTGAGTTAACTGTGTGGAAGAGAAATCCCATTGTCAATCATAAATGCACATGTTGTTTAAATGTGAAATAAGCTTTGGTTTTGCTGAACAATGGAGATTTCAGATTTGATTTGTTACCACACCATAGTATAATATAGTAGTTCTCAAACTTTACCATATATCAGAATCATCTAGAACATTTCTTAAAGCAAGATTGCAGGGTCCCATCCCCAGAGTTTCTGATTTAGGGCTGGTGCCTGAGAATTTACATTGCTAATAAATTCCCACATGATGGGGAACCATCTTGAGAATCACTGCTCTCCCTCTTAGTTTAAATTTTACAAATGACAATTTGTTCCAAAATATTCTTTTATTTTAATGCTGCTCTTTAAATATCCCATTGTCATAAACAAACATATGCTTGAGCCAATTTCTACCATTCTGGTGACTTTCTCAGTTACTTGTTTGCCTAATCAAGTGTTAATCACTCACTTTTAATTTTTCTGTGTTTTAATATTTTGTAGGATAAGGTTCCTACTGTTATTCCATTCCAAAATGTTTATCTATTATTGCAAGGGTTTTTTTTTTTTTTTTTTTTGTCATCTCAGACAAACTTCAGAATCATTTTTCTAAGATATAAATAATAAGAAAATCCTATCCAAATTTTTACTGAGTTCATGTTAAATTTAAAGATTAATGCTGAGAGAATTATATTTCAAGTCATCCAAGTTAGGAACATGAGATTTCCCTCTACTCAAATCTGCTTATATGTACCTTAGTAAAGTTTGCTTTTTATCTCTTGCCAGGACTATTGCAATAATCTCCAATTACTATCCTACCAATTCAAATCTGACATGACAACATTCCCAGATCAATGTGCCAAATATGAATCTGCTCTCTATATGAATTTCTACTATTTGAATTCTTTTGGTGCTATTGCATTGCTTAGCAAATAAGGTAAAACTTCTTAGCTCATGGTGTAGTCTTTAGCTAAAATCTCATGATTAACAAAAACCTAGTGCAATTGGCAGTCAATACATCTAAAAGCAAAAGGAGAATTTTAAAACTCTGAAATTAAAAGCTGGATAAGGAGTGCATATCCTAATTCTGAATTTAATATACCATTTTTCAGACAAAATGACTAAGTTTGTTCAGATAAATAGAACTACTCTTTCAAATTCCCCAGAACATATTTAGCTTAGATTCCAGACTCGGGTGTTCTGTAGTCTGCTTCACTTTCATTTTGTATACCTGTTGAGAGGTCATCTGTTGAATTCAGGCAGTTTTAAATTACTTTGAAATAAGTAAGGAGACTATAGGGTTAGGTGGAAAATTAGTATTTCCCCCCCTTCTTTTAGATTCACTTATTATTAGGCAAACATGGAGGGGAAACTAATGCATTTCCTAATTATATTGAATAATGGAGTGTACTAATCAGTAAACAATTAAATCCCAGGGAACTGTAAGATGGCTTGTTTGTGAAGACTACTATAAAACTTAGCACCTACGTTATTTAGGGAAATAGTAATTGCTATCAAAAGAAACCCTGAAATATCCAAAGTTTTAACAAAATAGACTTAATTTCTCTTTGATGTTGAGACAAATGCAGTTGCTCTTTGTCAGCATCTAACTTTCTTCCATGTGGTGATTCAGGGACCTAGTTTCCTTACTAGGGCCTTCAAATCTTTTGTATCATATCCTGGCAGTCATAGGAATTAAGTGAAGGAAAAGTACACCAGCTTCATCAAAATAAACTATTCCCAAAGTGACATACATCATTTCCGCCTACATATCATTAGTGAAAAGCTGGTCACATTGTCACAACAGAATGCAAAGGTTACTATAGGGAGATGTCATTGTTGGCTAGATGGCTATCATAAGATGACAACTTCACACTATGGAAATAGAGGAGCATAATTGTTTAAGGCAAAGTATGTCACCTCTGTCAGTATCTTTAACCACGTTTATAAAGTGATGAAATGTCAGTATGAGGCAGGATATTATGGTTAAAAATATTTTTCCTCTATCACCATCTAGCTTATTCCATACTGTTACACTTATTATTTGAAACTCATACTTTGATATTTGATCACCCTGCTTTGTGCACTAATTGTTTAATGCAAAATTTTCTTGTCTCTCCAAACAGATTATAAATGCATCAAAGTCAGATAATATGTAGTAAGAATAGGCACTAAATATTACTAAATTCAATTGAAGTTTCCCTATACTTCTTCAAACTCTGGAAGATCTAATCAAAAACTTACTTTTTGCTGTTATTCTTCCAACCATGCAGCCATCTGCATTTCCCTTCATATGACTGAAATCAATCAACTCTCCAAAAATCACCAAAAAGTTAACTGGTTTTCAAATGTAGTGAGTTCAGATAAGCAAACTTCTCCATACTGTTTAATTCAAGACAGAGATTAAAATTATAATAAATTTATGTGGAATAGGAGCATGTATACACAGCTAATTCATGACAAAAAATAAAAGCTAGATGTCTTGGAAAATAATTGAACATGAGGGAACAGGAACAGAAAATGGTCTTTACTGATTCCTAGTTACTCATCTTAAAAGTACATATGGTGTCCTCACTTGTGTATGCCTTTGTCACTCACATTATAAGTCACTGCAAACCTGAGTAATGGCAATATCATTGACTAAGAGTCCCAATTCAGAAAAAGTACTTTTACTCCATGTCAAGACTACACTATACTCCAGTTTCTCAGGATGTCTTTGTTTATGTCTTTTATAACAGAATAATTATTAATAAGCCCCTTTTCACTCTTAAAATGTGCTCTTCTGAAGATAATGATGTTGACATCCTGTCCATAACCCTCCAATCAACTTTCTGTTCTGAAATGCATGAATGATACCATATTGGTGGCTGCTGAATTTTTCTGCTGTAATTGTTATTATGACACACTGCTTTTCTACTAGGAAGACTTTTCTGAGGCTACATTGTCTGCCATTATCAAGATGGCTAACAAAATGTGAATGGCACTACTATCAATGGTGCCTTCCTCATATAAGGGGTTTTGCTCCAGTCACTGACTACTCTGTATTCATTTCCAGTGTCATTAACTTCATTCTCAACAACATGAGTCTTGAAATTTGTAAAGGTTCACTCTCCAAACAATAACTACAATTAGGTATCCCAAAGTAGCTTACTTTTTTGAGTCTTGTACTCTTAAACAGAGATTTCTTGGACCATTTTTAGACACACGCAAAAAAAACCTTTCCCTCCCATCTATAGGACCTTCACAATTGATTCTTTGGTTTTGAGCAGTACTCCTAGAAATTGGGAATGACATTTTCTCCCTGTTCTGTCAGAATTATAAATCATATTGTTATGAAGGTTGCAACTTTAAGCCCTCGAGTCTACTCCAATGTTTCCCTCAAGAGACAGAGGATTTACATGCAAAAGTTACCTCTTGATTATCTCTTTTGGTATTCCATTGTCTACAAAACTGGGGATCAAATTAGATTCCCATCCTGAAGGAGTGTCCTTTTACATGATATCATGATATTTTATAAGGAGTTCTGATTATTTAATTCAAGTATTTTTAGAATTATAATCTTCCACTATACTTCTCAATATCCTCTTCCCCTTGTTTTGTCACCATTTTTCGTTGTTTTGTTTTATTTTGTTTTGGTAATTTTTGTAATATGAAGATAAAATGGAAATATTTAAGTGCAAATTTTGGCTGATGTCCTAAACAATTAAATGCTACATTCCAATGGGTAGAAGTCCACCATGTATAACTTATAAAGATGGTTAAATAATGTTGTAAGAATCCTCATTGAATATCATATTTTTATACTACGAAATAATATTGGAGAATTTGACAAAAGGATTTGGAATTAAGAAGGGGATAATCTGAAAGAGCTATTGGTATGCTATGAATTCCACATTCGAAAAGGGTGAGTAGTGTGAGTAGTGTAGGGTGTTTGTCTCTTATCACAAGTCAAAGTAAAGAATCTTTTAATCACATGGAGAATTTGAAATATGACCCCTGGAGTCTGATGGATACCAGTCTGATGCATTTCTCATAACATCTGAACAACTTAAAGGGTAATACATGTTAGCTAGTTGCCCATAAAACAGAGCAAAGAGAAAAATTAGAAGAAAGATTTTTTTAAGAAACAGAGCAAAGAG
This sequence comes from Sciurus vulgaris, assembly GCF_902686455.1. NCBI lineage: Eukaryota > Metazoa > Chordata > Mammalia > Rodentia > Sciuridae > Sciurus > Sciurus vulgaris. The sequence continues at coordinate 50,430,223 of NC_136471.1, read as the reverse complement.
AAGTTGCTGTATTTGAGGAATGCCTGCAATTGTTGTAACAAAGGATACATTAAGTGTATGCTGTACATCATATATAGACCACACAGGGGGAAAAATTCTGTGTGAAGTTCCTTAGAGTCCAGCCGAGAGAGGCCATATGAGAGACACCTTCAATAATAAGGTGAATTGCAAGATTACTGTGTGATAAAGAAGGAACTGCAAAGAAAAAAGCCAGAGTAGATGAATGAAAAGCATCAGGAGATGTATTTCCAGTCATGAGGTGATCTCCAAAGAAGCTAATAAGGCATTTCATGAATGAAAGAATCAAGTTTAAACAGTCATCATCCTCAGTAAGTACTATGCCTTTTGTGACCGTCTAGTATATACAGTACCTCTTCCCATGCCCCTTTCTCCTCTGCTTCTGCCTTTCTATTACCATGAAGAAACCCAAAACACACAACTAACAAGGCATAAGAATAGGAAGAAAATGCACAGTAGAGAAATGGCTGCTCAAAATACATTAATTACTGAAATGAGGCTCGCATCACTTAAAAGTAACCAGAAAAGTTATAGAACTTTCCTTGATTTTTACCCAAGGGCAGACAAAGACTTCATCTCACAGAATAAATTTTAAAAGATCACAGGAAAAGAAGACAAAGCAACTTTCTGATTATATCCCACAAGATATGTTTGTTATATGCATAAATTACATGGCAATAATCTCCAAGTTGACTATTAATTATATTATGCATTATTTTTTTCTCAACTTTTCCTATACTGGTGCACTGTAGTTGTATATAAGGGTGGGATTTGTTGTTACATATTCCTATATACACACTATATAACAATATAATTTGGCCAATATCATTCTGCATTATTTCCCTTTACCTTTCCTTCCACACCCTGGTCCCTTTCCTCTATTCTGCTTATCTCCATTTGCTTTTCATGCTATTGCCCCAACTTTCTTTTTCTTTTTTCTCTGTATCTTGTACATATGAGAGAAAACACATGACCCTTGACCTTCTGAGTTTTGATTATTTTGCTTAACCTGATGGTCTCAAGTTTGATCTATTTTCCTGCAAACAATGCAATTTTATTTTTATTTATTACTACATAAAATTTAATTGTGTGTATATACCACATTTTCTTTATCCATTCATCCACTGAAATATACCTAAGCTGGTTCCCTAATTTGACTATTGTGAATTGAGTTGCTATAAACATGGGTATGCATGTATCACTGTAGTACGAGGACTTTAATTCTTTAGGATAAATACCAAGGAGTGGTATAGTTAGTTTCATGCCTATATTTTTGAGGAACCTCCATACTGATTTCCATAGTAGTTGTAATTTACAATCCCACCTACAGTGTAAAAGAGGACCTTTTTCTTCACATCCTCTCCAGCAATTATTGTTTGCACACTTGATGACAACCATTCTGACTGGTGTGAGATGAAATTTCAGTGTAGTTTTGACTTGTATTTCCCTAATTGCCAATGATGTTGAACATTTTTCATATATTTTTTGATCATGTATTTCTTCTTCTGATAAGTATCTGTTTATATGCCCATTTATTAACTGTGTTTTTGGGGAGTGTTTTGTATTAAGTGTTTGAGTTCTTTATATATTCTCAATATTAACCCTTTTTCAGAAGAATATATAGAAAAGTTTTTCCTTATTTTTTAATTTCTGTCTTCACAATCCTAATTGCTTCCTTCACTGTGCAGTATTTGATGCCATTCCACCTTTAAAACATTTTTTAGTTGTTGATGGGTCTTTATTTTATTTCATTTTTATGTGGTGCTGAGGATTGAACCTAGTGCTTCACACATGCTAGACAGGCACTCTACCACTGAGCCACAACCCCAGCACCCCTATTCCATTTTTTAACTCGACTTTTTTCTTGAGCTCTAGAGGTTCTTTGGAGAAAGTCATTGTCTGTGCCTATATGCTGGAGTGTTAACCCTGAATTTTCTTCTAGGAGTTGCATACTTTCTAGTCTACTTCCTAGAAATTTGATCCATTTTGAGTTTATATTTTTGTGCAGGGTGAGAAACAAAGGTCTAGTCTCATTCTTCTACATATGAATAACCAGTTTTCCCAGAACCATTTGTTAAAGTGGTTGTTTTTCTCCTCTTATACATTCTACAATAAAAACGAATCTGCCTATATCTAAAATTGTCTAACAGATAATATATGCAGATTTCCCTTGACTTTTTTCTCTATCCATTTTTTTGTTGGACAAATATCTTTCTCAACTCCTTTTAAGTATTATAAAATAGTAATTAAAAGTGACTTTGAAATAAAAACCACTGGGGTTCATATCCTGGGTCTACCACTTTCTGTGTGACCCTGAGGAGTTATTTGAATTCCCTCATTTGTAAATCTAGGATGCTATTACTTAACTTGCAAGATTGTGGGGATGATGTAAGATACTGCATACAAAACTTCCTATGTATAGTTGCTAGCAAAATTTATTGATTTGTTGTGTTGTAATGGATTGAGAGACCTTTTATTGTCCCCAAATTCATACTCAGGACTCATTATTTGGAGTATATTTTTTAAATAACTACACCAGCATGCATTACAAAAAAAAAAAAAACCTACTATTTTCCACCCACACTATATTAGTTATAACAATGTTAGCTTCTGTAACAAATGAATTCTAAAATATCATTGACTTATGGAAGATTATTTCTTGCTGAATCAACTCTTCAATGGATATTCAGTGGGTAACCTTCCCTATGACTATGTAGGAATCCAGTATCCTTCCCTCTGATGGTTCTTCTATTTCCTAGAAACTTACGTTTCTTTTCTGCCTTCAACTACTCAATGGAAAAAGCACAGTAGAGGTAAATACCTACTTTCTGATCACTGATGCCTGAAAGTGACACATACCACTTTCTTTCACTTTTATGGCAAGTACAATGACCATTAATATGCGAGAAGAATAATGAATATAGTTTCTAGAGGGACAGTTACTTCCCCAAATGACTCAGTACTATGGAAAAAAAAAATATCAGTAAATGGAAAATAATTAATTGTCTATGCCATACAGGCCCATGCTATTTTCCTTCAAAGAACTACAGACCCCAGGAATAATGAATTACTATAATTTCCTCTCTGCATCATGATTTAGTCATAATGGCAGTTGTAGTTTCTAACTGTACACAGAAATCAGGTATTGGTAGAGGCTGAAAGAAAAACAGTAGGCAAAAGAATCAAAAAGCAGGTCTTATACAATAAAAATACTTTCACCATTTTATGGTTGATATAAAAATTACAATGCCAAATCAAAGATAAAAGGAGAAAAGGAAAAATGGGTACCCTATTTTCTTTCAGACTGTCAGGTCTGTTTGTAACAGTTTAGCATCTATTGACAAATTGTGTTGCTAGACCCAATTCCAATGGTCTATTGGTGGACATATTTCTCCATATTTTACCAAATAATTGATTAATCATCCTAGTTTCCAAGAAGTTGTGAATTTTAATTTGTATCTGTCTTCAAAATATTTTAGTGGGAAGTCAGGAGAAATTATATCTGTTAAAATCAACCAGATACCACTTAATCTCAATAAATTGCCTGTATCTTAAGGTGCTTCATGATCTGACCAAAACTGACCTATTCAATTTTATTTCCTGGTATTTACTATGCTATGTAGTCAAAAATTTATTCTCACTGTCTTACATATAAGCCAAATCCAATTCTTACCTATCTGCTCTCACTTCTATTGTCTCCCCATGACTTTAAATTCCATACTGTGTCCTTTCTAGCTATTCAAATATGTGGATATTTAGCATGTAGATTCTTAAGTTTTCATTCTTTCTTCAGTGTTAGACTGTTTTAATAACTATGACAAAATATCTGAGGCAGGATAACTTTATAGAGAAAAGAGGTCTGTGTAGCTTGCAGTTTGGGAGACTAAAATTCAAATACCATAACGCCCACTCTGGCAAGTTCTCCATTAACAGATGGCAAGGGCATACACAGGAGGAAGTGATCACATCTTGAAAGAGTAAGCACAGAGTGATTCCAGATAGGGCTCATTCTTATAATAACTCACTCTCACTAGAGCTAAGGAGACCCACGAGAGCTTCTTTAATCCCTTCTAAAAGCTTCAGTAATCTAAGAATCTCCCACTAGTTCCCACCTCCCAGTATCAAAACACTGAAGAATAATTTTCCAACATATTAACCATGTGGAACAAACCACATCTAAATCATAGCACCCTCTGTATGTTATTGTTATAAATCTAGTAAATTTATAAGTTATTTGACAGCAAAAATTATGCCTCATCTTTCTGCATTTTTCCATGTCATTAAAAAAGTACTTAATGCAAAAGAAAAAACTTACCAGATTTGCCTTCAAGGAACTAATTTTAAATTTATATTTTTCTGTCTCCATACAAAATTTATAATGCAGATATGCTAAAGAATTTTCTGCTTATTTAGTAAAGCTTATGAAAATGTTTTTTAATTAAAAATATTGTGATTGAGGTTAGGTTTGTGGACCATGATAGAGCAATTGCCTAACACATGCAAAGCACTAGGTTCCATTCCCAGTACCACAAAAAAATTAATAACCAAAATAGAGGTATTGTGTCCATCTACACCCAAAAACGATTTTTAAAAAGAAGATGGAAACATCTCCTATGTTCTTGGATAAGTAGAATTAATATTGTCAAAATGGCCATACTACCAAAAGCGCTATACACATTCAATGCAATTCCAATTAACATCCCAATGATGTACCTTACAGAAATAGAGCAAGCAATTATGAAATTCATCTGGAAGAATAAGAAACCCAGAATAGCTAAAGCAATCCTTAGCAGGAAGAGTGAAGCAGGGGATATCGCAATACCAGAACTTCAACTATACTACAAAGCAATAGTAACAAAAATGGCATGGTATTGGCACCAAAATAGACAGGTGGATAAATGGTACAGAATAGAGGACACAGAGACAAACCCACATACATACAGTTTTCTCATACTAAACAAAGGTGTCAAAAACATACAATGGAGAAAAAATAGCCTCTTCAACAAATGGTGCTGGGAAAACTGGAAATCCATATGTAGCAGAATGAAACTAAACCCCTATCTCTCACCCTGCACAAAACTCAACTCAAAATGGATCAAGGACCTCAGAATCAGACCAGAGACCCTGCAACTTATAGAAGAAAAAGTAGGTCCAAATCTTCAACTTGTTGGCTTAGGATCAGACTTCCTTACACGACTCCCAAATCCCAAGAAATACAAGTAGGAATCAATAATTGGGATAGATTCAAACTAAGAAGCTTTCTCTCAGCAAAGGAAACTATCAGTAATGTGAAGAGAGAGCCTACAGAGTGGGAGAATATCTTTGCCACTCACACTTCAGATAGAGCACTAATCTCCAGAATCTATAAAGAACTCAAAAAACTCTACACCAAGAATTCAAATAACCCAATCAACAAATGGGCTAAGGAAATGAACAGGCACTTCACAGAAGAAGATGAACAAGCAATCAACAGATAAATGAAAAAAATGTTCAACATCTCTAGTAATAAGAGAAATGCAAATCAAAACTACCCTAAAATTCCATCTCAACCCAATTAGAATGGTGATTATCAAGAATACAAGCAACAATAGGTGTTGGAGAGGATATGGGGGAAAAGGTACACTCATACGTTGCTGTGGGGTTGCAAATTAGTGCAGCCACTCTTAAACGCAGTGTGGAGATTCCTTAGAAAACTTGGAATGGACCCACCATTTGACCCAGCTATCCCACTCCTTGGCCTATACCCAAAGGACTTAAAATCATCATACTACAGAGATACAGCCATATCAATGTTCATAGCAGCTCAATTCACAATAGCCAGACTATGGAACCAACCTAGATGTCCTTCAATTGATGAATGGATAAAGAAACTGTGGTATATATACACAATAGAATATTACTCAGCCATAAAGAATAATAAAATATGGCATTTGCAGGTAAATGGATGGAGTTGGAGAATATCATGCTAAGCTAAATAAGCCAATACCAAAAAAATCAAAGGCCAAATGATCTGAGTCGTGGATGATGAAACATAATGGAGGGGGCTGGAATGGAGGCAAGAATGGAGGAAGTATGGATTGTAAAGAGAAAAGGAGTGGTGGGAGGAGTGGAGGGAAGGAAAATAATAGAATGAGACAAACATCATTACCTTATGCACATGTATGATTACACAAATGGTATAATGCTACTTCATGTACAACCAGAGAAATGAAAGTTATATCCCATTTGTTTACAATGAATCAAAATAAATAAAATACAAAAAATATTGTGGTAAAATATACATAACCTGAAACTTAGCAATGCATTAAATGTATTTACATGTGTGCAACATTCACCACCATCCACCTCTAGAAACTGTTCATCATCCCCACTGAAACCATGTACCCACTAAATAATAACTTCTCTTCCCTCCATTTTCCCTATGCCATGGCCACCACCATTCTAATTCCTGTATCTATGAATTTGACAGTGCTAGATAGCTCACATTACTGGAATTATATCATATTTGTCCTTTGTTTCTAGCTTATTTCACTTAGCATAGTGTCTTCAGTTTCATTCATATTATGGCATGTGTCAGAATTTTATTATTTTTTAGGCAATGATATTCTTTTATATGTATATACCACACTTGGTTTATCCATTCACCCATTCATGAACATTGGGATTATCACCAACATTCGACTATTGTGAATACTGCTACTAAGAACATTTGTGTCTAAATACCAAACCAAGTTTCTCATTTTAATACTTTTGGGTATATACCCAGAAAATGAATTGTTTGATTAAAATGGAAATTCTATATTTAATTTTGGGAGAACTTCAAAACTGTTTCCCACAGAAACTGAACCATTTTATATTCCCATACAAATGTGTTTTAAGTCCTATTTTCACGTAAACATATGTCTAAAATTTGGTAAAGTTTAGCAGGCTTTCCAAGGCATGCAAAATAGGTAGAAAATGCATCGAAGGCAAGGCAGGCTCTCTTGGAAATTCTATTTTCTTACTTATTTCTCACCAAAATTGTTATATAAAGAATATTTTTCACTTCAAAGCCATCTGGCATCCTATAGAATTTACTAGTCGGTAAGAAGTCATTCCCCTTCTTGGAGAGGCATTATCAACAAGCAGTATGCAATTATAGAGGAATTTCACAGACCCTAGAACCAGAGCAAGCACAGGGAAAAACTGTGAGCTTGTTTTGAAATTTTAATCTCCCCTAAAATGCAACACACACACACACACACACACACACACACACACAGAGGCATGCACACACACACGTACACGTATGCAATACAATTGTATTTCCCCTTGCCCCTTCATTCTCTACCTTCAGGCTCCTTCCAAAGAAGTGTCCCAATTTTGTCCATAATGCCTTTTCTCAATAATTTTTTCTATCATCAAGGGAAATTCAAACTTGCTTATGTTATTCTTTAGGATTACAGTCATGTAACAGGAGTTACCTTAACTCCCCAGTGAAGTTCCTTGAGGACTGACACTTGATCTTCATTCTCTTAATTCTCCCACATCAAACCATGCACTTTATCATTATAGTAGGTATTTGAACATTACATTTACTAATAAGAAGAAAATTAATGGCTTTTAATAACTTATCATACCCATAATAAATATGCAAAAATTTCTTCAATACCCAAACCAAAGAAATTGTGGGGGTAGGGGGAATCACATAAGATACTTTGACGTAAGGAACTATCTGGAGCAGTAGATCTTTTATTCCCCTTTAAATCGCATCTGACAGGCAGTTACTTTTACATTGGGTCAGTACTCCCCACAGTGAGTAATGAAATGAAAGTAGTCATGACAGTGAAGTACCATCCTTCGGCCAAACTGCGTCAAGGTGAGTTAGACAGGAGGACCCAGAGTCAATGGAAGAGAACTTCGAAAGACAGAACAGTTGGCTTGGAAATTTTCTCATGTTTTGGAAAGTGTATGAAAGATACAAGGAAGAAAATCTGCATAGGTAGCGGAAGGAATTGAACTATGTAGGAAAATATCACCATTTCTTTATGTAATAATTCACAAATGAATTTCTATTTTGGCAAAGATAAGACTGCATTTAACATTGTACCTGGAATTAATACTTTCATGAAGATAAGCATGGCCATTTACAATTGTTTGCCCTCTCAGTAGATTATTAATAGACAATTAATTTAAAGTCTGAAATTTTCTCTTCCACAATCAAATGAAAATGATGTGGTTCTAGTGTGAAAGAGTATTCTTGGATTTGACTCTTCAGTTCCCTATATTTAACCAACTCAAATTTACCCCATTGTTATTGAATTTATACTTTTTTAAAGAATGATAGTCCTGAGAAAAATATTCACTTCTTCATAAAGACACATACAATATAGTCTAGTAATTCTAAAACAGGATTTTTTGGTATGTTATACTTCGTGAAGAACCACATTTGCTTTAAACAACTTGTATTAAGCATGATAGAATAGAAATATGCATAAGAACTGAGGATGATGAAATACCCAGGTTTAATTCAAGTAAACCAAATGCCATATGGCAAAATTCCTAGGAATAATACCAGAGCCCTCTCTCCTTTCCCTCAGTTTCAAAATCAAAAAAGAAGAGTCACACAACTATTAAGTTCATGAACAATAATGATATATTTAACTTTGATGACAAATGAAAGTTCACTTTTCAAGATTTAAGCAGTCAATTTATTCAAAGAAAATAACCCAGACTCATTGTGAACATGAATTCTTGGAACTTATCCCACTTAACGTAATTGAATCCATAAATATAATTTGAATAAAAAACAGGTTTGGAGCCAGATATAACTGGGTTTCAATTCTAACTCTCGTACATATTAGCCATATAAAATTGGATATGTAGCAAGATCTCAAAAGTCTCAATTTCTTTATTTGTAAAATGGGTGCAAAAACAGACTTTTTATAGTCTGTTGTTAGGATTAAATGATGTAACATTAGGAAAGCATCTGTCATAGAGTAGGCATCCAATAAAAATCACTTTTTAAATTTTTCTAGGATATGTTCCTCTTTTTCTTGAGAATGAAGCATAGCAACTAAGAGAAATTTCTCCTATTTATTCTTACTTTGTGAAAGTGCTTTGTATACTTCGAAGAGTAAACTCTAAATAGGAGAAGTACTCATTGAACATACATTTATAAGTTTAATAGTGAACTCATCTGGTCAGTATCATTAAGTTATTTACAAAATGGTTTACTAATGATATTAAGGACATTGGAAAGACTGAAGTCATTGACGTTGGTGCAGTAAGACAAAGATGTCTTTTAAAAAGCGGTAGAGAGTTTGATATTGATAAAAAATTGTATATCAAGTACCAGGGTAAATATATCTGAGTGTTTCAGATATTCTTAGATAAAATATGCATTCTCTACAAAGAATGGGATTACCAGTTGTTTGGGTATGTATAAAACACAGAACAAAAGTACAGTGAGTTTTCTTTCTGTTTTGTTTTTAGAAAGAAACAACAAAGTCTTATATCTCACTAATTGGGTATATGATAAACTTCATAAGTTTTTAATTCTGCAAATGTAATTATTTTCATATTTTGTGCTGCTACAATTCTGGATTGATTTTTAGAAACTCTATAACTTCTGGATAATTGTAACACATACTATGGAGACTCCCGCACGCATACCTACACTGGAAAAAACATGATGATGGTCTATTGAGGCTACTGCAGATTTTGAACACTTTCAGATTAGTTCCCTTGCTTTCAAAGAACCTAGCCATAAAGGCTTTAAAATAGTTACAAAAATAGGCACAACATTACCTGTAAAATCAATTGATCTGTAGGAAGTCCTAATCATTTATTTTTCTCTTAAGTATAATTGAAGTATTCATAACTAAGAATATTGGTGTCCCTTAGCAGTTTTCTTCCTGAAGCACATACATCCCAGAGGAAAATATGGTTGTTGAAAACTTGAGAAATTTGCTTTAAAAACTCAAAATAAATGTCCAAAATATTGTAATGAAATCACAATTACAACAAAGGATGATTTCAAGAACACTTTCATTTTATTTCAGACAACAGCTACCTACATCTGTGTGATGCCATTCCACTCTTAGCTTGATTCATTTTGAGAAACCTTTGTGATACAATCAACACACTGGGAACCAGTGTAAAAATTCAGAATGTCAATGATGAAATGAGAAAGTTTCCCCTAAAACGGAACAAACTGATACAGCTTGTGTCATAGACAATAAAAGAAAGTGTCTTAAAATTTGACAAGCCCTTCGGTGGTACAGAAGAATCAGAAATGAAAACCAATCAGATACTGCTTTCATCTTACCCTCCCCTGCACTAATAGACATCTTAGGCCTTTAGAAAGGTAAAGCAGACAACATACCAATGCTTATCGCATCTATAGACTGACAACAATAAAGGCAGTAAAGTATAATAGAAAAAGCATGGATTTGACATTAAATAGCTAGCATTGCTATCATAGAAATATCACTCAACTTCTGTGAATCTATATCACATCAGTAAAGTAGAAAAATTAATCATAGCTAAGTTTCAAGAATCTAGCAAGGAGGCATTTAAAATGTTTGACAACATACCAGACATATGCAATTAAGTAATGAATCAAGGAAAGAAAGCCACCAACGCATGACTCCCAAAAATCCCTCCTTTTCACCCAATTGTTATGTTGACTATCAGTTTTCCTTAATGTGTGGACTGAAAAAAAAAATGGCCAACTTAACTAAATGGCCACAAGAGATGGACACAAAAATATAGTCTCAAAATTCCATTTCTAAAATCTATTGATTTAGATATTCAGGAAACCCAATCTAGGATAAAATAATGGAAGGCAACAGTGCTCATCATCCCTAGTAATTAGAGAAATGCAAATTAAAACCACACTAAGGTTTCATCTAACTCCAATTAGAATGACTATTATAAAGAACACAAGCAATAATAAGTGTTGGCATGGATGTGGGGGAAAAGGCACACTCATACATTGCTGGTGGAGTTGCACATTGGTGCAGCCACTCTGGGAACCAGTTTGGAGATTCCTCAGAAAACTTGGAATGGAACCACCATCTGACCCAGCTATCCCACTCCTTGGTTTATACTCAAAGGACTTAAAATCAGCATACTACAGAGATGCAGCCACATCAATGTTCATAGCAGTTCAATTCGCAATAGCTAGATTGTGGAACCAACCTAGATGCCCTTCAATTGATGAATGGATAAAGAAACTGTGGTATATATACATAATGGAATATTACTCAGCCATAAAGAATAATAAAATTATGGCATTTGCTGGTAAATGAATGAAGTTGGAAAATATGCTAAGTGAAATAGGCCAAGCCCATAAAACCAAAGGCTGAATGTTTTCTCTGATAAGTGGATGATGATACATATCGAGGAGGGATGCCATGGGTGGGGGGAAAGAGGAATGAAGGAACTTTGGATGGTGTAGAGGAAAATGGGGCAGGAGGAGGTAGGGGAAGGAATGATAGTAGAATGGAACAGACAGTATTACCCTATGTTATGTATGATTACATGAATGGTGTGACTCTACATTGTGTACACCATAGGAATGAAAAGTTGTACCCCATTTGTGTACAATGAATCAAAATGCAGTCTGTAAAAATTTAAAAAATTTTAATTAAAAAAAGAAAAGTCAAACCATAGGAAGATATTAATAATTAAGCATTTCCAAAAATTGATACAGATTTTATTTCCTAAAGAGAATATGATATTTAATATAACATAATACCACTCTCCTAGTAGAATTGAGTGCATCTCAGCTAGGCTTCCTCTGAAACCATCCTTTGTTGATTCAACCATTCCACATAAAGTTATATAACCTATGATGTCTCATGCATTGCAGCCACAGTGAATGTTGGGGCCTTCTACTGCTAAGCCACAAGAGCTGTTTGTTGTACTTTCAAGCATCTTCTAGACTGACAGCTAAATCATTGGTAGCTTTAAATCACCTGTGGTTGGTGTATTTCCACCACAGAAATTGGCAAATGCTTCAAATCAGGATTTGGGATGGGGGAGGCAGTTTTAAACCATTTACCAGTCCATCGTTGGCTGTAATCCAGCTGAGATCATTCAATGCAAGTCTCTTTACATAGCTAACAATTGTAAAGCAAACTCATTCGGGGAGAGGAATCAATAGGAATGATGATAAGATTGGCAATTCTTTGCAAAATGTGCTTCTCCCCTCCTGGGTCTTCACTCCCACATAGTTTAGGGCAAACATTCCTACCTCAGCAGAGGATACTTAAGTTTATTTTCATTTAATCTCATTATACTATTTTGAAACTCTGCCCCCTTCAATCTCTATCACCAGATGATGACCCTGTTATTCTGAAAATTTGCCTCGTCTGTTTTCTTTGACTCTAAGGGTAGAAAAGTATGTCATTTGTTATGATTTGTATTGACCTTTATAGTATTATCTGTCCAACTTTTATCAACTGAACAAGATGAAGTGTAATCTTTTTTGTTTTCTCATTATGTAGTTCTATAACATGTTTATAATTGCAAAGTGTTCCCAAATCACTATTTTGATTATTTTTACAATAGTTTCAGGAAGTAAGGGGAGAAGGGATAGCATTTTCATGCTGTTTCAGAGGATCAAAACCCAGAAAGCTTAGAAGTTTGCTTTAATTCAGGCACTAATCTTAGAGGGTATAGTAAATCACCGACTATCTAAATCAACCTTTGTAGATAATTAGTGCCCCTCTTATACTTTCTGTGTGTCTCTTCAGAGTGAGCTTTGGTAATGCAAGATTATGTCCTCATTCTTAAACACACACACACACACACACACACTTAAAGGATACAGGTTTTCAGTAACCATAACAACAGCAGCACTTTATGTTTTAGGCACCATTCAAGGAATTTCACAATGTAATTTTCACAGTGACTCAAACAGGTAAACAATCATGCTTATTTTTCAGATGAAGAAACTAAGACTCAGAAAAGCTCAAAGCTAGTGGCAAAGCTTAATAGGCATTAATTTAAAAAATTAGCTTAACAAACATTTGAAGTTAAATTTCATTACTAATATAAAATGTAGCTATCTGTCCATGGACTCACATATACATTATCTCCTCTAATACTTAGTAAATGGAGCTTTGCTGTTCCATTTTCAAAGTTGTGGAAACACAATCTGAGAGACTAAGTCACTGACTTGAAATTATATAAGCAGTATGTAGCAAGCTTAGAATTCAAACTAAAATCTGAGTTCCAAGCCAGGGTCCTTTCCACTCCAATGCTAACAGAGACCAGGTAAGTTACCAGAGTCTTACCCTCTCTATTATGCAGACTTCTCAGTGACTATGTTTCTTTTTGTCTCTCTCCCTCCCTTTTCTTGCTCCACTCTTCCTTGCTTCTCTCCAGCATCAGGAATTACTTTTGCCTCATTTCTGTTGACAGCATTGATTTACTGGTTACATACGGTACTTGGCCCCTTTGAATATTACATGTTGATAAAACAAATTGAAAAATGAGATACATATGTTTCAGGGACTCAGTGGAACAGTGAGATAGTACATTATTGGTGTTGGTACTCTGAAGAAGGAGCTTTAGCATTTGTTTAGACAACAATAGGAAATGAATGTACTATCATCCTAACTAAACAAGTTCAGCATTAATATCACTTCACAGGGGAGACAGCTGTAACCAAATTATTGCATACCCCAAATCTAATATTCAGCAAATATTTACTGAATACTTATTATGTTGCTAAGTCTAGAATTATAAAGAATTATCAGAACTGTTGTTAATTCAATTGAAATTTATTAGGCTTCAAATATGTGCCAGGCGATATTTTGAGTACTTGGAATACAATAGCAACTAAGAACTTTCTGACACAGGCCTTGCCTCGTGAAACTCATATTCTGTTGGAGGCAAGAGACAGAACAAGTGAAGCAAACAGAAATTGAATAAAGTTATTGAAAATGATGATAAATGTCATAAAATAAATGAACAAGGATCAAACATAAAGAATGGCAGAAAGGAATGGGACCCACTCTACAATGGATGATCAGTGAAGAATTCTTTAAGTATGACTTAAGCACATCTCCTGTGTTTAACAAACACACAGAGTTTACCATCTGTGTCCACAGGTTCTGCATCTGTGGATTCAACCAATCAATAATTGAAAGTATTCAGAAAAAATTGCATGTACATTGACTATATACAAACCTTTAAAAACATTCCCAAAATAATATAACAACTATTTACAGAACATTAACACTGTATTAGGTATTATAAGTTCTGAAATTAGTTAAACTATATAGGAGGTTGTGAATATGTTAAATACAAATATCAATACCATTTTATATAGGGGACTTGAGCATCCATGGATTTTGGTGTCTGCAGAGGATCCTGGAACCAATACTCTAAAAATGCAGGGGAACAACTGTATGTTAATTGTCCAAACCTTATGAGGAAGAATGATAATTACTTTAGGAACTTAATGTAATGAGAACTGGAAGCTATGCCTAGCAAAAAACAACAAAAGCAATTAACACTTATCAAGATGTGACACTTAGTAATAATAATTAATCAGAACATATAAGAAATATGTCAACATGTATGTAGTTTTCCCCTTTTGAATAGATAATAGTTAAACCAGCATAATAAGAAATTAAGCTTTGACATTACACATTTTGGAAACATCAAGATATTATAAATTGGGGGAAATGATAACACAATAATATGGCAGAAATTTTTGTGATACTTATCTAGGAACTGAGTTTTCATTAATTTCGATGAAGTTCAAGTAAACTCATTTTTCTTTCAGAAAAACACTCTTCAAATAGAAGGAAATAGAGTGATGCTACTTATCAAATCTAAACATATTTATGTTATGTTTTTAATGTTAAGTTATTTTAACTCTATAATTTTTAATAAAAAAATTTTAGAGAAAAATGCTAATTATTCCTAATAAATCTGTGGGTAGTAATTTTCTAGTTTGGTTTTCAGAAGATCAAATTGGGCTATGGATTTCTCAGAGTCATCATTTTTTAGTTTTGTTCCATATTTATTTTTCCTACAATGAAGTGTAGCTATGGCATTTATTATTAGAAATATCTGATTGTAATCAGGGCCCATTGGGTAGTTTGAAGATACCAGAATATGGTGGTGAAAGCTGCTGCCGCTTTCCAGTCTTTACCCCTTTTGTCTGATTTTCAAAGATGTTTCAAAAACATGAACTGACTATGAAACTGTGCTTTCTTAGTTTGGAAGGCTAAGTCTACCCTCTCATCTTTCAAGGTTACTATACAATGCACATAAAAGAAGAAACAGAGTGATGAAAATTGGACATTTAATATGATCCATGATTTTAAAAAGTCCTTAAAATGAAATGCATGATTAAAATACCTGAACCACAAAAGTACAACTATATACAGAAAAAATGCACGTACATTCCAAACAGTAACAGAAGAATTCCACAAACAACACTACCAGCAAAACATGATAAACATTTCAGATGAAAAGAGAATAGATATCCTGTAGGTGTTTTAGGCTCATGATTGTAGTCTGTGGTTAGTTTTTGTGATAGGAAAAGGTCAGATCCCTTACAGGAATTTCTTACTCAAAGAATTCTCTATTGTTCTACTGGTTACTAATGTATTTCTGCTCTGCCATTTTGTACTACTAAGTTATTCTACCTGGCTTATACTTTCTTGATAACTATGAGGACAAATTTGGTGACTCATTGTCCATGTAGAATATTGTAAACGAACACTACACAGCATTTGTTTTATAACTAATAAGATGATCTGACTTATAGAGATCACTTATTGAGTCTAAATCCTAGCAAAGAAAAAAAGGGAGAAGCAATTGCCAGAGATCCTAAAAATTCTGACTAATGAACCTAGAATCAAGTATGCTTGCCCAATCTGATAACTAGAAAGTTCATCCCAGGCAATATTTTAATCTCAAGTGATCTCTATGCAGTCATTAGCCAACTGTAAAATACAAGCTCCTCAGCTGAAATTTCCCCAGTGATGAGAGGAAGAGTGAGTAGCAAGAACTCCAGATTTAGTTAAAGTTGGTATGTTTCCTGGAAATGAAGAGACTGTGCAGTCACTTATGTATTCTATTCTGAGTAGATCACTTAAACCATGTCTTTCTTCTTTACGGGTACTTTAACTAAAAACAGAATGGTTTGGGATAGGATATGCACAGGTATTTCCTGAAAGGAGTCTGCATCAACACTATGTAAACACTGTGTGCCCAGACAAGTGTTGCTAACAAAGTAAGCGTTTACTCGTCTTTTTTTGTTTGTTTTGGACACAATACCTTTATTTTATTTCTTTGTGGTGCTGAGGATCAAACCCAGGGCCTCACAAATGCTAGCCAAGCGCTCCATCACTGAGTCAGAACCCCAGCCCTATTTGTCTTTGACTAACACCCACCTGCTTTTGAATGGATGATGGAGAGGACAACTCTTTACATAGTTTTTGAATAGTGCTTTTACTTAAAGCTGCTTGCATCTTATCACATTGGACAAAAACTCTTTAAGCTTGAGGGCAAACATTTTAAATAACAATAATATCAACATAAATAAAGTCATATTTATTCAGTACACACTGTGTATCTCTCATGCTGAATGATTAACATATATTATTTCTCAAGGTATTCTAGTAAAATATTAAACCTGAGCTACTCAAAATTGTCTTTGAACCAGTGCTAGTCAATGAACAGTTTGTTAACTTACTGAAAATATAGAAAACAAGTTTAGAAATTTCTATAGTCACACTGACATTGTCACAATACCTAAGAAAGTGCTTATCTCAAACTCAGATGCTGTATTTATGAGTCATATTTGATGAAAACTGTGGTATAGTAATGCGTAGCAAGGCCACATCAGAACATGTGCTTTTCTGCTTAGTTTATCAATTAGAACCCAAATGTGTATACAATCTGAAATTCACTGCCTTCATCAAAAGATAATTTTACTACAACATTACAGGTTAAATATTGGGAATTGGTTACCAAAAAACACTTGAAGATACATTTTGAAATTTCAGCATCACTCATTTCATTTTGAATAAAAGTTAAGAATGAATAGCTTGAGCTTGCTGAAATTGCTTTAAAATCTCTTTTGTGACTATCAACACTCTTACGAGATAAATTTCTCTAAGGGTTATTAAAACCAAACATAGAAAAATTATATATACATTATTTCATGTGAGTAGAATTGTCATCATTACAGACTAGCTTATGTAAATTAATTAGCCAAAAGCAGGCTCATTTGTCATATTAACATTTTTAGATGTTGATATACACAGTGTATTTTAAAGTGTGCATATAAGCATCTAATATTGGGAATCACTTTTTCACTCATGTAATCATTAATTACCTATATTTACACTTTCAATAAATAAGAGTTTTTATAATTCTTTTTACATTGATGTTCTTATTATAGTTAATGAAATGCACTTTTATGTTTATTGAATCTAATAAAATTAAAGCTTTTATTTTGTATCCATTTCTTAATTCATTTTTAGTAATTCAGTATTTTATTCTCTAAAAATATTAGCTAATAATGAATCACATATTAAGAAATCTGATTCTACATCATAGATAGTTTGACGTGTTCATTAAATTCAACACATATAGCAAAGAGTGAAATGATGATTATTTGATAATGAAGATGAAAATATTTCAGCCCACACATAGCTATAATGAGGACCCAATTCAAATATAACTAATATTAACTGCAGTACATTTCAAATAGACAAACTCTGTTAAATAACTGGTTCAGTTATGCATTACGATATCAGTTCCTCTATTACACATATACTTACAAATAATGTCTAACTTACAGAAAATTCGTAAGCATAGGGGAAGTAGTCAAAGAAATTTTCCCCCTGAACCACTGGAATGAGGTGCCAACATGATGACCTATGAACTCTGAATATTTTATATTGCATTTTCTACCATAAAGGGCACTCATTTGATATAACTACCAACAACATGAAAATCAGGAAGTTGACATTATTATAACATTATCTTGCATTTTTCAAGCACACTCAAGTCTCCCAAGTTATCCAAATAATGTTCTTTAGTGGCAGAAGGAATCAGTTCACAATTATGAATTACAATTAGTTGTCATATCACTTTAATTTCTGTCACTGAAACAGCTTCTCAAACTTACTTTTCAATATCTTTATGACTTTAAATATTATAGGTCAGTTATTTAGTGAACTCTACCTCAATTAGGGCTTATCTGATGTATTGTCATGATTAAAACTCATTATGCATTTTTGACAGGAAAATTATAGAAGCAATAGTGTATTCTTCTCATTGTTATCTATCTCATGGTATGCAATTTCAATTTGTCCTATTGCAGATGTTTTTCACATACAGGACTCAACTAAGGTGGTGTCTCCCAGATTTCTTTTTTTTTTTTTGGTATTTTTTTAAAATTTATTTTTATTGTAAACAAATGGGATACATGTTGTTTCTGTTTGTACATAGAGTAAAGGCATACCATTTTTTTAATCATACATTTACATACGGTAATGGTGTTTGATTCATTCTGTTATTTTTTCCCTTCCCCCCAACCCTCTCACCCCTCCTTTGCCTCTATACAGTCCCTCTTTCCTACATTCTTGCCCCCCTTCCACTCCCCATTATGTGTCATCATCCGCTTAGCAGCAAGACCATTCATCCTTCGGTTTATTGAGATTGGCTTATCTCACTTAGCATGATATTCTCCAATTTCGTCCATTTGCCTTCAAATGCCATAATTTTATTATTCTTTATGTCTGAGTAATATTCCATTGAATATATATATATATATATTGAATATATATATCAATCACAGTTTCTTTATCCATTCATCAATTGAAGGACACGTAGGTTGGTTCCACGATCTGGCTATTGTGAATTCAGCATCTATGAACATTGATGTGGCTGTATCTCTGTAGTATGCTGATTTTAAGTACTTTGGGTATAGACAGAGGAGTGGGATAGCTGGGTCAAATGGTGGGTCCATTCCAAGCTTTCTAGGGAATCTCCACACTGCTTTTCAGAGTGGCTGCACTAATTTGAAACCCCACGAGCAAGGTATGAGTGTGCCATTGTCCCTACATCCTCGCGAACAACTATTGTTGCTTGTATTCTTGATAATCAACATTCTAATTGGGGTGAGATGGAATCTTAGGATAGTTTTGATTTGCATTTCTCTTATTACTAGAGATGTTGAACATTTTTTCATATATCTGTTGATTGCTTATAGATCTTCTTCTGTGAAGTGCCTGTTCATTCCCTTACCCCATTTGTTGACGGGTTATTAGGATTTTTGGTGTAGAGTTTTTTGAGTTTTTTATAGCTTCTGGAAATTAGTGCTCTATCTGAAGTATGAGTGGCAAAGATTTTCTCCTACTCTGTAGGTTCTCTTTCTGCATTGCTAATAGTTTTCTTTGCTGAGAGAAAGCTTTTTAGTTTGAATCTGTCCCAGTTATTGATTCTTGCTTTTATTTCTTGTGCTATGGGAGTCCTGTTAAGGAAGTCTGATCCTAAGCCAACATGTTGAAGATTTGGACCTACTTTCCCTTCCATAAGATGAAGGGTCTGCAGTCTGATTTAGAGGTTCTCGATCCATTTTGAGTTGAGTTTTGTGCAGAGTGAGTGATAGGGGTTTAGTTTCATTCTGTTGCATATGGATTTCCAGTTTTCCCAGCACCATTTGTTGAAGAGGCTATCTTTCCTCCATTGCATATTTTTGGCCCCTTTGTCTTGTATGAGGAAATTGTATTTATTTGGGTTTTTGTCCATATCCTTTATTCTGTACCATTGATCTACCTGTCTATTTTGGTACCAATACCATGCTGTTTTTGTTACTATTGCTTTGTAGTATAGTTGAAGTTCTGGTATTGTGATACCCCCTGTTTCATTTTTCTGCTAAGGATTGCTTTAGCTATTCTGGGTTTCCTATTCTTCCAGCTGAATTTCATGTTTTGTTGCTCTATTTCCATGAGGTAAATCAATGGGATTTTAATTGGAATTGCATTGAATCTGTATAGCACTTTTGGTACTATGGCCATTTTGACAATATTAATTCTGCCTTTCCAAGAACATGGGAGATCTTTCCATCTTCTATGGTCTTCCTCAATTTCTTTCTTCAATGTTTTGTAGTTTTCATTGTAGAGCTCTTTTACCTCTTTGGTTAGATCGATTCCCAAGTTTTTTTTTTTTTTTTTTTTTTTTTTTAGGCTATTGCAAATGGAATTGTTTTCCTCATTTCCCTTTCAGATGTTTCATCTCTTGGGAATAAAAATGCTTTAGATTTATGCATGTTGATTTCATAGCCTGCTATTTTGCTTAATTCTTTGATGTGGTCTAGAAGTTTTCTGGAGGAGATTTTTGGATCCTCTACATATAGCAAAATGTCATCAGCAAATAGCGACAGCTTAAGTTCCTCTTTTGCTATTCATATCCCTTTAATTTATTTAGTCTGCCTAATTGCTCTGGCTAGTTTCAAGGACAATGTTGAATAGAAGTGGTGAAAGAGGACATCCTGTCTTGATCCTGTTTTTAAAGGGAATGCTTTCCATTTTTCTCCATTAAGAATGATGTTGGCCATTGGCTTAGCATAAATAGCCTTTACAATGTTCAGGTATGTTCCTACTATCCCTATTTTTTCTAGTGTTCTGAGCATGAAGGCGTTTTGTATTTTGTCGAACGCTTTCTCTGTGTCAATTGAAATAACAATAGGATTCTTATCCTTAAGTCTATAGACATGATGGATTACATTTATTGATTTACGGATGTTAAACTATCCTTGCATTCCAGGGATGAACCCCACTTTATCATGGTGCGCAATTTTCTTAATATGTTTTTGGATATGGTTTGCCAATATTTTGTTAAGGATCTTTGCATCTATAATCATCAAGGATATTGGTCTAAAATTTTCTTTCCTTGATGTGTCTTTGCCTGGTTTGGGTATGAGGGTGATATTAGCTTCATAGAATGAGTTTGGTAGGGTACCCTCCTTTTGTTTTTCCTGGAATACTTTGAGAAGTATTGGAATGAGTTCTTCTTTGAAGGTCTTGTAGAAATTGGCTAAGAATCCGTCTGGTCCTGGGCTTTTCTTTGATGGTAGGTTTTTAATGGCTTCTTCTATTTCATTGCTTGATATTGATCTGTTTAAATTGTGTATGTCCTCCTGGTTCAGTTTGGGAGGAGCATCTGTCTCTAGAAATTTCTCAATATCTTTGGTAGTTTCTATTTGTTGGAATACAGATTTTCAAAATATCTTCTCATTATGTTATGTATCTCGTGGTGTCTGTCGTGATATTTCCTTTTTCATCACGAATTTTAGTAATTGGAGTTTACTCTCTCTTTCTCTTTGTTAGTGTGTCTAAGGGTTTGTCTATTTTGTTTACGTTTTCAAAGAACCAACTTTTGTTTTTTCAATTTTTTGAATTGTTTCTTTTGTTTCAATTTCATTGATATCAGCTCTGATTTTAATTATTTCCTGTCTTCTACTACTTTTGCTGTTATTCTGTTCTTCTTTTTCTAGGGCTTTGAGCTGTAATGTTAGGTCATTTAGTTGTTGACTTTTGATTCTTTTCTGGAATGTGCTCCATGCAATGATTTTGCCTCTTTGTACTGATTTCATAGTATCCCAGAGATTTTGATATGTTGTGATTTCATAGTATCCCAGAGATTTTGATATGTTGTATCATCGTTCTCATTGACCTCTAAGAATGTTTTTATCTTCTCCTTGATGTTTTCTGTTATCCATGTTTTTTCAATAGCATATTATTTAGTCTCCAGGTGTTGGAGTAATTTCTGTTTTTTATTTTGTCATTTATTTCTACTCTCAGTCCATTATGATCTGATAGATCCCAAGGCAGTATCTCTATTTTTTTGCATTTCCTAAGGGCTGCTTTGTGGCATAAAATATGGTCTATTTTTGAGAAGTTTCCATGTGCTGCTGAGAAGAAAGTGAATCTGCTCATTGATGGATGGAATATTCTATATATGTCTATTACGTCTATGTTATTGACTGTGTTATTGTCTATTACGTCTATGTTATTGACTGTGTTATTGGTTGGTTTTTGTTTGGAAGATCTATCTAGTGGTGACAGCAGTGTATTAAAGTCACCCAGAATTATTGTGTTGTGGTCTATTTGACTCCAAATTGAGAAAAAATTGTTTGATGTACAGGGATGCCCCATTGTTTGGGGCATAAATATTTACTATCGTTATGTCTTCCTGATTTATGGTTCCCTTAAGCAGTATGAAATGTCCTTCTTTATCCCTTCAGACTAACTTTGGCTTGAAGTCCACTTTATCTGATATAAGGATGGAAACCCCCCCATTTCTTTTACTAAGTCCATGTGCATGGTAGGTTTTTTCCCATCCTTTCACCTTTAGTCTGTGGATGTCTCTTTCTATGAGATGAGTCTATTGAAGGCAGCATATTGTTGGGTCTTTCTTTTTAATCCATTCTGCCAGTCTATGTCTTTTGATTGATGAGTTTAGGCCATTAATGTTCATGGTTATTATTGAGATATGATTTCTATTCCCAATCATTTGGGCTTATTTTTGATTTTTAAGTTGGCTTGGTTTCTGCTTTGAGTGGTTTTTCTCTAAGGTAGTTCCTCCCTTTGCTGACCTCCATTGTTGTTTTTCATTTCCTCATCATGGAATATTTTGTTGATAACATTCTGTAGTGCAGGCTTTCTATTTGTAAATTCTATTAACTTCTGTTTATCATGGAAGAATTTTATTTCATCTTCAAATCTGAAGGTTAGTTTTGCTGGGTATAGGATTCTTGTTTGACAAACATGTTTTTTCAGAGCTTGAAATACTTTGTTCCAGGCCCTTCTAGCTTTTAGAGTCTGGGTTGAGAAGTCTGATGCTATCCATATTGGTTTCCGCCTATATGTAATCTATTTCTTTTCTCTTGTGGCCTTCAAAATCCTATCTTTATTTTGAATGGTAGGCATTATAATGTGCCTTCGTGTGGCTCTGTTGTGATTTTGTACATTTGGTGTTCGGCAAGCCACTTGTATTTGATTTTCCATTTCATTCTTCAGGTTTGGGAAATTTTCTGATATTATTTCATGGAATAGGTTGTTCACAGGCATGAGGCAGGCAAATGGTGGATGATAGGCACCTGACAGTGAGCAATCTGCACTCAAAAAATGCCTCCCAGACTTCTTAACTGAATTTTATCCATTTTATATTTTATATTTTGTGGTGAGATATTTTGAACCTATGATAATAATATGGTGTTTGTTATACTTTCAATTTATTCTTTAGTTCATATTTATTAATAAAGAATCATGATCTTTCCATACTCTAAGTTCTTTATGATGGACTGACAGATCTGGCTCCATGAGAATGTTACAGGCCAGACTCTAAGGGAAATGACTAAACAGACTCCATTTTGCTCTGAGATTCCATGTTATGTAGGAAATAAGCTTCTCCCATGGGAACACCCCACCTCTGTGCCCATCATCAGTTACTTGGTGTGACATGTTTAATAATATACAATGGCAACTCCTATGTAGTAGAGAATTGCTCTCTTTTGATTCCTATTGCTCCTAAACAATGTACCATGTGAACAGTGATTGTGTGGATGTTAGCAATCATTCTTTAGTTTGTACCTAGGTAAGGGTTTCTGACCCACTTCTCCCTCTGTCGATGATCTCATAATGTTAATGTGTAATTTTGGATCATAGCAACAGACACTTATGATTAATGTGATTTTTGGTATAAGAACCCCTACAACCCTGTGCTCGGGGCTGTTCTCCCAATAGCCATTTTTTGGGGCGTTGTATGAGACAGTCAGCTGCCCAGCTTAATAAAGACTCCCAAATTTGGACTTCTCAATTAAGTTTTGCCCCATAACAGTCTTCTTCATTTTTTTGTTTTTAGTATTCTGTAGTTTTCACTGTAGAGTTCTTTCACCTCTTTTGTTAGATTCATTCATGGGAATAGGCAAGAGAGTAGAATGAATGGACGTAACTTTCCTATGTTCATATATGAACATATGACCAGTGAAACTCCACATAATGCACAGCCATAAGAATGGGAACTTATACCCCATGTATGTATGATACATCAAAACACACTCTACTGTCATGTATATCTAAACAGAATACATTTTTAAAAAGAAATAAAATCTCCCAATTGCTTTGTAACAAATTAAAAAATCATGGTCACATAGTTTACTTGATAGATTAGAATCTATTTATCATTATTTTTATGCTTAAATTTTCTGATTTCTCAAGTTGTATCACATTAAAGCCACTTTCAGTATGCTCTTGACATATTCCTATCATTATTTGAGAATTTCATTGTTCTGAGAAAACAGAGTTCTATGTTTATCTTGAAGCTTCTTTGCCCAATTCCTGGAATCAGTGATTTCTGAAGAATTTCACTTAGAAGTCAAATTTTGGGCAATCAACACAGTGATTAATATCAGGTTGTCACTGATCTCAGGCTCTTTCATTGGACAAAGTGTGCATTCATGCACACTCACACATGTGCAAACACACACACACAGCTGTAATCAATAGATGTTTATTAAAACCATAAGGTCACAATGAGAATTCCAGTTCTAATCCAATAACAGTGCTCATTATAGCTTTGAGATTTTTCATATTTATAATCTGTCACCACCCGCGGCAATTTATTACCGCCTGCAGCAACAATTGCGTGGGTATTTATCGGAGGTGGACTGGAAACTGAGCTACTTCTATCTTTCTCTTTAGTGCGCTGCTTTCTTGCTTGTTTGTTTATAGAGGATAGAGGAAATGAGGCTTACTTGCTTTGAGAGGAGAGAGAGAGAGACTTTGCTTATCGGAGAGAAAGACTTTGAGAGAAGGACAGGCTTTGCTTAGAGTTTAGAGGAAGAGAGACTTGCTACGCCTTACTTAAGGTCTGCTGCTTCTTACTGGTGTGTCCTGCATCCTGTGAACTAAAGGTGCATCTACCTAATGTGCTTTAGTGATGTGTCCCACATACTGCATTCTGCCTATCTGTGATGTGCAGCCTAAAGGTGTGTTCTCAGTTCTCCGCTCTGTGATCTGCCTTCCGCTGCTGCCCCTACTCGCTGCTTCTATCTGCTTGCCGCTTCTTCTTCCTTTCTGCTAATGGCTTCTCTGCACTTCTTTCTGCTAGCTGCTGCTCCGCTGTCTCACTCCGCCTACGCTTACATCACCTCCAGGAGGCGGAGAGCAGGGCCACGCCTCTTATGCAAAGATTAAGCAAGACGCTAGATGTCCGAGCAGGCACAATTAGGAGTACTTGAGAACACATGCGCATGCATTGTGTGCGTGGACGATAAATCACCTGAGTGTGCTTATGGCAATTAACCTCCTCGCTGCCCATGTGATCAGGCGCTGTTCTGGCGCCATCCGCATGGCACAGCCCCCAACAATAATCCTTCCAAGAAGATTCTCATTCCCACTATCCTTCATATTTAGCTTCTCTGTATTTGACTAATCCTTATTATTATTTTCCATGTTCTTCCATAAATTTAATTGCTGTCCTCGTGCCAACCAAATTTCAATCTCATCCCTTTTGCGCTCTGTTGAGCTATCACCATTGTCCTATACTTAGATACCTCCTTCATTTTAGTCATGCTTTGACACCATGTAATAAGATATCAATTATGTGCGGATTTCCATATTACCTCAACCAAACTATACCACTCAACAAGGTTCCTTCTGGATGGATGCATGATTATTTGTGGGTATATTCACATATGGACAGGGCATAATTTAGTCAATTTCATTTCCCAGTACCACCCCATGTCCTCTCCTCCTTTCTCTCTCTCAATCCCCTTTCTGTACTCTCAAATACATGTAAATTTCTAAGTAGATCACCAAAAGCCTGTCTGCAGCCACATAATGGTGAATGGTTGACCACATGTTCCCAAGACTCACTTGAAGAATGAAAAATGATATACTGTGAAAGTTATAAAAATAAGCACAGCACATTTTAGAATATATCATTTTCTTTAGTTCAAATGCATTGAAATGGCTTTCATAAAAATATGTCTCTTTCCCAGTGGCCTAACATCCACCAATGACAATCACTGAAGAGGGATGCCCATCAATGCATCAGTTTGGCAATGATTTGCTCTTCATTTTCTTTTCCTATTAAATAGAAAAGTCAACCACTTCAAGAACAGTATATATTCTGACATAATGATCTTTATCTTGACTTACCAAATCTGAAATTAGGTAGAAATTTCTGCTATTTTTCTTTTCTGCCTCAGATTCTTTCATAATTATCTTGACCTTACACACCAACTGGTATAAACTGGCACAGAAACTCCCTTTTAAATATATATATCTAAATTTTTCAATGACCATTTTCTGTGGATTTAGCCACATGCTCTACCTAGAAGCATATAAACTCCTAACCTACACACCAAAATGGGTTTTTCTGCTATCAGGCTCCCTCCTGCATTGTGGGAGTTCTCTCTCAAATAAATCCTACAGCCTTTACACTTTCTTTCCATGATTATAGATTTTGTTCTTCAATCTTTTGCAAGATAAGAGCCCAGAAGATAGTTCTCAAAGTGGAAAATGTAGTCTCATCTCAAAACTCAGTTTTCATCTTGGTGACCCATAGGGGGATCTTCATAAGGCTTCCATCTTCCTGACCTGATGAGATTCATCAATCTACACTGCCTGACCTTTGTTCTTGCTTCAATCTGATGACTCCAAGGCAGAGCCCAATGTGTTACTCAAAAATCAATAGAAAGCTTCTTCCTAAGCCAGTCGATCCATCTGAGTTCTGTGCTGGACCAAAAACTTATCTTCTTCATCCTCTGAATATGAGCTTTCCATCTGGATCTCACCAAGACTCAGGATTCAAGAAGACGAGGTATTGAGAGACTCAGGACCAACTCAGAGCCTCTGGGTGAGTCTTTCCAACTGAGCAAGACTCCCTGACCAGGGCAGTAGTCCCAGAATGCAGGGAACGCCATGGAGAAGAGTTGCCCAGTGAGACTTCCCCACTGGAGCAGTGAACGTGGACAGCCAGGAGCATCGCAGAGGAGGGCTGCCTAGTGAGAGACATCAGCACAGAGTGGAGGCTCCCCGGCCCCAGGCACCAAGACTGGAACACAGGCAGCTTCTCTGAGGAGGGCCGCCCAGCAAGAGACTTCTGCGCAGAGTGAGGCTCCCCAGCCCGGGTGGAAGTTTTGGATCCTAGGGAACATCGCAGAGGAGGGCTGCCCAGTGAGAGACTTCCTTGCAGGGCAAGGCTCCCCAGCTCAGGCAGTAGTTCTGGACCAAAGGAAACTTCTCAGAGGACAGATGCCCAGTAAGGCATCCCCACCTGATGAGTTTTCCCAACTGGGTGAGGTTTTCCCACCAGGACAGTAGAACCAGAGACCCAGGTCAGACCAGCCATGCCCCAGCCTGCAGTATAATCCCCCATTGGCTGACCATAGGTCAACAAGTGGAGGTGCCTCTGCCCACTAGCAGGGAATACACCCCACCTGAAGGCCACTACCCCTAGAGGGGCAGCTTCCTTGTGGAGCACTGCATTATCAACTTCCTCCAAGACTTCAGGCTACTGAAGGCTAGGAGGTGAGTTATTGGAAACCTACGGGGATACTAGAAGTCAAAAGAGGAAATCTGCAATATCTCAGATTTTCACTACTAGAGGGGAAGATACCTGACCAATATGAGAAAACAAGGGAAGAAAATGGACAAAACAAACATAGATGCTACATCAACAAAATCCAATGACACCTTGGCAGAAGATACGTCAGAAAGGAGTTCAGAATGTACATAATTAAAATGATCAGAGAAGCAAACGAGGAGATGAAAGAGCAAATGCAGGCTTTGAATAATCACACCAATCAGCACTTGAAAGAACAAATGCGGGAAGCAAAAGATCATTTCAATAAAGAGTTAGAGATACTGAACAAAAAACAGGCAGAAAAACTTGAAATGAAGTAAACAATAAACCAAATTAAAAACTACATAGAAACCATAACCAATAGGATAGAACACCTAGAAGACAGAACCTCAGACATTGAAGACAAAATATTTAATCTTGACAAAAAATTTGACCAAGCAGAGAAGATGGTAAGAAAACATGAACAGAATCTATGAGAATTATGGGATATCATGAAAAGGCCAAATTTAAGAATTATTGGCATTGAGGAAGGCACAAAGAAACAAACCAAAGGAATGAACAATCTATTCAATGAAATAATATCAGAAAATTGCCCAAATCTGAAGAATGAAATGGAAAACCAAGTACAAAAGGCTTATAGGACTCCAAATATACAAAATTACAACAGACCCACATCAAAGCAAGTTATAATGAAAATACCTAACATACAAAATGAAGACAGAATTTTAAAGGCTGCAAGAGAAAAAAATCAAATTACATTCAGGGTAAATCAATACAGATATCAGCATATTTTTCAACCCAGACACTAAAAGCTAGAAAGGCCTGGAACAATATATATCAAGTCCTGAAAGAAAATGGATGCCAACCAAGAATCTTCTACCCAGCAAAACTTACCGTCAGATTTGATGATGAAATAAAATACTTCTGTGATAAAAAAAATAAGAGCTAAAAGAATTTACAAAAAGAAAGGAAGCAGTACAGAACAGTCTCAGCAAAATATTCCATGAAGAAGAGGTGAAAAAAAAAAAACAATGAAAAGTCGCAAAGTAAGGAACTATCCTAAAGGAATAGAAAAATAAAGGAGAAACCAAGTCATGTCAAAAATAAATAAATAAATAAATAAACCAAATGACCGGGAATACAAATCATATCTCAATAATAACCCTGAATGTCAATGGCCTGAACTTGTCAATCAAAGACATAGACTGGCACATTGGGTTAAAAAGAAAAATCCAACAATATGCTGCCTGCAAGAGACTCATCTCATAGAAAGAGATGCCCACAGACCAAAGGTGAAAGGATGGGAAAAAACATACCATGCACACGGACACAGCAAAAAAAGCAGGAGTATCCATGCTCATATCAAATAATGTGGACGTTAAACCAAAGTTAGTAAGAAGGGATAAAGAAGGACATTTCATACTGCTTAAGGGAAGCAAAATTCAGCAAGACATAACAATCATAAATATCTATGCCCCAAAGAGTGGCTCATCCATGTACATCAAACAAATCCTTCTCAATTCCAGAAATCAAATAGGCCACAACACAATAATACTAGGTGATTTTAACACACCTGTCTCACCACTGGACAGATCTTCCAAACAATAATTGAACAAAGAAATAATAGACCTCAATAACACAGTCAACAATTTAGACTTAATGGACATATATAGAATATACCATCCAACAAAGAGTGAATACACTTTCTTCTTAACAGCACATCGATCCTTCTCTAAAATAGACCATATATTATGTCACAAAGCTACTGTTCACAAAAACAAGAAGAAAGAGGTACTACCTTGTATTCTATCAGATCATAATGGATTGAAATTAGAAATAAATGACAGATTGAAAAACAGAAACTACTCCAACACTTGGAGATTAAATAATATGCTATTGAATGATGAATGGATAACAGAAAACATCAGGGAGGAAATTTTTAAAATGTCATAGAGGTAAATGAGAACAGACACAACATATCAAAATCTCTGGAACACTATGAAAGCAGTATTAGAGGAAAACTTATTTCATGGAGTGCATTCAATAGAAGAAGAAAAATATCAACAAATAAACAACCTAACACTACAGCTCAAAGTCCTAGAAAAAGAAAAAGAGAGCAACACCAAAAGAAGTAGAAGATAGGAAATAGTTAAAATTAGAGCTGAAATCAATGAAATTGAACCAAAAGAAACAACTGAAAAAACTGACAAAATAAAAAGTTGGTTCTTTGAAAAAAATAAACAAAATTGATAATCCCTTAGCCACACTAACAAAGAGAAGGATAGAGAAAACCCAAATTATTAAAATTTGGAATGAACAAAGAAATATCACAACAGACAAGAGTGAAATACAAAACATAATTAGAAGCTATTTTGAAAATCTATACTCCAACAAAATAGAAAATATGGAAGATTTCAATAGCTTTCTAGAGACATATGAATTACCTAAACTGAACCAGGAGGATATACACAATTTAAATATATCGATTTCAAGTAATGAAATAGAAAAAGTCATCAAAAGCCTACCAACAAAGAAAAGTCCGGGACCAGATGGGTTCTCAAGACGAGTTCTACAAAAAGAGCTCATTCAAATACTCCTCAAAGGATTTCATAAAATAGAAGAGGAGGCAACCCTTCCAAACTCATTCTATGAAGCCAATATCACCCTGGTACCTAAACCAGACAGAGACACATCAAGGAAAGAAAATTTCAGACCAATATCCTTAATGAATATTGATGCAAAAATTCTCAACAAAATCTTAGAAAATCGCATACATAAATATATTTTAAAAAATAGTGCACCATGATCAAGTGGGTTTTATCTCAGGGATGCAAGGTTGGTCCAACATGCGGAAATCAAAAAATGTAATTCACCATATCAACAGACTTAAAGTCAAGAATCACATGATTATTTCAATAGATGCAGAAAAAGCTTTTGATGAAAAGCTCAAAATACTAGAAAAAATAGGGATAGTGGGAACACTCCTTAACATTGTAAAGACCATCTTCGCTAAGCCCATGGCTAATATTCTAAATGGTGAAAACCTGAAAGCATTCCCAAGAAAAGCTGGAACAAGGCAGGGATGCCCTCTTTCACCACTTCTATTCAACATTGTCCTTGAAACTCTAGCCAGAGCAATTAGACAGACAAAAGAAATTAAAGGGAAACAAATAGGAAAAGAAGAACTCAAACTATTCCTATTTGCTGATGACTTGATTATATATTTAGAGAAACCAGGAAATTCCAGCAGAAAACTTTTAGTACTCATAAGTGAATTCAGTAAAGTAGCAGGATATATGATCAATGCTCATAAATCTAATGTATTTTTATACATAAGTGATGAATCTTCAGAAAGAGAAGTTAGGAAAGCTACCTGATTCACAATAGGCTCAAAAAAATTAAAATACTTGGGAATCATTCTAACAAAAGAGATGAAAGACCTCTACAATTAGAACCACAGAACACTAAAGAAAGAAATTGAAAACCTTAGAAGATGGAAAGATCTGCCATGTTCTTGGATAGGCAGAATTAATATTGTCAAAATGGACATACTACCAAAAGTGCTATACAGATTCAATGCAATTTCAATTAAAATCCCAATGATGTACCTCACAGAAGTGGAGCAAGAAATCATGAAATTCATCTGGAAGAATAAGAAACCCAGAATAGCTAAAGCAATCCTTAGCAGGAAGACTGAAGCAGGGGGTGTTGCAGTACCAGACCTTCAACAATACTACAAAGCAATAGTAACAAAAACAGCATGGTATGGGCACCAAAATAGACAGGTGGATCAATGGTACAGAATAGAGGAGAGAGACACAAACCCAAATAAATACTATTTTCTAATACTAAACAAAGGTGCCAGAAACATGCAATGGAGAAAAGACAGCCTGTTGAACAAATGGTGCTGAGAAAACTGGATATCCATATGCAGCAGAATGAAACTAAACCCCTATCTCTCAGCCTGCACAAAACCCAACTCCAAATGAATCAAGGACCTTGGAATCATATCAGAGACCCTGCATCTAATAGAAGGAAAAGTAGGTCCAAATCTTCAACATGTTGGCTTAGGATCAGACTTCCTTAATAGGACTCCCATAGCACAAGAAATAAGAGCAAGAATCAATAATGGGATAGATTTAAACTAAAAAGCTTTCTCTCAGGAAAGGAAATTATCAGCAATGCAAAGAGAGAGCCTACAGAGTGGGAGAAAATCTTTGCCACTCATACTTCACATAGAGCACTAATTTCCAGAATCTATAAAGAACTCAAAAAACTCTACACCAAGAATGCAAATAACCCAATCAACAAATGGGCTAAGGAAATGAACAGACACTTCACAGAAGATCTACAAGCAATCAACAAACATATGAAAAAATATTCACCATAATTAGTAATAAGAGACATGTAAATCAAAACTACCCTAAGATACCATCTCACCCCAATAAGAATGGCGATTATCAAGAATACAAGCAACAATAGGTGTTGGCGAGGATGAGGGGAAAAGGCAGACTCGTATACTGCTGGTGGGGTTGCAAATTAGTGCAGCCACTCTGGAAAGCATTGTGGACGTTCCTTAGAAAACTTGAAATAGAACCACCATTTGACCCAGCCATACCACTTCTTGGCTTATACCCAAAGTACTTAAAATCAGCATACTATAGAGATGCAACCACATCAATGTTCATCGCTGCTCAATTCACAATTGCCAAATCGTGGAACCAACCTAGATGTCCTTCGATTGATGAGTGGATAAATAAACTGTAGTATATATATACAATGGAATATTACTCAGCCGTAAAGAATAATAAAACTATGGCATGTGCAGGCAAATGGATAAAATTGGAGAATATCATGCTAAGTGAGATAAGCCAATCTCAAAAATCCAAAAGACGAATGATCTCACTGATAAGCGGATGATGATACATAATGGGGGGTGGGAGAGGAGTAAGAATGGAGAAAGGAGGGACTTTATAGAGGGAAAAGGGTGGTGGGAGGGGTGCGGGGAAGGAAAAATAACAGAATGAATCAAACACCATTAAGTTGTACCCCATTTGTTTACAATAAAAAGATTTTTTACTTTGATAAAAAACTTTTTTCATCAAAATTGATGTAACAAACCACCTTTAATTTTCCTCATGCATATGTTTTTCTTTTGCCTGTATTTTGAGATCATACAAAAACTCTTGACCCTGAACAATGTCATAGAGAGTTCTCCTATGTTTTCTTCCAGTAGTTTTGTGATTCAGATCTTACATTTAAATCTTTAATTCATTTTGAGTTGGGTTTTTTGTTTTGCTTTTGTTTGGATCTGGTGGGGATGGGACCTAGGGTCTCATTCATGCTAGGCAAGCATTCTATCACTGAACCATACCACCAGTCCCTTGAGTTGATTTTCTTAATACGATATTAGTTAAGGTCTAATTTCATTCTGCTATGTGTGAATATACATTTTTCCCAGCACCATTTATTGAACATAATCTCCTTTCCCCACTGTGTGTTCTTGGCAACTTAGAAAAAATTCAGTTAATTATAAATGAATGGGTATATTATGGGCTCTCTATTGTATTCCATTGCTCTATTTTTATTCCAGTAACATGCTGCTTTAATTACTACAGTTTCGTAATATATTTTAAAATCAAAAGTGTCATGCTACCAGTTTTGTTCTTTTTCAAGTCTTTTGAGGTTCCATGTGAATGTTAAGATTGTTTCATTTGCCTCTGTGAAAAATGTGATTCAAATATTAACACTGATTGCATTGAATCTGTTACTTATTTTGAATAGTATAGACATTTTAATGATATTATATCTTCCTCCATAAACATGGGTTATCTTTTCCCATATTTGTGTTTTCTCCAATTTCTTTCATCAATGATCAATTTTCAAAACTATAAAATTTAATGTCCTTTGTTAAATTTACTCTGAAATATTTTTATGCTATTTTGATGGGATTATTTTCTTAATTTCTTTTTTAGACAGCTTGTTGTTAATACATAAAAAATTCAACTGATATTTTATATCATGCAACTTAACCAAATTCATGTATCAATGTATCAATTATAATGGTTTTTGGTGAAAAAAATATATATATATCTGATAATGTCCCCTAACCCTTAATTAAGTATATTCCCTTCTTACTCATGTGCAATAATTTCCTACTACTTGCCAGATTTACTTTTTTTTTAATTGAGAGGAATGTTTAATTGAGATGGATGTTTAATTTATTGATTTTTAAATCTTATTGTTTTTTAATATCTCTGTTAAGGGCTTTGGAATTTCCTCTAAGCATAGCATTAGCACCTTCATACATGTTTTATAGGGGCATGTTCAAATATTATGGAGTTCAAAATATCTTATAATCTTCACTGTGATTTCTTCTTTTTTTTCATTAACTATAGGAAACTTCATTTTATTTTTTGGTCTTTTTCTTTTTTTAATATAATTTTTAAAAATTTATTTTTAATATAAACAAATGGGATACATGCTGTTTCTCTGTACATGAAGTAGAGGCATACCATTTTTGTAATCATACATTCACATAGGGTAATGTTTTTTGATTCATTCTGTTATTTTTTCCCTTCCCCCACCCCTCCCACCCCTCTTTTCCCTCTATACAGTCCCTCCTTCATCCATTCTTGCCCCCTCCCACCCACATTATGTGTCATCATCCGCTTATCAGTGAGATCATTGGTCCTTTGATTTTTTGAGATTGGCTTATCTCACTTAGTATGATATTCTCCAATTTTATCCATTTGCCTGCAAATGCCATAATTTTATTATTCTTTATGGCTGAGTAATATTCCATTGTATATATATAGCACAGTTTCTTTATCCATTCATCAATTGAAGGACATCTAGGTTGGTTCCACAATCTGGCTATTGTGAATTGAGCAGCAATGAAAATTGATGTGGATGCATCACTGTGGTATGCTGATTTTAAGTACTTTGGGTATAGGCCAAGGAGTGAGATAGCTGGGTCAAATGGTGGTTCCATTCCATGTTTTCTAAGGAATCTCCACACTGCTTTCCAGAGTGGCTGCACTAATTTGCAATCCCACCAGCAATGTATGAGTGTGCCTTTTTCCCCACATCCTCGCCAACACCTATTGTTGCTTGTATTCTTGATAATCGCCATTCTAATTGGGGTGAGATGGAATCTTAGGATAGTTTTGATTTGCATTTATCTTATTACTAAAGATGTTGAACATTTTTTCATATATCTGTTGATTGCTTGTACATCTTCTTCTGTGAAGTGTCTGTTCATTTCCTTAGCCCATTTATTGATTGGGTTATTTGTGTTTTTGGTGTAGAGTTTTTTGAGTTCTTTATAGATTCTGGAAATTAGTGCTCTATGTGAAGTATGAGTGGCAAAGATTTTCTCCCACTCTGTAGGCTCTCTCTTCACATTGCTGATAGTTTCCTTTGCTGAGAGAAAGCTTTTTAGTTTGGATCTATCCCAGTTATTGATTCTTGCTTTTATTTCTTGAGCTATGGGAGTCCTATTAAGGAAGTCTGATCCTAGGCAAACATGTTGAAGATCTGGACCTACTTTTGCTTCTATTAGATGCAGGGTCTCTGATATGATTCCAAGGTCCTTGATCCATTTTTAGTTGAGTTTTGTGCAGGGTGAGAGATAGGGTTTAGAAGAAAAGCTCATTCCAATACACCTCAGTGTATTCCATGAAATAGAAGAGGAGGGAACCCTCCCGAACTCATTCGATGAAGCCAATATCACACTGATACCTAAACCAGACAGAGACACATCAAGGAAAGAAAATTTCAGACCAATATCCTTAATGAACATCGACGCAAAAATTCTCAACAAAATTTTAGCAAATCATATACAAAAATGTATTAAAAAGATAGGGCACCAGATTCACTTCTTAAATATCTTTCAAATATATGTACTTCTCTAGCCTAAAGAGCCATCATTTTTTTGTCTAAATAAATGTGACTGCTTCTTTAATAATGTAATTGAATCAACGTATACTAAAAATCATTTCAATACTACATCCAAGGTAATCTTTTCAACATCAAAATATAATCACGTTACCTCACTGTGTCCATGCTTATAATTCTTCATTGGCTTTTCATTGTCATTACAATACAAACAAATTTATTAATGTAGTCAGTCTAAGAAATCTGTGACCCAGCCTGGAACTAGCTCTCCAACTAGTTCAAGCATCACCTTATCTCTATCAACATGTCCACTACCATTTCTTTTCCCACTATACTTTAGCCACACTGGTCTTATTTCAGTTCTTCATACTCTTTCCTCTTCCAAATAAGTAACTTTGCACATACTATTCTGTCTCCATGTTGTGTCTATAACTCTTCTTATATCTAACTAATGTCAACTCAATCTGTGATTTTCCCTTGAGCACCATTTGTTCAGGGAATCCTTCCCTAACCATCTAGAACATGTTAAATCTCCATTTCATAGAATCTCACTGACCATCTTTCTCTCCCTTACAGCACTGTCACATTTGCAATTTCACATCTGTTTGTTAGGTTGTTTGATAAATATGTCTTAAAAACTAGTCAGTGATCTTGAAGAGGATAGGTTACTTATTTTCATTGCTCAGTACTGAATCACAAGCATTAAACACTGTGCTGGTCACATAATGAGTTCTTTTTTGCTGTTGTTGTAATTGCTGTCGTTGTTGTCTAGAAAAGCATTAATTGTGTTTTTCCAATGTACCAGCACTATCCTAAACTCCTTGGAGAGAGGTACTCAACTATCCCTTTAACTTGCCTAAGTAACACACCTAAGACACTACCAACCTGGGGCATGAATATAGGCATCTGACTAATGTCTGTGCTCTAACCAGTGTACAATGCCACTTCTATACAACTACATGTAAAAGGCTAGATTTATTAGTATAAGTGTCACAAACATTACTTCCTGTATTCTTGTCCTAAACTACATTACCAAGGATGGAACAAAGTAGCCCTTTTGGCTAGAGATTATTTTAGTTCTATTAAAATTTATAGACCCTGATTTAGTCCAATAACATAATGAGTTCTTGAGTCGGGTTGCTTAGATGATTGTGCTAGTTAGTATCTATTTTATTATGTGATCCTTGAATTTCCAAGGAATATAACCTCCATGCCTCATTCTTCTCATTTTTTATATAAAAGTAATAATTCCTGTCACGGGTTTTTTTCTAGCAGTTATTTATATATATATATATATATATATGGTGATTGACAAGACACGATGATTTCTTTTTGAAATTTCAATATGTAGCCCAGTTCCTAGAATATCTGAGAAGGGAATAAATAGCACTCATGAATCTAGTAGTAGTCTAATAGTCTAAAATGAGTATATATTTGTATAACACTGTATATGTTATGGATAAAGTAAGAAAATCAAGAAGGTATAGGTGGCAGACATACTAATGACTTCCTATCTATGATTAAATACATGATTTATTTCCTAAAAGTTTTCAGCTATATCTTCTAATGGAAACAAATTAGCCTCTGTCAATGATACTAAACCCCATTTCCTATAACCCATGCATCTCCTTGCACAGTCTTCTTCCTTTTTGTACCTGTTAACTAATGTCACCTTCTAGTTGGAACTTTGAGGTTTGATACATTAGTGTTGGAAATTGATAACTCCAGAGATAGGATACGCAACTAGAGATAGCTTCTGAACAACTCATTCTCTCATTGGAGAAGTAACAAATACTTGGATTGTTTTATTAAAGAGCTAGTATAAGTCTGAGAGATAAGAAAGAAGAGATTTTAAGTTTGTAACTTGCTACATTTTCCTTTTACAAGAGATTTAACTTAAACCACAAAAAGGTATTGACCATAACTAAGGTTTATACCAAGAGGTTCTTGTGTCAGGAAGAAAACTCAAGAACTTATTTAACACTGGATTCTTGGTGTATAATAGGCCACCAATAAGTACTTCTTAAATATATATTTAATATAATCTATTTAATGTAATTTGAATTTTGAAAACAAATTAAAAAATAAATTGAACAATAAAGTTTTTAGAAATTAATTAATTAATTAATTAATATTGGTAAATAAAACTGGATGTACTGAACATATACCTTACTAGTCATCAGAGAGCACTTATTCCAATGCAGAGCCTAAGTTAAGCTTTCAGACTTCACTTAATACTTGATCTATTACTCAAGGCCTAAAGGCACTTTAATATCAGTTATCTCCAGATTTTTCTGTTCATTAGGTCAAAAGGACCCTTCAGTTACAGATGTGGCTAAGACAAATGAAGGACAGTTAGAATTAGCACCAAGTTTTAGCTAGCCTTCAAACTCTATTTCAAAGTGTATTTGCACTTCCTCTTTGGTTCTAAGAGTGTCATACCACCCACCAGTGAGCCACACCTATTAAACATTTCCTAACTCTATTTTGATGACTGGCACCTGACAACTGTGATAGAATATAAATCTAAAAGATTCCCAGTGAACATTTATCTTTTGTTGATTAGTGCTGAAGAGAAGGAATTGAAAATTTTACCCTTCATTAGTGTGCTTGGAGAGAAGGCTGAAAATTTCATTTTACCCTCATGGGGTTAATTGTAATTACAATCATTATTGCTCAGTGTTTTCTTCATTATATGACAAGTGAAGATACAATACATTTTTAAGTATGTTAACATATAATATATATTGCCATTAAACATGATACATATTGACAAGTAAATTGTGTGCATACAATCATAAATGATGTACATATTTGTGTATATTTACATTATGTGAATAAACATAAATATTATGTAAATATACGGTTAGGGCCACTATTTCACTTGGATTACTTGGAGTAAATAATGAAAGGAAAGATAATGTTAACTAAACAATAAATACTATTAATGGGTTCATTTTTTTTTCAGTTTTGTTTTGTTTAAAACTTTTGACTGGCCTTTCTTAGGGAAAAAAAAGACCTGGTTAAATATGCTGTTTGGTTCTTCTCTCAAAGAAAATGAAAGTCTAAAAATCTAATTCCCATGTACTTTGAAATTAAAATAATGGAAAGGGAAAAAATGTCTGTCAAACAGGAGGATGGCCAAACACAACTACACAGTCTGAACTTCAAACAGTTCCTGCTTTGAGTCATAGAGTTGTTGAGAGCAGAGAAAGAAAGAAAATCCATGTTCCTTTTTCATACTGCACCATGAAGGGCAATATTCTACTCTGTTTTTAATGCCAAGCAGTCAAACTATAAAAAGGAGCATTATTTTAGAGTCCTTGAAATGACTTACAAAAAGCCTTTCAAAAGATCAAGATGCTAGTGGTGCTATGCAAATGTCTCACTTGAAATTGAAATTCTTAAAAATAAATGTTTACTTTGCTTTCCATTTAGAGAAAAAATAAAATGCCTCCTCCATAACTGGAGTGCTGTTTACCCACCTGCTGGATGGTTAAATGGTTCAGTTGTCTGTCTCTTATCCTATATTACATAGATGGTATAAATATGTCTTTGCAATAGAATATCTTGCTTTTCATTTCTTTATTGATAGAATTATTAATTTTGTTCTCTTCCTGTTGCCTCCTTCAACCCATAAACAACAAACAGAAAGATATATTCCACCT
The DNA here is from genome assembly GCF_902686455.1 of Sciurus vulgaris. Lineage (NCBI taxonomy): Eukaryota > Metazoa > Chordata > Mammalia > Rodentia > Sciuridae > Sciurus > Sciurus vulgaris. Next base: position 50,391,017 of record NC_136471.1, on the reverse strand, counting down.
CTAATATATACATGTATATAAACACATACATAGTATAGTAATAAATAATATATATAGTATTTTATAGTAATATATAACATAAATTATATTATATATTTTATCTAGGAACTAATCTAGCTTAGCATGTTGCAAACTGCTATATTATAATATATTCTATAATTTCTTATATAATATATAAGAAACATATATATATATATATTATATTGTATGTTTGTAACAGTATATGTGCAGAGGAATGCTTCCTGGAACAGAACACTGAGCTGACCTAGCTTCTTACAAATATATACTATATAATGTATATTTCTGGCAGTAGAATGAGCTAAAAGTGTAGAGAAACATCTCCTCATACAGAATACTTTAAAATGTTTTATATCTTTATATATCACTTTTAAAGCATGGCTGGCCTTTTGATAAAGTAAGAGAATAAATGCAGGGAGCACAAATTACAAGAAAATGTAATAATAGTCCCACAGGAAAGGAGCTCTGACAATAATGTTTGTACCTTGTACCACCACCCTCCCCGACTGTTTCAGATATTCTGCAAGGGTTAGACAAATGAACCAAGTTGGTCTGGTCAAATATTCTCCTCTGCAGATTTAAATTCAGAATAATTCAGAAATATTTTTCTTTAAATGTGGTTCTGCATTTGAGAGTTTTAGGGCAACCATAGTTTGCCACTTGGCATAGAAACAAATACTCTTCAGTAAAAGGCAAAAGTGAAGTAAAGAAAGAGAAACAAGAATTCAATAGCATTCTCCGGGTTTGTAGTAGTTTTCCATTTCCTGCTCTAGTCTCTTTTCAAGAACCACAAGCTTTTCTGTCAGTATTAGTTTTCTAGGGCCACCTTAACAAAGTACCACGGTATGAATGACTTAAACAACAGAATTTATTTTCTCATAGTTCTGAAGGCTACAAGTCTGAGATAAAGATGTTGACAGGGTTGGTTCCTTCTGAGGTCTCTCCTAGGATATGGATAGTTGTCTTTTCTTTGTACCATCACATAGTCTCCCCTCTGTGTGTGTCTCTGTCATAATATCTTCTTCTTAATAAATACATCAATCATATTCAATTATGGACCACTTAAATGATTTTCTTTTATTTTAATTATCTCTTTAAATACCCCAGATATGGTCACATTCTTAGAAATCGAATGTTAAGAATTCAACATATGGCCAGGCGGCTGCTCAGAGGAGAAGGCGAGTGGTGAGTTGTTTGGTCTTAAAGTGACAGCTCCTGAACACAGGGGGGCTGCCTGGAGGAGAAGCGTGGTGGGACGCTTAGTCTTGAGTGACCGCACTTGAGCTCCGGGCGGTGCCCAGAGGACCCGTGCTGCGGGTCACGTGGATTCAGAGCCACTCAGAGGGACTGCTCCTGAACACCCGGGGGGTTATCTGGAGAAGGAGGAGGAACGGGGAGGGTCACTTCGACTCGGAGTGATTGATTGCCCCGGGCTACGGGTGGTTGGTGGGAGGAGGAGGCACGAAGTGAGTTTCTTGGACTCCTAGTGACCGCACCGGAATACTGGGCGGCTGTCTGGAGGAAGAGGCCTGTGGCAGGTCTCTGGGACTCAGAGCGATTGTTCGGGGCCACAGGTGGCTGCTCAGAGGAGGGGCCACGCAGCCAGGCGATTAGGTGCAGAACAGGGTCCCAGGATCTAGGAGGCTTCTGGGTGGAAGAGCCGCACAGAGATAGGCTTAGGGCGGAGCGAAGGTTCCAGGCCTGTGGGCAAATTCTCTGAGGAGGGGCAGCCTAAGGAGATTCATCTGCGAAGGGTGAGGCTCCCAGGCCCAGGAGGTAGGGCCGGGCCCCTAGGAACTTTGCAGAGGAAGGCAGCCCAGCCCAAGCAGTAGCTGTAAATTGAGGGGAACCTCTAGGAGGAAACTGACCAGCGAGACCTCCCCACTGGGTGAGTCTTCCCTGCCTGGTGAGGTTTCCCCACAAGGACGATAAAACCAGAGACACAGGCCCAAACAGGCCTTGCCTCAGCCCACAGCCTAGGTCCGCTTTGGTCAACAAGTGGAGTCACCTCTGCCCACTAGCAGGGAATATACCCCACCTGAAGGCCACCACTCCTAGAGAGGCAGCTTCCTTGTGGAGCACCGCATTATCAACTTCCTCCAAGACTTCAGCCTACTGAAGGCTAAGAGGGGATATATATAGAAATCTTCAGGGACATTGTAAATCAACAGAGGAAATCTGCAATATCTCAGCGGTCCACTGATATCTGAACAATATGAGAAAACAAGGAAAGAAAATGCTCCAAACAAATCTAGATGTTACATCAATAAAACCCAATGACAGCATGGCAGAAGAAATGACAGAAAAGGAGTTCAGAATGCACATAATTAAAATGATCAGAGAAGCAAACGATGAGATGAAAGAGCAAATGCAAGCATTGAATGATCGCACCAATCGACAGTTAAAAGAGCAAATACAGGAAGCAAAAGATCATTTCAATAAAGAGTTAGAGATATTGAAAAAAAAACCAAACAGAAATCCTTGACATGAAGGAAACAATAAACCAAATTAAGAACTCCATAGAAAGCATATCCAATAGGATAGAACACCTGGAAGACAGAACCTCAGACATTGAAGACAAAATATTTAACCTTGAAAACAAAGTTGAACAAACAGAGAAGATGGTAAGAAATCATGAACAGAATCTACAAGAACTATGGGATATCATGAAAAGGCCAAATTTAAGAATTATTGGGATTGAGGAAGGTCTAGAGAAACAAGCCAAAGGAATGAACAACCTATTCAAAGAAATAATATCAGAAAATTTCCCAAATCTGAAGAATGAAATGGAAAATCAAGTTCAAGAGGCTTACAGGACTCCAAATACACAAAATTACAACAGACCCACACCAAGGCACATTATAATGAAAATACCTAACATACAAAATAAAGACAGAATTTTAAAGGCTGTGAGAGAAAAGAACCAAATTACATTCAGGGGGAAACCAATACGCATATCAGCAGATTTTTCAATCCAGACCCTAAAAGCTAGAAGGTCCTGGAACAACATTTTTCAAGCCCTGAAAGAAAATGGATGCCAACCAAGAATCTTATACCCAGCAAAACTTACCTTCAAATTTGACGATGAAATAAAATCCTTCCATGATAAACAAAAGCTAAAAGAATTTACAAAAAGAAAGCCAGCATTACAGAACATTCTCAACAAAATATTCCGTGAGGAAGAGATGAAAAACAAAGAAGCAAATCAGCAAAGGGAGGAATTATCCTAAAGGAATTGTCAAATAAAGGAGGAAACAAGTTGTGTCAAACAAATAAATAAACAAAATTTTAAAAATGAACCAAATGACCGGGAAACCAAATCATTTCTCTATAATAACCCTGAATGTTAATGGCCTGACTTCATCAATCAAAAGACATAGACTGGCAGACTGGATTAAAAAGAAAGATCCAACAATATGTTGCCTGCAAGAGACTCACCTCATAGAAAAAGATACCCATAGATTAAAGGTGAAAGGATGGGGAAAAACATACCATGCACATGGACTCAGCAAAAAAGCTGGAGTATCCATCCACATTTCCGATAATGTGGACTTCAAGCCAAAGTTAGTCAGAAGGGATAAAGAAGGTCATTTCATACTGCTGAAGGGAAGCATAAATCAGCAAGATATAACAATCATAAACATCTATGCCCCAAACAGTGGCTCATCTATGTATGTCAAACAAATCCTTCTCAATTTCAGAAACCAAATAGACCACAACACAATAATACTAGGTGATTTTAACACGCCGCTCTCACCACTGGACAGATCTTCCAGACAAAAATTGAACAAAGAAACCATAGATCTCAACAACACAATCAATAATTTAGAGTTAATGGACATTTATAGAATATACCATCCAACCAAGAGTGAATACACTTTCTTCTCAGCAGCACATGGATCCTTCTCTAAAATAGACCATATATTATGCCACAAAGCTAATGTTAGCAAATACAAGAAGATAGAGACACTAGCATGTATTCTATCAGATCATAATGGATTGAAGTTAGAAATAAATGAAAGAGTAAAACACAGAAACTATTCCAATACCTGGAGATTAAACAATATGCTATTATATGATGAATGGATAACAGAAGATATTAGGAAGGAAATTAAAAAATTCTTAGAGGTAAATGAGAACAAAGAAACATCATATCAAAATCTCTGGGACACTATGAAAGCAGTACTTAGAGGGAAATTTATTTCATGGAGCGCATTTAATAAAAGAAGTAAAACTCAACAAATAAACAACCTAACACTACAGCTCAAAGCCCTAGAAAAAGAAGAACAGAACAGCACCAAAAGTAGTAGAAGACAGGAAATAGTTAAACTCAGAGCTGAAATCAATGAAATTGAAACAAAAGAAATAATACAAAAAATTGACAAAATAAATAGTTGGTTCTTCGAAAAAATAAACAAAATTGATAAACCTTTAGCCACACTAACAAAGAGAAGACGAGAGAAAACCCAAATCACTAAAATTCGGAATGAACAAGGAAATATCACAACAGACAGGATGGAAATACAAAACATAATTAGAAGCTATTTTGAAAATCTATACTCCAACAAAATAGAAAATTTCGAAGACATCAACAGGTTTCTAGAGACATATGAATTGCCTAAACTGAATGAGGAGGACATACACAATTTAAATAGACCAATTTCAAGTACTGAAAGAGAAGAAGTCATCAAAAGCCTACCAACAAAGAAAAGTCCGGGACCAGATGGGTTCTCAGCCGAGTTCTACAAAACCTTTAAGGAAGAGCTCATTCCAATACTTCTCAAAGTATTCCATAAAATAGAAGAGGAGGGAACCCTCCCAAACTCATTCTATGAAGCCAATATCACCCTGATACCTAACCAGACAGAGACACATCAAGGTAAGAAAATTTCAGACCAATATCCTTAATGAACATCGACGCAAAAATTCTCAACAAAATTTTAGCAAATCGCATACAAAAACATATTAAAAAGATAGTGCACCATGATCAAGTGGGTTTCATCCCAGGGATGCAAGGTTGGTTCAACATCAGGAAATCAATAAACGTAATTCACCATATTAATAGACTTAAAGTCAAGAATCACATGATTATTTCAATAGATGCAGAAAAAGCATTTGATAAAATACAGCACCCCTTCATGCTTAAAACACTACAAAAAATAGGGATAGTGGGAACATTCCTTAACATTGTAAAGGCCATTTATGCTAAGCCCATGGCTAATATCATTCTAAATGGTGAAAAACTGAAAGCATTCCCCCTAAAAACGGGAACAAGGCAGGGATGCCCTCTTTCACCACTTCTATTCAACATCGTTCTTGAGACTCTGGCCAGAGCAATTAGACAAACCAAAGAAATTAAAGAGATACGAAATGGAAAAGAAGAACTCAAACTATCCCTGTTCGTTGATGACATGATTATATATTTAGAGGAACCTGGAAATTCCAGCAGAAAACTCTTAGAACTCATAAGTGATTTCAGTAAAGTAGCAGGTTACAAGATCAATGCCCATAAATCCAACGCATTTTTATACATAAGTGATGAATCTTCAGAAAGAGAAATTAGGAAAACTACCCCATTCACAATAGCCTCGAAAAAAATAAAATACTTGGGAATCAATCTCACAAAAGAGGTGAAAGACCTCTACAATGAGAACTATACAACACTAAAGAAAGAAATTAAAGAACACCTTAGAAGATGGAGAGATCTTCCATGTTCTTGGATAGGAAGAATTAATATTGTCAAAATGGCCATACTACCTAAAGTGCTATGAAAATTCAATGCAATTCCAAATAAAATCCCAATTGTGTACCTTACAGAAATAGAGCAAGCAATTATGAAATTCATCTGGAAGAATAAGAAACCCAGAATAGCTAAAGCAATCCTTAGCAGGAAGAGTGAAACAGGGGGTATTGCAATACCAGATCTTCAACTCTACTACAAAGCAATAGTAACAAAAACGGCATGGTATTGGTACCAAAATAGAAAGGTAGATCAATGGTACAGAATAGAGGACACGGACACAAACCCAAATAAATACAATTTTCTCATACTAGACAAAGGTGCCAAAAATATGCAATGGAGAAAAGATAGCCTCTTCAACAAATGGTGCTGGGAGAATTGGAAATCCATATGCAACAGAATGAAACTAAACCCATATCTCTCACCATGCACGAAACTAAACTCAAAATGGATTAAGGACCTCGGAATCAGACCAGAGACCCTGCAGATTACAGAAGAAAAAGTAGGTCCAAATCTTCACCTTGTTGGTCTAGGATCAGACTTCCTTAACAGGACTCCCATAGCACAAGAAATAAAAGCTAGAATCAACCACTGGGATAGATTCAAACTAAAAAGCTTTCTCTCAGCAAAGGAAACTATCAGCAATGCAAAGAAAGAGCCTACAGAGTGGGAGAATATCTTTGCCAATCATACTTCAGATAGAGCACTAATCTCCAGAATCTATAAAGAACTCAAAAAACTCTACTCCAAGAATTCAAATAGTCCAGTCAACAAATGGGCTAAGGAAATGAATAGACACTTCACAGAAGAAGATCTACAAGCAATCAACAAACATATGGAAAAATGTTCAACATCTCTAGTAATAAGAGAAATGCAAATCAAAACCACCCTAAGATTCCATCTCACCCCAATTAGAATGGCGATTATCAAGAATACGAGCAACAACAGGTGTTGGCGAGGATGTGGGGAGAAAGGTACACTCATACACTGCTGGTGGGGCTACAAATTAGTGCAGCCACTATGGAAAGCAGTGTGGAGATTCCTTAGAAAACTTGGAATGGAACCACCATTTGACCCAGCTATCCCACTCCTTGGCCTATACCCAAAGGACTTAAAATCTGCATACTACAGAAATACAGCCACATCAATGTTCGTAGCTGCTCAATTCACAATAGCCAGACTGTGGAACCAACCTAGATGCCCTTCAATTGATGAGTGGATAAAGAAACTGTGGTATATATATACAATGGAATATTACTCAGCCATAAAGAATGATAAAATTATGACATTTGCAGGCAAATGGATGAAATTGGAGAATATCATGCTAAGTGAGATAGGCCGATCTCAAAAAGCCAAAGGACGAATGATATCGCTGATAAGTGGAGGATGACACATAATGGGGGGGAGGGAAGGGTTAGAGTTAGGGTTAGGGAGGGGGGCAAGTATGGAGGAAGGAACTACTGTATAGAGGGTAAAGAGGGGTGGGAGGGGTGGGGGGAAGGGAAAAAATAAGAGAATGAATCAAACAACATTGCTCTATGTAAATTTATGATTACACAAATGGTATGCCTTTACGCCATGTACAAACAGAGAAACAACATGTATCCCATTTGTTTACAATAAAAAAAAAAAAAGAATTCAACATATGAATTTTGAAAACACAATACAGCCTTAAACACTGCCTTTGGATCCCATGAAACAAATCTTTACCTTTACAAAACCCACAAATATTTAATCTCAACTAAGTATTGCATACAAAGAAATGCAAAAAAAAAAAAAAAACCACAAATACAATAATTTAAAAGTATTAAAATATTTACAGGCATATTTGGGGAAACCACACAAAGATGTTCCAAGTTGACACATTGCAAAATCTCATCCATTCATTTCCTCAAAATTCTAGTCTTCATATCACAGTGGTTAATCCCAATATCTTTCCTTTCTCTTTAATTACTTCCTAATACTCCACGTCATAGTCATATTAACTATTTTTCTCTCCCCTTCATTTGTACATTCCTGATCTATTATTTTGTTTCATAATTATTTGTAATTTGCAGTAGAAATCATAAAGCCAGTTTGGGATCCTTTCATTTATACCCTTCAACAACTGTATGAATCTCCCTCAGTTGCATTTAATAAAGGTTTGTGAGGCTAACTCAAGTTATTTTTTCATGCCACAGCTGAATAAAATATTGACTATTATGAAACATTAAGGAAATATCTGTATTACTCTTTTGTCCTACAAAAAACATGTATTCTTCTTCCCTGAATTTGTTCTATCTAATATTAAACCAAAACATATTTCTCAAATTCTAAGAAAGTTTTTTTAAAATATCCTTTCTTCTTCAGGGTTGGAATAGCTTGGTAGCAATGTAGAACAATTACCATAGCTATCACCCCCTGGAAACCAAGACAAGACTTCTCTCACTCTTCCATCAGGCTATCCTATTACTGTGTATACACATACTATTTATAGTCAGGGATACCCTAAATATAAATAGTATATAGAATCACTAGAAAACTCCAGGATGTTAGGTTACAGGTACTAAATGCCATGTATTTCCATCTTTAAAAATCTCTTTTCTACTGATGCCACAGCAATTCTAAGAATCTCATCTGTCTCTCCATGGGATTGAGTAACTGAGGGGCACAGATCTAATGCAAATATATACTCTAGGAAGTTAACTGAATTAACTCCCTATTAAAGATAATGTCCTCAAGTGACTGTGACAGTGAGTAGCTGAGTTTTAATGGGTGGAAGGGCATGGGGTAAACAAACAAGTTTTAGAGGCTACCCAGGTTGATCAAGATAGCTAAAGAACAAAATGAAGGCAGTGAATGCATGGGAAACAGACTGAGGCTAACCAAAGACAGAAGAATGTTGAGAACAAACTGCTAACATATCTGCAATTCTCTTCCAATTTAAAAAACACAGCTAAAATGCGTCATTATTATGAATGCATGTCTTGAGCACTGAGTGAAGGACTTGAGTCCTGTCCTTCAGGAGGACATAGTTCATAAACAAAACCTTAAAATTCTTATTAATTGTGACTCAAGCCTCTTGGACCTCTTTATTTTCTCTCATATCTATTCTATGTCATCCACATGTCATTTACTGGTTATATTATTATTCCAATGGAGATCCCTGGAGCTATATAGCATTTAGCCTATGTTTGATACATTATACTTAGAAATAATGCAAATTTCTGGTTTTTGTGTGTTGAAATTATGTCCTTTTATAAATCTCCTTTGCCTCATCCTGCTCTGCCATCCAGATTGTTTCATTGTGCCTCAGGATGGCTGACTGCTTGGCTATTGGTTGACTCCCTTGACATTTCCCCTTGAGTTTATATATTGCTTTGTAGAACTCCAAATTCTGTTTTCTTCCCTCCAAAGAGATTTTCTGAATTTGTATATATGAAAAACAGTATACTGTGATGGATTGGAGAACACAGTCTTGGGGTATCTTTAGAGATCCATTGCAACGAATTAGCATGACTTATTTATTTTCCATATATTTTCATTCTCTGTGATGTCTTTCATCCAAGGAGCTCAGAGAATTTTGCAAAATATAAACTAATCCTGATAGCACCCCTAGAGATAAGAAGAACAGACAACGGATGGAATGGAAATCCATTCAAAAGTATTCAGAAGAAAAAAAGTTCTCTGTACAATACATTAAAGAAAAAACAGGCTTGACAACATTCAACTAAAGGAACCGACTTTAAAATACAACCAGGGAGCGTTGTCCCTCATCAGTTCCAAGAATGTGTGTGGGCACTTAGAAGTTATAAATAAATTGCTTTGTATTTCTCTCAGAAAATCTCTGGAGACATGAACTATTCCAGATAACTTCTCTGAGGTTTTAAGATTTTAAATGCTCAGATGTGATTGTCAGTGGCAACTTTTCGCTGGACAAGGGAAGATAGAGATGGCCTTGAAAGGGAATAGGGTTATAGCAAGGAATCAATTTCTACCATTGGCAAGTCTCTACCATAAGGTATCTGAAGATAGTGTCAGGAGTGTGGATACCTGTGTGGATCAGTACAGAGCAACCAACAAAAGGAGGCAGGTTTAGGACAAAAGAAAAGAAAGAGACCAAATTTATCTGTTTATAATGATGACTAGGTCACACTCTTTTTTCCCCCTCAAATAATTAGGCTTAAGGAAGGAACATGAGACAATGACACAGAAGCCTAGACTACCTTTTTCCAGACATACTCAGACTTCTCCTTTTCATTCTATTACCTTTGGAGAAAAAGAAAAGGAAAGAAAGAAAAAATAGATCTGCCTGGTCTATAATGGAGATATTAAAATTAAAATAATGTGGAAATGCCATGCTTCTATTATATAGTGAGGGATGATAATATCATAAATAACACTTATTTAATGGTCACAATATATAAAAGTACTGTGAAAGATTTTACGTTCATAATCTTATTTAATTATCATAATAATTTTACAAGGTAGACATCATCAATATCCTCAGGTAATGAATGGGCAAAGGATATTGAGAAAAGTTAAACAATTTGCCAAGATTATAAGGCTTGTGAGCTGCAGAGCCAATGTTCTAACCTAGGTCTGTCTGATTCTAAAGCCCTTATTTTCAATAACTATACAACAATGGCCCTTCATGTGAGGGGTTCAAAGGGGCTATGAATCTTGACTTTGTAAATATAAATGCATTTAAATCTAACCACAAATCTAGACGTAGGTGGCACTGAGGTTATATGGGAAGCTCTGACAAGAGGATGAAAATAAAACAAGATTCATTTGGCTAAATCAGCCTTATTTTGGCATTCTTGAATCATTTGTGCAAGAGAAAATATGTTAATGGTGGAAATCACCTAATCCAGGTGGCACTGGATATTAATACTGACCCATGTATAACTTGAGTGAGTGTTCACAAGCAGACCCACAAAACATCAGGTTACAGAAAGGAAGAATTTCTTTCTCTTGATGAATATTTTACTGTTTGTAAACTTACTTCTGTAGTGTAGACACTGTTTATGTAAAACAATATATAAAAGTGGAGAATTGATTGTTATGCCTTTCCAATCCCTATTGTATCTGTCTTTCTCTCTCTTTGGGAGTACACAAATGAATGCACAATGTTCTTCTACTATTTCTGATCTTTCACTGCCATGTCCTGTTTGCTTTTCCTGGCAGAAATAACTTCTCTGAATTCTTCTTGACTTCTTTTTTTTAATTAAATTTTTTTTTTATTTTTACAGACTGCATTTTTGATTCATTGTACAAAAATGGGGTACAACTTTTCATTTCTATGGTTGTACACAATGTAGATCCACACCACTCATGTAATCATACATATACATATAGTAATACTGTCTGTTCCATTCTACTATCTTTCTCCCCCTCCCCACCCCATTTTTCTCTACACCATCCAAATTTCCTTCATTCTTCTCTTCCCCCACCCCCCTCATTATATATTGTCATGCACTTATCAGAGAAAACATTTTACCTTTGTTTTTTTTGGGCTTGATCTATTTCATTTAGCATGATATTTTCCAACTTCATCCATTTATCAGCAAATACCATAAATTTATTCTTCTTTATGGCTGAGTAATATTCCATTGTGTATATATACCACAGTTTCTTTATCTATTCATCAATTGAAGGGCATCTAGGTTGGTTCCACAATCTAGCTATTGTGAATTGAGCTGCTATGAACATTGATGTGACTGTATCACTGTAGTATGCTGATTTTAAGTCCTTTGGGTATAAACCAAGGAGTGGGATAGATGGGTCAAATGGTTGGTCCATTCCAAGCTTTCTTAGGAATCTCCATACTGCTTTCCAGAGTGGCTGCATCAATTTGTAACTCCACCAGCAATGGATGAGTGTGTCTTTTTCCCCACATCCATGCCAACACTTATTATTGCTTGTGTTCTTGATAATAGTCATTCTAATTGGAGTTAGATGAGATCTTAGGGTGGTTTTAATTTGCATTTCTCTAATTACTAGGGATGATGAGCACTTTTTCATATATTTGTTGATCACCTGTATATCTTCTTCTGTGAAATATCTCCCCATTTCCTTAGCCCATTTATTGATTGGGTTCTTTGTATTTTTGGTGTAAAGTTTTTAAGTTCTTTATAAACTTTGTAGATTAGAACTCTGTCTGAAGTATGTGTGGAAAAGATTTTCTCCCACTCTGTAAGCTCTCTTGTCACATTATTGATTGTTTCCTGTGTTGAGAAAAATTTTTAGTTCGAATTTATCCCATTTATTGATTCTTGCTTTTATTAGAACTCATGTTCATTTTATCCCATTTCCTTGAAGTCCATAAATTAAATATATAAGTTAATTTTGTAGAAAAATATTGATAATTTAAGGATGTACTACTTTAAGATTGCATTGGAACTTGAATCTTAATAAATTACTAATACTAAGATAATAAATCACAAGGACAACTAGTGGGGTAAATACTTTAGGCAAGGACCATTGACAGTTAGTAATTTGAATAGCACCATCTAAAAATATGGAAAAGGTTTGATGGTATGTAAAGTCAGCATGGTTCTACATGATAGACAGAAATCCTCATTTAACATAACTGCCTAGATCATGGAAGAAGTTGACCTTAAGGAATCATTGATTAGCTATTTACACCTTATCACAAAAGAGAAAATATTCTTCCAGTTTGGAAAAAAAAAATCTAGCTACAACAGTTCCATTGACATATCTGAAAGACTTTTTTTGTTATTGGGGAAAATAGGTTGACTAGGCCAGCTATCTTCCCCTGTTTTGTATATCAGCTCTAGCTCACTTAGTAGCAAAGAGTAAAAATAATGAATGAAAATCCATGAATATTAATAAGAGAATGGAGATTTAGGTCAGGAAACATTATTCTATCTGTATGATATTCTTTGTATATTAACAATGTGACTCAGTCCATTTCACTGTTATTGCACATAAAATGAAAAATATAGACAAACATACCTAAAAACCATCATGTTCTCTTCACTGAATAAAACTTAATTGAATATAAACTTTCCTTCCCTTCTCATAAAAGTCTGAACATGATTAGAATGTTGGACCTGTCAAGTGGAAAATGAAAACTTTGCTAGAATATTTAGGAATCATGGGCATGATCTTATCTCTATGTCTCTCTCTGCTTTATCTCTCAACATAACACACTTGACACTCAACTATCTAGCTCTACTGAACTTTCTTTCCCCCAATTTGCTATTATCTTTCTTATCCTGACCTCTCCGACACATCTAATTTTACCAATAAATATTCTAACTTAAGCCCACATCATCTGTCCTGGATTTTTTTCAATAGCTTACCAAGTAATCTTTTCTCCTACTTTTTTCCCACTCCAATTCATTCTCTAGACTATAGTCGTGGTTACTCCCATCCCAACTGATTTACTTTTACTTCTAAGTCATTAACAAAACACAGATTTGACACTCTTGGTTAAATTTCTTTAGGTGCTCAACAGTTTTAGGATAAAAATTCAAACTCTTTAGCCTCAAATATGGTCATCCTTGATAAAAGACTTCCAGTCACATACTTCCTTACCCTTTCACCTGCTGTCTGTATTTAAACAATATAAAGTTGCATGCATATTTCTCCAAATACTGCAGGTACCCACAAAAGAAGTTGCATTCACAGGAATCCTAAGTAAACACTACTGAGATGTTATTTTAGAAATTCAAGACTCTCTCTCCCAAAATATATTATTTAGATATGTGCCACTCTCTTTCTCATTGCAAAAGTACCCAAATATCCATCTGTAGTGATTCATTCCTCTGGTTTTAAAATACATATGCTCCTAATGTAGCAAATTTAGCTATTAGTACTGTGTGTTAGTGCACCTTCATTTATCTGACTGCTCTCCTCTGTAAAAACTAGCATTAGGTAATTATTGAGAAAGTTGGAACTCTATTAATATTAATGAAATAATCCCGTATGTTTATATAGAATATAATAGTATGTAATGAACTTTGTATTATCTTATTATCTTGATTCTACATAGTATTTATTTCATAAGGGAATGAGCTGAAGGTTTATAATAGTTTAAGTGTAGAAGAAATAATGAGGGTAAGTTGTAATAAAACAAAAGATGAAAGGTTGCCAAAGGATTACCATTGCAGAGTTTTGTTTAGAACCAATGAAGTTCTTATTTGGCTACTTCATTGGTTCTCTTTCCATTATACTAAACATTTAGGTAACCAGAAACCTCAATATGCTTGGAATATTATAATTTAAATATATACCAATTGATTGGGCAGGGGCAGCTCTGGGTGTTGAACCCAGGGCCTGGCACATGCTAGGAAAAGAAGCTGTCACTGAGCTATTCCCCAACCCTGCAACTGAGGTATTAAATCCTCTGGATATGCTAGTGTTCCGAACATATGTTAATAAAACAAATTTTTTTTAGAAAAATCAAAACATTTTACCCTGGAACCCAAATGACTCCATCAGGATTACAAATCATACCTGTGACATAAAACATCATTATGCATTCATCATGTGTTCAGATATGAAAAATTGAAGCAAGTGACAAGCTTGTGACTAGATTCATTTGGAAAGACATGGTGCCAGGAATAATATACAAAATATTTACATTACTCCCCCCATGATTCAGCAAAAGAAATGTAATAGGATAAAGAAAGAAATCATTGCTGAGCTGCACTAAACAGAGAGGATATGAAATAAATCAATGAAAAAGTGGTGGAGAAAAAGATAAAAGAACAGAGTTCCAAAAAATGTATGTTTTATTAAACATTCTGTTTAAAAATAGCCCACAAATAAATTATGCATTTAAACAGTTTTTCTAAGTTTGGAGAAGATAAGCAAGGCCAAATTTTCATTCAGTCATACCCAGATTAACCTTTATATATGACCCACCACAAATGGAATTTCAATAGCATAGAGATTAGAAATAAGAGTGGTTGTTTTGTACTATAAAATATATTAATGTTTTATTAAATTTGTAATTGAAACAAGGCATAGAAACATGATCCATAAGTATAAAATATTAGATTGAACACATGTAGAAAAAAATCTATAACACCCTATTCTGAAAGGATAGAAGTTGAAGAAACACTAGGTGCTTTCAATTTAATTCCCAAATATGTAGTACCAACATTCCAACCTTCAATTTACTCATTCAACAAATATCAATTAAGTATTACTACTATGAATCGAATACAGTTCTAGGTCATCATTATTATCCAAGGGTGAGTAAAATATACTCCTTATTTTCAAGGAGATCATAGTCAAATAAGATAAATGACATTACACCAAACATTATGTCACTAAAACAGAATAAGAAATAGTACAGTCCAATATAGAGAGTACAAAGGAAGGGCAGCTTTGTGAGACAGCTCATAAAAGACTGAAGCTACCGAAAAGACTAGAAAATATACTTGAAAATGTTACAAATTCATTGTAGTGCTATACCCAAAGTAGTTGATCACACAAATCATTGCTCTCTCATAGAGTCTAAAATAAAAGGAGTTGTATAGAGCAAATATTTGCTGATGGGGTTGGGGACAATTAGAGGTTTAGATTACAGGTAATTATAGATGAATTACTCAACTGCTACCTGCTTCACCTCTCCCATTGTCTTACAATTATCTTCCTTCCTGTACTGAAGAAATACTGTAAAAATTGACTATAATAACTTTTAGGCATTTTGAATTCTAAGAGCATCATTAGGAATTAAAAGAAAGATACTGAGGAAAGCTGCATTTCTGCTTAAATGTATTTTTTATTCCTCTTGGTTTTGCTACAAAGTTTTCTTGACCTTGCACTGTAGAGTTTCTATAATTCTTAATAAAGATGAGTTGTATAGTAAAACTAGATTTATAGATACCCCAAAAATAATTTATCTATGAGATTTTGATCCTGATTCTTTAATCTTAAACAAATAGAGATGATGACAAAAAATTTAAAAATGAATAATTGTATGGCTAAATATAATTTCACTGTATCCTTTTGTTCCAAGTGGTCATTTCAGAAAAAAAGATATTAAACATTAAAAGAAAAAAAGAATGAAAACAAAGAGGAGTTTATAAACATTTGGAATAATTTATGACATGTAATTAGCATGATTTTAATCAGGTTTTAGTCTCAGGTGAAGAGTGATTTTTCCTCTTGGCCTGATCTCACAACTTCTGGTGTGCACAGAGACACACATACATTTATAGATACTTTCTCTTGCAGAAACTCCTTTGATCATTTTACTTCTACCCAAAAGAATATCAGAGGAATCAGAATATTGTGTTTATAGTTTCACATCTACATCTTACAAGCTGAATGAATTTAGACTAATTAATCACCCTTCCTGGTGTTTTTTTTTTTAATTTTATAAAGATAATAGTCTTGGATACCTCTCAGACTTATAGTAAACTTTATATTAGGTAATTGGCATGAACAGCACTTTGAAAACCCTGAGATGTTATTTGTTATTCAAAACAGAGGGTATTTGACCATGGTCACGAATGTTGTTGGCCAAAGAGTCTGAAAGGTTTGGCCATGCCCTGCAGAGTCAAACTTGGTAGGCTAGGCAAAATGTGTGGTAAGTATAGAACATACACACACACATACACCCACACACCCACACTCAAACACATTCACACATATTTTTCAAACACAGTTTCACCCTGAATTTATAATATGTGGTAAACTATACACCACCTACTGGAACATTGTCTTCTGTTAATAACTTGGAGAAATATTAGCTGTTTAGGCCTAAAAAATCTTTTTATATATTAAAAGAATATCATTGGTTTTTGATAACAGATTAGTGATCTTTTTGTATATATTAGTAACAATGCATTAAATAAAAGTTCCAGAATGGAATGTCTTTAAACTTACACATGCATATTTAGACCTGGTCCTGAATTGAATGCATTCATCTTAAGAGGGACAGCAAATATGTATGATGGATATTAGTCAGTTTCCAAATAAAAATGGAGATTGACTATTCAGAATAAAAAATCAGGATCCAGAGCTGGAATGAGATCAAACTTGAATAGAAACATCTGCCTTCGAACGATTCACTTTATTTCATCTGGCATACATTCTAGTTAGAGAAGTTGTTTTTTAAAAGCCATTAAAAGACACAAGAATAATGCCATGGTGCTTGGGGTTGGGGAGCTCTTGATGTATTCACTGAGAATTATCTGAGCAATCAAGTAACCTAAAATGTACTCCATTGTACCATAACATCATGTAAGACATCAAAGCTGAAAAGCTAAAAATTAGCCTACAGTGTATGTAAACTCTCAGAGCCCTATTCAGTCATAAATGGATCAGAATCAAGACTTTTAAAAACAACTTCCATACATGGATTCTAACATACTTGTGTCATGTATTGTGCCTATATCCTTCAGTATTATCCAGCTAATGTACCAATTATTACTGATTAACCTGTTATTTTCTAATCTTTAGAGTAGTACAAAGAGACAGAGATGAGGGTTGCATGGGAACCATATGCTGGTATTTCTTGTCTTTCATAAAACAAAACACTATCAGAACTGCATCATCAACACTTAGCTATTCATCCATGCAAGTATAGGTGGATACCAATAGAATGTGAAAATGACAAAACTGACCCACCAGCAATTGGACATGAATTATGTGTTGTTTTGTGATGAAGAAAAGAGACAAATTGAGTCATCTCTACTCTCACTTGGGCTACTTAGTTACCAAGGAACTCTTTGCTTTTGTAAAGAGACTGGTCAGGTTAAGGCAGAGACTGACTTGGTCCTCCAAATATTTTGTTGACTAAATCTTGGTCTGAAGAGCACAAAGTAAAACTTACAAGCTAGGGTAATTCTGTATTTATACTCTAGCTCTAAAAATAAAGATTCCAATCCAAAGGAAACTAGGTAGGAAACTAGTAAGTTTCAAGAGCATTAATTAAAAAAAATAACAAATAGAAATAGCTTTGAGAAACAATAGTGTATAAAATAATTGGAAAAGTTGTACAGTTTGTGTTAATCCTTATAGCTAGGCGTTAATCTCTACCATTGATCTCCTGCTTTCAGAAGCAAAGTTGACTGATGGTCCTAATTATTGACCCTATGGATTCATCACCTTATTTGCACCAAGGTCACTCTTCCCATAGGCTGGTCCCAGTCAATAACTTAGAATCACAGAAGTTCCCACTACTACAAGAAGCAAGATTTTCCCAGTGGGTAAATTTATCAAGGACTTCTTACTATGCTGGGGATATAGCTCAGTGGTAGAGGACTTACCTAACATTTGTGAGACCCTTAGTTTCATCTCCAATATCACACATGCACACACACACACACATACACACAAACACTTCCTACCGGTCTGGCTGATATTCTCTTGAACTGTGTTGTAGTCTTACTATCCAATCCTCTTTCCTGTTATCTCTTCTTCACAGGTGTCTGATCCATATCAAGGTTTGAAGGTTCTCTCTGTCTAATAAAACTCCTTTCCCTTTATCCTTCAAAGACATTTATTTCAATAAATCTATGACAAATCTTATCCAATTTTGATATCTTCTCAGAGGAACCTAGTACAAATGGTACCAGGAGAGAGCTAATAAATAGGTAGTAATATGGAGCTTGAGGAATGGCTCACTCACCACCCAGTGGACAAATAAAATGTTATCCTGAGTGTTATGTGGGGTGTAGATAATCTATGGCACAAGGTGCCAGCTCAGATGACGATTTCACTGGAAGTGCACTGGGGAAATTTCCAGTGGAGAATACCCTTGCAGGGTATACCCTTGACTTAGGTATTTGTAAGATAGAGGAAGAATATATCTACAAGAACCAAGGAGTAGACTGATTCTTTTTCTTTGTTATAAGAAAATGCCTGAGTCTAGATAATTTATAAAGAAAAAAATATTTTGCTCATGGTGCTAGAGACCCAAGTATATTTGCTAACTTATTCTTACCTTTGGTGAAGGCATTCTGGCTATATCACAAAACAGCAGAAGGCATAATGGCAGGAATGCATATGAGAAGGAGAGATCACTTGATGAAACAGAAAACCAGGTAAATTCTGGAGGCAAGTTAACGTTTTATTTTGTACCAGGAATTGAACCCAAGGATGCTTAACCCCTGAGCCACATCCTTAGCCCTATTTTTGTTTTTTGGGGTAGGGTCTCACTAAGTTGCTTAGGGTGTCACTAAATTACTGAGGCTGACTTTGAACTTTCGATTCACCTGCTTCAGCCTCCCGAGCACCTGGGATAACAAGCATGTGCCAACATGCCCAGCAGGCTGACTCATTTTATAACAACCCACTCCTATGGAAATTAATTGGGGTCCCACAAGAATTACATTAATCTCTTCCCAAGGCATTGAACCCAGTGACCTAATAACTAGCCACTAGATCCCACTTCCCCAAAACACCACACTGGAGACCAAGCTTCTAGCACATGTTACCTTTGGGTAACACAGTTAAGCTACATTCAAACCATAGCAACTGGCTATTTGTGTGTATGTGTGGTAGTGTAAATTGAACACAGGGGCACTCTATCACTAAGCTACACCCCCAAGCCCTTTTTATTTTTACTTCAAGACAGGGTTTTATTAAGTTTCCTGAGGCTGGCCTTGAATCTATAGTCCTGCCTCAACCTCCCAACTCACTGGGATTATGGGCATGTGCCACCATGCCTGAATCAGCAACTGGTTATTGCTAAACTGAAAGGCTAACCTGAAGATGGTTAATGATAAACAAAAGAAAATCAACAAACAATTAAAGGCTAAGGGTTAAAGCCACAGAATATCTTTGGTAGATGAATAAAATTCTTTGTTCTGCATTACAAGAGCAAACACAGCTGAGGAGCAGATACAGAATCTTATAATTCAGAGTCACAAATCTCTAGAGACATTCAGCCAGGACAGGTTTTTTATGCTTAGGTTATGGCACTAGGTAGAAAACCTGGGATCTTCAAATGTTGGAGGGCATGTGAATGGATTCCCTTGTGATTCCTAACCCCTTAGAAATGGCACAGGTGTTACTTCCTTTTCTGCAAGAGATAGCACTTCCACTGTGTTGAAAGATGCAAATGACATCATAAGAACAAGCTTGAGACCACCAATATCTTTTCTGTGAATCATATTGAGGAAGATATTCTAAGGAAGTACACTGTGGGAAATGCAAAACATACTCATACAACACTGTTGGAAACCGAAGGCATAAGGCCTTAATCTAATGGAATCCCTCTAACAAGGGAGATTGCTGTCAAAATAGTATTATTGTCACAAGTGTATCACAGAGAAATTATATTAAGCCAGTAAAACTAGGAATGTTTTAACCTGGTGGTATGAAGGTGGTTACCTACTCAAAATGTACACTGATTCATCCATTATGCTGACATTTTAACAAACACGTTAGTTACAAAATGCAAAGTTTTTTCCTAAAGGATGAAGCTGGTTATATGCAATATACAGAAATAGGCCACTGTGCAAAAGGTGTATGAAAAGGGACTCAAAATTACTAATATTAAGGGAAATGCAATCAAAACCACAATGAGATATCACCTCACACCTGTTAGAATGGCTATTTTCAAAAAGACAAAAGATAAGTATTAGTAAGCAATTGGAAAAAAAGAGAACATGTTATATACGACTGGTGGAAATGTTAAATGGTGAAAATTCTATGGAAAACTGAATGGAAGTTTCTTAAAAATTAAAAATAAAACTATTACATAATCCAGTAATCCCACCACTGTATATACACTGAAAGCAAATGAAATCAGTACGTAGAAGAGATGTCTGCACTCCCATGTTCATTGCAGCCTTATTCACAAAACCATGGGACAGAAACAAAAGAAATTAAATATCTGGAGAAGGATGAATAGATTTTAAAATGACATATTTATAACATAAAGACTTATTTAGCCTTGAAAAGGAAATTCTGCCATTTGAAACAATGTGGATGAACTTTGAGACACTTATGCTAAGTGAAATAGAGGACACTATGGTAATTTAAAGTCAGACACAAAAACACAAAAATACTGCATTATCTCACTTACATGTGGAATCTAAAATAGTCAAACTCATACAAGTAGAGAGCAGAATTTTAGTGTCTAGGACTACGGAGAGGTGGAGAAATGATGGACAAAGGGTACATAGTTTCAGTTTTGCAAGGTTAATATGTTCTGGAAAAATAATGTACAACATGGTGACTATAGTTAACAATACTGTATAGCACTTTTGGTAGTATGGCCATTTTGACAATATTAATTCTGTCTATCCAGGATCATGGGAGGTCTTTCCATCTTCTAAGGTCTTCTTCAATTTCTTTCTTTAGCATTCTGTAGTTTTTATTGTAGAGGTCTTTCGCCTCTTTTGTGAGATTGATTCCCAAGTATTTTGTTTTTTTGAGGTTATTGTGATGGGAGTAGTTTTCCTACTTTCTCTTTCTGTAGATTCATCATTCATGTATAGGAACATGTTTGATTTATGGGTGTTGATTTTATATCCTGCTACCTTGCTGAATTCATTTATTCATTCTAGGAGTTTTCTGGTGGAAATTTTGGATCTTCTAAATAGAGAATCATGACCTCAGCAAATAGTGATAGTTTGAGTTCTTCTTTTCCTATTTGTATCCCTTTAATTTCTTTTGTCTAATTACTCTGTCTAGCGTTTCAAGGATGATGTTGAATAGAAGTGGTGAAAGAGGGCATTCCTGTCTTGTTCCAGTTTTTAGAGGGAATGCTTTCAGTTTTTCTCCACTTAGAATGATGTTGGCCTTAAGCTTAGCGTAGAAAGCTTTTAAAATGTTCCTATTCTGTTCCTACTATTCCTACTTCTAGTGTTTTGAACATGAGGTGGGCTGTGTTTTGTCAAATGCTTTTTCTGCATCTATGGAGATGATCATATGATTCTTGTTTTTGTCTATTCACAGAACTAGAAAAAGCAATCATGAAATTCATTTGGAAAGTTAAGAGAACCAGAATGGCCAAAGAACTCCTTAGCAAAGAAGAGTGAAGCAGGAGGCATCACAGTTCCAGATCTTAAACAATACTACAGAGCCATAGTAAAAAATAATGACATGGTATTGGTACCAAAACAGACATGTAGACCAATGGTGTAGAATAGAAGACACAGAGACAAACCCGCATAAATACAGTTATCCCATACTAGACACTGGCACCAAAAACATTCACTGGAGGAAAGACAGTCTCTTCAAAAAATGGTGCTGGGAAAATTGGAAATCCACATGTAACAAAATGATATTAAACCCATATCTCTCACCATGCATGAAACTCAATTCAAAGTATATTAAAAACTTAGGCACTAGAATAGAGGCCCTGTGCCTAATAGAAGATAAAGTAGACCCAAATCTTCACCATGTCAGCTTAGGATCTGACTTACTTAACAAGACTTCTCAAGTGCAAGAAATAAAATCAAGAATCAATAAAGAGGATGGATTCAAAATAAAAAGCTTCCTCTCAGCAAAGTAAACAATCAATAACATGAAGTGAGAGCCTACAAAATGGGAGAAACTATTTACCACATGCACCTAACATAGAGCATTAATCTCCAGGATATATAAAGAAACCCAAAAAAATTAACACCAGGAAACCAAGTAACCCAATCAATAAATGGGCTAAGTAACTGAACAGATACTTCACAGAAAACGAAATACAATTGATCAACAAATATATGAACAAAAAATGTTCAACATCTCCAGCAATTAGAGAAATGCAAATCAAAACTATTCTAAGATTTCATCTCACTCCAGTCAGAATAGCAATTATCAAAAATACAAGCAGTGATAAATGTTGTCGAGGATATGGGGAAAAAGGTACACTCATACATTGCTGGTGGGACTACAGATTGATGCAACCATTATGGAAAGCAGTATAGTGTCTTCAGAAAACTTGGAATGGAACCACCATTTGACTCAGTTATCCCACTCCTCAGTTTATACCTAAAGGTCTTAAAATCAGCATACTACAGTGAAGCGGCCACATCAATGTTTATAGCAGATCAACTCACAATAGCTAAACCTTGGAATCAACCTAGAAGCCTTTCAACAGATGAATGGATAAAGAAAATGTGGTATATATGCACATATATATGCACAATCTAATATTACTCAGCCTTAAAGAAGAATGAAATGATGACATTTGCCAGTAAATGAATGGAGCAGAATATTATCATGCTAAGTAAAATAAACCAATCCCAAGAAACCAAAGGCTGGATGTTTTCTCTGATATGCAAATGCCAATTCACAATAAGTGGGGGCTAGGGAAGAATAGATTTATTTTGGATAGGGCAGAGGGGAGTGAAGGGAGGGGACAGGGCATGGGGATAGGAAAGATAGTAGAATGAATCAGAAATTAATACCCTATGTGCATATCCTATGTGCATCACACATGACTGGTGTGATTCTACATCATGTACAACCAGATGAATGAAGTTATACTCCATTTATGTATGATGTGTCAAAGTGCATTCTACTACCGTGTATAACTAATTAGGACAAATAAAAATAAAAATAAACAAAACTGCATTGTATACTTGAAATTTGCTAAAAGGGTTTTTATTTTACCTGTTTTCCAACAAAAGACAGAAAGAAAAAAATAAAAATAGTAACTATGTAAGGGGGGGCATATATGCTGACTACAATGATCTTTTCAGAAAGGGAATGTAGATATGTCAAAATGTCAAGTTGTACATCTCAAATGCATAAAATTTTGTCAGTTATATCTCAATTGATTGGGAAGAAAAGAAACAACATGAAAAGGAAAACCACACAGAGCACATATTCTTCAGCCTAGGCTTCTTGTCTTCAAAACTAGCTTATTATTCTAAGTAGTGTTAAAATATCCAGTATGTATAAATGCTGTTATTTAATAACTTTACCCTTTGCCATCTACTGAATTAACATATTTCTGAAGGAAAAAAGAAATAAAGATTGTGTGACTGCTATATTAGAATAATGGTGAAAGAGAGAAGGAATGAGGCTAGAACAGTAAGAAAGAACTAGATTGCACATAGGTAGAGTTGTGTTTTATTGTCTTTTTATTTTATTCTAAGTATGTTTTACATAGAATCATTGAAGGGTATGGAGGAAGTGGCAAGTTAAGACAAGTAGAATGGAACAGTAGAATGCCTTGCTAAATAAATATAAAATGTGTTTTCTTCTTGCCTATCTTCCTCTCTGTTAATCCCCCTTGGTCTATAGAGTTTGGTCCTTATCTAAAAGTAATAGGAAGACATTGAAGATTTTTAAAGATGAGAATGATTCTTGTGCCCAACAGTTCCACTCATGTCTAATTTTCAAACCCATCCTTATCTTTTTTCCCCTCTTCTGAATACATTTTGTTTCATTGATATTCCATATAAAATGTGATTCCCAGAACAGAATTTTACAGTAAAAATCTAGGCTAACCAACTGCAGAGTAGAGTGGGACCATGGATTTCTTCAAACTGGACACTATATTTCTATCAAGCAGGCTAAGTTTTGATTTGCTTTGTTCAATAGCCTCCAAAAATGATTTTTTTCTTTCATTTTCAATGGCTTGATCTGAATAAAAAATACCGAACTGGATAGAAGGAGCTATAATTTATCAACCTCAAATACTGAGGTATACAGACTTTACACTAGTCCCCTAAATGTCATCCCCCTGGTGTTCTCCACTCTCACCCTCTACTCCAGCCCCTGCTGTTTCCCTGAGGTTGAGATTTTGAATTTAGACTTTGGTTAGAGAAACTCCAACAGACTGACCTTGATTCATATGCAGATTCTGTTCCAAGGTTAGAGCTCTGTAAGCAGGATGGTTGCAAAATCCTCTCTGGAATAAAATTTTTAGGCATGTTTAATTTAAAACACTAAATATTTCATCTATAAAATGTGGATGGAAGAGCTCATATCTGGGCTTTTAGCTTCTTTTTCTTTTTCTGATAGTTAAGGAGCTGTGAATTTTAAGACCTCCAAGAAACTGGCAGAGGACATGACATGGGAAATTGCTGCAATGTTGATCCCTCCCATGGGACTATAGACTAGTAAGGATATGCTTATTACAAAAGTGCCAATAGGAAGAACTCTACTGGTCAACCTTCTACCCCAGAGCCTAAACAAAAGGATCTGATGAGTGCATCAGTTAAGCTTTTTACAAAATTCAGCTTTATGTACATTAGCTGTCTATGCACCATGGGGCAAACACTGTGTTTAGTTCTCAGAATGCAATGGGAAATTAAACAGCGAACAAGACATTGTCCTAGCGCTTAAAGGTTTCTTACAAGATCAATCCTCTTGCCCCCCCCCACCTACTCTCTCTCTCTCTCTCTTTCACACAAATACACAAATACACACACACACACACACACACACATGCACACAGGTTTGTTTTGTTTTTTGTCAACAGCCATAGCTTCCCTAAAATCCCTGTTAAGAATGCCTTATCACCTTAATGTGAACAGGATGTTCCATTGGTGTGTGCTCCCAAAATACTCCATCCCCAATGGCACTTTAACACACTAGTGTGAACAATCAACCACATTTGTGCTCTAATAATAACCTTTTAAGGATGACAGCTTTGTGGTTGATATGTAGGTTACCATGATGGATTATTAAACAATGCTAGCCATCACGGCTGCTTGCAATATTTTAATGGATTGGGAAGGGTTTCACTTTCATTTTTTCTTGTCTTTATTTTTTTTCTTCTTGAGAAACAACTTTAAGACTGAAAAAAATGTTTCAAAGACTTGAAATTAATAATAAGTGAAAACCATGTTTAAGTTGATGTGAACAACCTATAGTCATATAGTTCTTATAAAATGCATTTATTTTATATAAGATTATTCCTCAAATTTATAACTGCTTATCATAGGACATCCAAATTTATGTTAGCCAGCTAGTTATCAGTGACAGTAAATTCTGACCAGATAATTTAACTCCTTTAAGTACTTCTGGAGACTGATACTTTTCAAGATATTTGAAGTTAGTCTCCTGATTTCTGTACTTCATTGTTTTGTGTTTGGGGGTCCAGTAAATGGGTATCTGTGCTACTAAGTAGCAGAACGCCCCATCCATAATACTCCTGCTCATGCAAATTTTGATTAACTATACACACTTTACTCGTTTTCAACTCTGCAGGAAGGGAAAATACTTGCCTATCTTTTATGTCAGAGAATTAATACTACATATTTTGTCTGGTAAAATAATTTGAAGGTATAATAATAATCATGCTACTAACAAATAAGTACCCAATATATGGCAGGCACAACTCTAGGTCTTTATATAGATGTTCCCATGTTAATCACAACAGCTCTGTGAGGTAAATAGACGCAAAGATATTGCATATTTATTTTCTGATATGTCAATGTCATCAGATACAAAAGTGAGATTCAAGTCTACAGTCACTACCCACACACCCTATGTGAAAACCACCATATTCTCAGAGTTATTGAAATAAAGAAATGATTAGCCCAATGACAACCTGAATGCTGACATCTGTTAAAGTAGTCTACAAACAATATAGAGTTAGAGTTATAAGGAATAGTAAAAAAGTATAAAACACATCCAATGCTACCAGAGTAAACTAAGATTTGAGAACTTTACTCAAGTTAGACAATCCAAGAGTCATCTGTTGATGACTTTCCCTTTAAATAAGGGCTTATTTGGTCAGCTTATCTGAAGTTTGAACCAACTATGCTGAAAGTTTTATATATTCCTTGATATTTCATAATATTAGGATAAGGATCATGGCTTCATGTACAGATATGTCTATGTTCAAGTAGACAGACCTCTTCTGAGTATGGACAATAAAAAGTTTGTATAAGGTATTAGCATATACTTAAAATCTAGGTATATAAGAATAATTATTTGGACTGAACCAAAGAATATTGCATTGAAAATTATGTATGAATGATTGGTAGGACTTATGATGAAATATGCAGAAAGAAAAATACATAATTTTTGTTACCCCAATGTTACCTTTAGGGAGCTCATTAATACCATAAGACATCAAGGTCATACATTAGCTCTAAGGACATATTGATTTTTAGGAGAAATTACCTCCTAAATGGCATTCATTCACATAAAACTTACCAACTTCATTTGAGACACCTATTATTCTCCATTACCTGACTGTAGCTTGAGGGAATATGGGTGATACAGTTTATCAAGAGTATGAAGATTGCTACTTTCATAATTATGTTGTCATCAACCAAAAGTCATTGCTCCTCTATGAAATAATGATACTTCTTATATCTCTTTTTAGAATAAGTTAGTAGTCTCTTTTTAACAATAGATATCATGAGTCATGAATAAATCTAGTTAAAGAAAAATACTTTTGCAGGGAGGGGGAAAGAGTAGGATTATTTTCAAAGTTCTAGAAACTCTCACTTTTACAAAATATACCACTAGTGTGTCTCTCAGGGTGCACGTTGTGAGGTGCTGGAAATTCAGTAAGTTGGTCAAGCCATCTGATTTTGAAATTAAAATAATCATGAAATTAGCATTGGCATTCCAAGAATATAACAAGTGCTGAATTTTTTTTTTTTTTTTTTTTTTTTTTTTTGGTACTGGGGATTGAACCCAGGGCCTTGTGCTTGCAAGACAAGCACTCTACCAACTGAGCTATATCCCCAGCCCCAAGTGCTGAATTTTTAATCAAGCTTATTGGTTCTGTCATTGAGCTGGACCTCATCACACAGCCTTACTCATTTTAAAGCAAATAGAATATCAGAATGGCTTCAATGCTGTTATATAAGTTTTTTACTTTCTTAAAGGGAAAAGAAAAAAGAATTCACCATTTGCTTGTGTGTTCATTTTTTTATTGCTCAATTTTTATAAACACGAAGGTAAAAGTAGAAGGATTTTCTTTCAAAGTAAAAAACAATAATATCTAATATTTATATATTGAGTTGGAATTTTATATCAGACACTGCCCATATAATCTTCCCAACAACCCTGTAAGGCAGGTACTGTTATTATCCATGTTTTACAGAAAAAAAAATGCAGAAGAGAAAAATAAATAAGGCTAAGTGGCTTACCCCAGATCAGAATCAGACCTTGAACTCAAACCCAAATTATACCACATCTTGAAATAAAGAATGGAATAAATCTCTATAGAATGAGGAAAGTAACTGAATTTTGCACTCTTAGGTCAATTTAAAATGAGAAAAACCGAGATTTTTTGCATGGGAATTATGTTGGCCAATGGGGTGTTTATGAAACCTGGACTATAAGTCTATTTGTATCCCCACTGTGCATCCCAGTTCCTGGAATATAATAGGTGCTCAAAAGATATTTGCCAAAGGACTGCCTGGTTGCATGAATAAATTAATAAATGCCATACTGATTTTCAAAAACTAGTATCTGGGCTCTTGCAGGGCCAGACTTCAAACTCTTGCTCACAGTTTTGAGCAGAATAATTGAAATAGAAACACCAAAGGGGAATTTGCAGGAGTCTATAGGTAGGTTATGGAAGTTCTGAAGACCCTTAGTCAAGATATCAAAGATAAATACTGAAAACTGACTATGAAACTCATCCATTTGAGATGCAGACCTGGAGCTGCTAGATGAGCCTGCGGCCTTCTTTGCCAGATTTCATTTCTGTGCTGGATAACTGATTCTAGCTTTAGTTTAGAGAAGAGCTGACCTTCCTAACTCTACCTATTGATTAAGATATTAAGGACAAACCCTTATGTTCAGCTGAGGATAGCATCATTATTTCATAAAGCTTCTTTTTTTTTCTTTTTGAAGTGATAAAAAAACAGCATAAACTGAACATTTACTGCAGGGATATTTTTCTCCTCATTATTCAAGGATAATAAGTGACTAGGATGACAGGGTCAGCTATTCTCTAGCAACACAAAGCAATTTCTTTAAGTAGATCAAAATAAGCAGAAGGTATTCTCAGGTTTTGCTAGGCATGTGATCACATCCCTGGCTGAAGACAGACTGAGTATGTGTAGTAATGCCACAATCCCCATTTCCTTGTGATCAATAAATAGGGAACACAGATAATTCAGCAAAGTAAAATCAGTCTCTTTTTAGTCCCATACAATATGAGTCCCAGATTTACTGCTTTGGTATAATCTAGAGGGAAAAATTCTTTTCAAACTAGTTAGTCAGGAAAGATGACTTTCATTCAGGAGGTGCTGTTTCCACCCTGAAAAAAAATGCTTACACCACTGCTGCCCCAACCAGTGAGATAAAAAGGAGATAAAATTATTTTGAATGTGAATCATTGGGAAAAATATTGTCTGAGAGCCTCCATGCAATTAACACAAGAATTGCGAATTTGAAGGCTGAAGCAGAATACAGCAAAGCATTAAACATGCTAAAGGTGTGCAAAGTTGTCACTAAGTATATTGCCACACTCACATAAAGGGTCATTCAACTCTGACTTTGCTTAGCAAAACCATTTCATGTTTAGCTCTTTTTGTCTAATTTCATGGTGTATTGTAAAAGATAAATCATGCAAATATAGTTTTATTTGGGGTATTTATTTTACTGGCCCAATATATCACGCTAAGGTTGCTATTGTCTAAAGCAATTCAAAGGGACCATCTTCTCAACAACACAACTCCAAATGCTTAAGAATGGCACCTAAGCTAGATTCTATTAAAGGCATTTCCCAAATGAATCCATGGAAATACAATATTCAAACTCATGTAATATGTAGCACTGTCATTATTCAGTGACACAAATCAAGAGCCTCACAAAGATTTATCACTTTTGACTAACATTTTTCTTTATCTCTAATAAACACACTGCTGATCCCCTTTCCCCAGGCTGCACATTGAGTTTATTATTATATCAACTATATATTCCTCTTCAGATACTGAATTTTCTTACTGTAAAGAAATCAGCTGAAAGGAAAAATAAATGTTTTCTTCTCCTTTTTTATAAATAACATCTTCCTTATCATCCTTTCTTTATTTTTATTTTGAGACAGAGTCTCACTAAGTTGCTGAGGTTGGCCTAGAACTTGTGATCCTCCTACCTCAGTCTCCCAAAACTCTGAGATTACAGGCATGTGCACCTCCTCACCCAACTCAGTGTTTTCTTCTTATTAAGGATGAATTGTGAATGGATTCCCCAATTGTGAATTAGATTAGGAGAGTTCATTAGATTAACATGGGTCAATATGCCCTAAAGACCCAACCCAACCAAATACATATGCATATACATGAATATGAATGCAGCTGTGAACACATGTTACAAATCCATAAGTCTACTCATACATTCAAAGTTCAAACACAATTTCAGCTTAAGATGATGGAGCAGAGCTAGGTGGTGACCCTGAATACTCCACAGGCTGGAAAGGAAGCAGTGAAGGAACAGCTGACCAGAGAGGTGGGTGACAGATTAAATGGTCTAAAATTCAATATTGTACGGTCTGGGACTAGAAGGGACTTGAAGTTTGGTTACTGGAGCAAAAAATAAGTACAGAGTCCTTAGTACCAAATCTGGACCCAAGTGGGGGGAGGGAGAAGGGGCAACACAGAGAGAAAAAGGGAGAAGAAAAGAACAGGAGCTCACCTCTTTAAAACAGTTGGAAAGAAAGGCAGATCAACTTAAAACATGAAAGGAACATCAAAGACAATGGAGATCAGGCAGTTTAACCCAAATTTTGAAGTGAAAGTCATGCCAGTCAAGCCTGCCATTTTTTGGAGACCACAACTGACCATCCTCCCAAAAAGAAACTATACCAACAGAGTTCTTCCCCACCTTTGGATAACAACAAATAAAAACACAGACCAGCCCACAACCACAGGATCCAAGATTGCATGCACAGTCACCAGGCTCTATGCCACTTTGAAGAGAGCCCTGTAAAGGGAGCCAAAGAGTGGTGTCCTAATACAATCACAGTGACAGCACTGAGTCCTGCATCCTGTGTCCTGGCATAAAATAGAATTAGCCAGCAAATGCAGCACAGGACTCTCTGAGTATCCAGCCTCAGGATCCTGAACTGACAAAGGAGAACCAGTTGGGAGAAGGTCCATAGCAACCAGGGTAGTGGTTCTTGTGCCCCTGCACCTCTGGGGGAACCCAAAGCTCAAGAGTAATGGATATCTTCCAAAGACATGAAATGACAATGAAATCCAAACAAGGAAAACTTGAGAAATTTTCTCCACTTTGGCATGGTTTACCATTAATAACTCTAATGCCAACTGTGATCATACATACATTATTCTTCACTTTGATTTGATAATTGTTACCCCAAGTTCTCAATATCGTGTCCTTACACCATTTCATTGTATTTCTTCTAATGTTTTAAAGCATTAATTGTTACCATTCTATTTTTGTTTTTCCAGCTCAGGTTCATACTTCTTCTTAGTCCATTTTTCCTCTTACATTATCTGCTACTGCCTGAAATCTTCCCATCCATCTTTTTATTCTTTTTGATTTTTATTACATTATTCTTTATTTGTTCTTTCTCTCTTCTTTTGTCTATTTTTCTCAT
Source organism: Sciurus vulgaris (assembly GCF_902686455.1). NCBI lineage: Eukaryota > Metazoa > Chordata > Mammalia > Rodentia > Sciuridae > Sciurus > Sciurus vulgaris. The sequence goes on along the minus strand of NC_136471.1, from coordinate 50,359,857 downwards.
CTCCATTTTACAGCCTCTAAAAATGTAATAGCAAGTTTACTATCATTAATTATTAATTTTTCAACCTACTCTAGAATATTACTACAAGTAAAAACATGGATCACAGGAAATGTGGAGGACATTATCAGCAAGCTTCTGTTTGTCCTAATGTTTATTAGTAAATGGTTTTCCTCTGAAGGGAATGTATTAAATAAGATTCACAGTCTTCTCTCAAAGTGGTGCTTGTACTAAGAACAGCAGAAGAAACACACTGAGCACTTCCTATAAATCCAAAAGCTTCTGAACCACATGGTCAGGTTGGTGATAACAACCCCTCTTCTCAGTACCAATTTCTGTTTTAGTCAGCTTTTTCATTGCTGAGACCAAAAGACCTGAAAAAAAAGATAATTTGGTGGCTCAGAGTTTCAGAGGTCTTAGTCTATAGCCAACTGGCTTCATTATTTGGGGCATGAGGTGAGGCAGAAGAAAGCAGCTTGGAAAATGGCAACCAGGAAGCAGAGAGAGAACTCTCCTCACCAGGACAAAATATAAACCTTGAAGGCACACTCCTAGGGATCTATCTCGGCAGCCACACCCTACCCACCTACATTTACCACCAAGTTAATCCCTATCAGGGAATTAAAACACTAATTAATTTAAACCACTTATAACCCTATAATTTTATCTCTACACTTTTTTGTACTGTCTCAAACATGAACTTTTGGGAGACACCTAATATCAAAACCATAACAAAGAATAACTAAGCGAATGAGAAAGAGGACCAAATTAAACATGTCAAATGAAAGTGACAGTAATTAATAAACTCAGTATAATAACATTGAATGCAAATGGCCTAATTCTCCAATTAAAAGACATAGTCTTACTGAATAAATTAAAAATTGAGACTCAACTATATGCTATTTAGCAAGGGACACTCCTCACAGTCAAAGACAGACACAGGCTGAAATTGAACTGATGGAATTTGAGATACCACATGCATAGAGCCCCCAAACAAGCAGTAGTAGCAACTATAATATCCAACAAAGCAGACTTAAAGCCAAAATTAATCAGAAATGACAAAGGTCAATTTATACTGATAAAGGGAACCAACTATCAAGAAGGCATAATGATAGCAGGTATTTATGCACCAAGCATGAGTGTAACTAATTACATAAAAGAGACACTAACCAAATTGAAGTCTCAAATAGACCCCAATACAATAATACTGGCTTATGTCAACACACCTCTCTCATCATTAGATAGGATAACCCAACAAAGACTTGGTAAAGACTCTCTGAACCTGAAAAAAATATTGTAAGTCAAATGAACTTAATCTATAAAATATGGCATCCATCAACAGTTGAATATATTTTCTTCTCAGTGACTCTTGCAAACTTCTTCAAAGTAGACCAGATTTTAAGCCACAAATCAACTCTTAGAAAATGTTAAAAAGTGATAAAACTCTTTGAATCTTATCATATCATAATGCAATGAAATTAGAAATTGACATGACAAAACATACAGAAATTATATAAACACATGGATATTGAATAATACTCTTTTGCTTGATGAATGGGTGATAGAAGAAGTCAAGGGAGAAATTCTTATACTCAAATGAGACTGGTGATACAATGTACCAGAATCTCTGGGACACAATGAAGGTGGATCTTAGAGTAAAGTTTATAGTTATGAGTGCCTACAAAAGAAAATCCAAAAATCCCAAATAAACTACCTAATAATTAATCTCAAAGTTCTTGAAAAAGAAGAACAAACCAATTCCAAAACCAGCAGTAGAAAGGAAATAATTAAGATCAGAGCCAAAAATCAATGAACTTGAGAATAAATAAACAATGCAAAGGATCAATGAAACAAAGGGTTGGTTCTTTGGAAAGATAAACAATATTGATAATCCTTTAGTCTAATTAACCAAAAGGAAACTAAAGAAACACAAATTAATACAATTAGAGATTTAAAAAGGAAATCACCAGATATATCAGAAATCCATTGAATTGTTAGGGATTATTTTGAACACTTGAACTCTGATAAATTGGAAAACTTAGAGGTAATAGATACATTTTTAGAGAAATATGCTCTACAAAACTATAATCAAGAAGAACTAGAAAACCTAAACAGACAAATAACTAGAAATGAGATAGAAGCAATCATAAAAAGCTTTCCCAACTGAGAAAACCGAGTACCGGATGGACTCTTAGTTGAATTCTTACAAACATTTAAAGAACAACCAATGCCAATATTCTTCAATTTATTCCATGGAACAGAAAGGGATGGAGCACATTCAAATTCATTTTATGAAACCAGTATCACACTCATACCCAAACCAGATAAGGATACATCAAGTAAAGCAAACTACGGGTCAATATCCCTGAAGAAATTAGCCGCAAAATACTTAATATTAGCAAATTGAGTTCAACAACATACTTATTAGATGGTATGCCACAACTACATTGGTTTTATTCCAGAGATGCTAGGATGGTTTAACATATGAAAATAAATAAATATGATTCATCACATAAATAGAATTAAGGACAAAAATTACTTAGTCATCTCAGTAGGAACAGAGAAGACCATCAACAATATTCAGCACCTGTTCATGATGATAAAAAAAAATGGAGAAACTTAGGATAGAAGGAACCTACCTCAACATTGCAAAGGCTACATATGAAAAACACAAAATCAAACCCAAAGCCAATGGAGAAAATCTGAAAGTATTTTCTTTAAAATTTGGGCGAAGACAAGAATGTCCACTCTCACCAATCTTATTTAATATAGTGCTAGAAATTCTAGCCAGAGCAATTAGGCAAGAAAAGGAAATAAAAAGGATAGAGATAAGAAAGGAGGAAGTCAAACTATCTATGTTTGCAGATGATGTGGTCCTATACTTAAAAGATTAAAAACACTCCACCAAAAGACTGCTAGAGCCGATCAACAAATGTGGCAAAATATCAGGTTACAAATTCAACATAGAAAAATCAATAGCTTTCCTATAGGCCAACAATGAAGCTTCTGAGAATGAAATCAGGAAAATAGTTCCATTCACAATGGACTACAAATAAAATAAAATACCTAGGAATAAATCTAACCAAGGAAGTGAAAGACCTCTAGAATTAAAACTCTAGAACATTGAAGAAAAATTTGAAGACCTCAGAAGATGGAAAGACTTCCCATATTCATGGACAGGCAGAATTAATATTGTTAAAATGAACTTGCTACTGAAAGTGATATACAGATTTAATGCAATCCACCTCAGAATGTCAATGGCATTCTTCTACAAAACTAGAAAAACAGTGCTAAAATTCATTTGGAAGAATAAAAGACCCAGAATAGCCAAAGGAGTTCTAAGCCAAAAATCAAGGCTGGAGGCATCACTATAACTGACTTTAAATTAAACTACAGAGCTAATAGAAACTTCATGGCACTGGCATAAAAACAGACACATAAACCAATGGTACATAATAGAAGACACAGAGATAAACCAACTTATCTACAGTCATCTGATTCTTGACAAAGTTGCCAAAAACATACATAGGAGAATAGACAGCCTTTTTAACAAATGCTGTTGGGAAACCTGGTTATTCATATGTAGCATAATGAAAGTAGACCCTCATCTCTCACCCTGCAAAGGTATGTTCAAAATGGATCAAAGATGTAGGAATTAGACCAGAAACTTTGCAACTCCTATAAGAAAACATAGGGTCCACATTCCAGCTTATAGGCACATGCAACAACTTTCTCAACAGAACCTCTAAAGCTCAGGAAATAATTCCAAGAGTTTGTAAATGGAACAGTATTGAATTTAAAAGTTTCTGCACAGCAAGCAAAACAATTAGAAATGTGAAGAGAAAATGCACAGGATGGGAAAAATCTTTGCTAACTAATCTTCTGATAGAGGAGTAATACCTAGAATATGTAAAGAATTTTAAAAAAACTTTACACCAAAATACCAAATAACCCAATTAATAAATAGGAAAACAAATTAAAAAGACACTTCCCAGAAGAAATAAAAATTGACAACAAATATATTTTTAAATGTTCAATTCATTTGCAAGTAGGGAACTGCAAATGCAAATCAAAACTACACTGAGATTTTATCTCACACCAGTCAAAATAGCAGTCATGAAGAATACAAATAATAATAAATGCTGGAGACAATGTGAAGGAAAAGGAGCACTTTCACACTGTTGGTGGGATTGAAAATTAGTACAACCACTGTGAAAATCAGTATGGAGATTCCTCAAAAGGATTGGCAAAGAACCATCATATGAACCAACTACACCATTCCTCAGCATTTATCTTGAAGAATTAAAGTCATCTTACTACTTTGATACAAGTATACCTATGTTTATAGCAGCACAATTCACAATAGCCAAACTATGGAACCAGCCTAGGTGTCCATCAATGGATGAATGGATAAAATAAATATAGTATATGTACACAATGGAGTTTTACCTAGCCATAAAGAAAAATGAAATTATGTCATTTGCGAGAAATTGAATGAAGTAGAGACCATCATGTCAAGTGAAATAAGTCAAACTCAGATTGCCAAGGATCATATGTTTTCTTTCATACACAGGATCTAGAAAGGAAAAAGAAAAGTAAGGAAAGGGTGGATGATGAAAAATCAAAGGGGTATCAGTACAGGAAAGGGACCACAAATCTCATCATATGTAAGACTATAAAAGTAAACTATTTAAAAAAGATAACTCCTAAGGTTCAAGAAATGAAACCAAGAATCAATAAATGGGGTGGCATCAAATTGAAAGACTTCTACACAGCAAAGGAAACAAGAGCTTGAAGAGAGACCCTACAGAATGGGAGAATATCTTCCAACCTGATTATCAGGCAGGGCATTGATATTCAGAATATAGGAAGAACTAAAAAACTTAACACTAAATTAAAAAATACCCAATAGGTAAATGAACTAAATAGACATTTCTTAAAAAAATTAAATGCAAATGGCCAACAAATTCGTGAAAAACTGTTCAGCATCCTTAGCAATCAGTGAAATACAAATCAAAACTACACTGATATTTCATCTCACTACAGTTAGAATGGCAATCATCAAGAATCCAAATAATATTGCTTGGGAGGCTGAGGCAGGAAGATCATAAGTTCAAAGCCAACTTCAGCAACTTAGTGAGGAGGTCTTAAGTAACTTAGTGAGACCCTAATCTCTAATTAAAACACAAACTAAGAGCTGGAATGTTGCTCAGTGGTGGAGCATCCATGAGTTTAATATGCAGTATATACTAATACTACTACTACTAATAATAATAAATGATGGTGAGGATGTGGGGGAAAAGGTACACTCACATATTTTGGTGGGACTGCAAATTAGTGCAAACACTCTGGAGAAGAACATGGCCATTCCTGAAAAGACTAGTAATGGATATACATAAAAGTGAAATTCACTATGTTATATTTATATATGTACATAGGAAAGTTTGGTCAGTTTATGACCAGCTATCCCACCCCTTGGTATTTATCCAAAACAACTAAAATCAGCACACTATAGTGATACATGCATACCAATGTTTATAGCAGTGCAATTCACAACAGCCAAGTTAGGGAACCTTTCTAAATGCCCATCAACAGACAAATGGATAAAAAGTGTAGTATATATACACAGTGGAGCATTACTCAGCCATAAAGACAAATGACATTATGTGGATCTAAAGATCATAATGTTAAGTGAAGTCAGACTCAGAAACAAAGGGGTGAAATGTTTCCCTCATATGAGGAAGCTAGTGGAAAAAAAAAGGTGGGAGAGCCTATGAAAACAGAAGTGACATCTGTGTAGTAGAAGCAGGGGATTGAATGGCAAGGTAGAGAGATGGGAAAGGGGAAGAAATGTGGAATGAAATTGAGCAAATTATGCCATGTGCATATGTGAATGTTCACAATTAATTCCACTGTGTGTAAAATTATAATGCACCAATTAAGAAAATATATTAATAGAAGAAAAACCAATATAAGAGAGTTAGGGCATCAGGGGGAGGAAGGAGTGAAGAGGAAGGAAGGGAGTAGTACTAGGGTTTGAAATGTAGCAAATTATGCTGTATACATTCATGAATATGTGACTGTAAACCCCACAATTATATAAAACTACAATGCACTAATAAAAATATAAAATAGCTAACAAAATGGAAATATGCTCCTGACATAATGTTCAGAAAAATATTCAATATATAACTGTATATGCAGTATGATACCTATTTTGTTGTTCGTATATTTGTGTATGTAAGACTGGGAGTATGTATGTTCATCTACATATAACCTGTAGTTATGGCTGCATGTTGTGATTTGGAAAGAGGTTTCTAAAATTTGTCTTTTACCTTTTGTATATTCTTTACTGTAAACTTGTATAAATTTTACCAAAAAAGTTATACCAAAAAAATTAAGAGGATTGTATGCACACACTCTTGAGTTTGAATACTAGCTCTGGAAATTACTAGCTCTGTGATATTGATAAATTACTTAAAGTTTCTAAAGTTCAGTTTTTAATCTATGTATAGAATTAATAGTATCTAATCCCCATAATTGGTTCGTAGATAAATGAGATAGCACTAGTAATATATATTTGCACATAACTTTTATTTCCTTTCTTTCTCTTTTTCCTGTGTATTTCTCTCCCAACCTGTAATATCAAGGACATTCAATCAATGCCCCCTGAATAATAAATATAATTTTAAAAGAAGAAATAAAAAAGTCACACAAAAATAGCAGCACACTCATTATGGTGTAAAATGCAATATCTAAAGCCACACATTTAAAACATTTATGTGGCAAAAGTCCCATAGACACCCATCTCCTTCCACACACATAATTTGATGTGATTTTTTCATTGTCTGCTAACATTTGTGACTCAAGAAGTGTACATGAAAGAATCTAGATTTCCAGGTTCCTGAAAATCAGAAAATCTAGCAAAAAAGGATGCAAGCTCTCACTTAGTAATCACAGGAACTGAAAAACAGTGACTCTTGGTGGACATATGTTTCAAAGCACATGCAATCTCTATTTTTTCCCCAAGAGCAATTTCACTTTACTTGTGGGAATGATATGCCTGCTCTCTGTGTTTGTGACTCCTCATTTTATTTTAAGTTAAAAATGATCAAGGGAGAAAATTATTTCCTTTATACTCAGAAATTGAAGTGAAATTTTAGGCTTAGTACTATGTTTGTTCAAATTCACATTTTATTTCTTAGTAATTCAATGTAAACATATTAAAATATTTAAAAGTTAGTTACAATCCAATATAAACACCACTACAATAACTAAAATATCTTCCCTCTGGTAGCTTCAATGACTGTTCAACGACTAAAAATAATTTCTAATGTTTGTTAAAATGAAGCTCTTATAGCTTCACTCACAAGGAAGTTAGATTATCCTTTTCATGGGAAGGGGATCTATGCATTAACAGCAGAATTCAGTAACATCTAGGATTCCTCACATGACATAGGTGAGGAATTAAACCAAATTCAGTCATTTTAAGACTAATTTAATCCAGAGAACACCATCAGATTGAAGAAAGATTTCATATGAGAACATACATGTGTGTATGTGTATATATAATATACACATGTATGTGTAATATACATATATACACACACATATACATAGACAAAGAAAGAGGAGGGAAAGAGGGGAAGAAAGAAAAAGAACATAAAATTATCTTTGGTATGGGAGGAAGACAAGAGGTGATGGGAACAGAAGATAGTGGAGATTCAATGACTGATACAGGTATAGTTTATCCAATCATATTTAGTAATTAAATGTTGGTGTCGATTTTATTTGCTGACAAAAAAATACATCTACTGACTGAGTGGGAAGAAGAAAATTATAATTACATATAAGATGTGATATAGGGCAGGATGTCATTTAAATAAAATTTTCTAAAAACATCTATTCATATATTTACATAGAAGATGTCCAGGAGGATAGTCACTAAAATGCTAGCTATTATATCTGTAGTTGGAATTTAGGTTTATTTGGGATTTATTCTTTGTGTTTTATTATTTGCATCATTGCAGTAAGCATTTATAATTTTTACAACATCATTTATTTATTTTTATTTTTATTTTTGGTAGTTGCAGATGGACAGAATGCCTTGATTTTGTTTGTTTATTTTTATATGGTGTGGAAGATCAAACTGAGTGCCTCACTCATGCTAGGCAAGCACTCTGCCACTGAGCACCAGCTCCAGCCCCAATTCATTTATTTTTAAAGGTAGCAGGCTAACTGTCCAGTTTTCTGGTTAATACAAACCCTGGACTGGTGTGTTAAACAGTACAAGGGAAGAAAAATATGTTCTTGGTTGTATTTGAGTGACTAATACTGCTACTAGGGAATTTCAGATTGCAGACCACCTTCATTTTCCTTAAAGTTACTAGAATTTCAATTTAGTTCCAGCAATCAGATTTTACTCTTAGCTTTCCAAATTTTTATGTGCTCCTATTAGTTTGGTTTTTTATTAGTATTTCAGCTGGAATCTTATGTGCTATTTTACCAAATGCCATTTTAAACTCAAAGTCTCCGTGTCAATTATTAGAATTTTTTTCTATGATCCAGAAGACAGAATAACTGTGCGTATGTTGATAGTAAAGATAGGAGCATAATTACTATTTCTTTTTAATTAAGTTGGTGGGGCAAGGGTGTGTCAGCTACAATTACACGACCATTTACCAAACCAGGAGACATTTCCCATTATCACCTGCTTGTTTTACCTGAACAGCAGTTCTGTATCTAATGGTAGTAACCCACACTGGAAAAGAGAAAAGACAACGACAGTGTCCCTACCTCTACAGTAAGGCTTATATAGGAGATTAGTTTCTTATAAGTTTGATCCAAGTCTCCAGTTGCTCTTTGTTGATCACTTACTCAAATACATAGATAACACATCATCTGTTTCCAGGACATGAGACAATTACACAGAAAAGATATACGTTCTTGTATTCCTACCTTAGTATGTTACTGTCAACCCACATGCAACCATTCAACCTGGCTTATTACAGCAGAGGTTACAATTTTGCACCTGAACATAATTAAACCATACTGAAATGAAATCAATCAGAGTAAGAAAAAAACTATGAAAAACAAGAAAAATCATTCTAAGTTCTTTACTCATTTTCAAATCAATGTTGAAAGCAGGGAGAGTGTTAAATTTCTTTAGACTGGCAAAAAAAATGTTTTCAGGTGAAAAGATTTTCTAAAATGATCTGTAATGTTGGTTCATTATATATTTACACTCTACCGATAAAACATGAAAAACTCACTAATTTGTTTTTTCACTTAGTACTGAGACCACTTAAGTATAATTTTCTAAGATATGTGATATAGACCATTAATTTATTAGTTAAAAATAGTTACTCATCACAAATATTAAAACAATGTTTTTACTCTATATATACCATATATGATGTATCTTTCATCCCATAAGATGAACTCATTTAGATGAATGCTATTTAAGGGAGGGACAAGAATATTTTTTATTTAATTTAAAGAGTGAATAAGACCAATCTATTAAATATCACACAAATTTCACAATAAAATTTAAAAGTCACATAAAACATAGCTCAATTTCCTTTTGAAAAGATTCATATCCAAACTTAAGAAAATAGGCAAAATACAATGATAGATACATTGACTGTCAAAACAGATGCCCTTTGAAATTGTAACCACATTCCAAGGACCTCAGTGCTTTTTCCGGAAGGGATAATATACTACAAGAGCAATGACAGTGTAATCAAAAGAGAGAAAACAAAAACAGGCCTGGATCCAAGACTATCCAGATGAACATCATTATCCAGGGCTTTTGTCACAGTAGAGGGCTTATGGAAAATTTGTTCAGTTTTCAAAAATGAATTTGGTTGTATTTTCTGAACAGCTTCATGGAACATCTTTTTTAAGTGAAATACAGCTTCACCTACCTTGCAGTTTAATGGAATAATGGCAAAACCCTGGAGTCCTCAACCCATTGTGAATCATGAAAAATGTGAAAGTCAACTTTCTCTCGTTCATAGTAACAAGCAAAAAGAAAAATTAATTCCAAATGGTTCTCCTATTAATCTGCTAGTGAGCTATTGAATTATCTTAGTTGCTTTTAGCCCCTCTGTGACAAATATTAAAGGTAATCAAAATAAAAATGAATAATAAACTCTGAACACATAAACCACATTTTAATGTATGAAGGAAAAGAGAAAGAGAGAGACAGAGACACAGAGAGTGTAAAACATCGACAACAAGAAAAGGTACAATAGAATGATGATTTTTCTTTCAATCAATGTGAGTCAGTATGTCAATATCCACTCATACATGCCTCTCAATGTTCTCCATTATGCCAGATATGTACTCTTAAAACCAAAGTCCATTTAACTTCTGTTTGGAAGCTGAAACTGCACACTATGAGATTCCAGACTTGCAGAGAAGAAAGACTATTATCATTCTTTTTTACCACTTTAACCTAAGTGATATTTGCAATTCACTATTCTTTTTATCAGTTTAATGCTGTTAGTGATTATCACTCTATCAAGTTTTTCAGTCCTTTCAGCATTTGTGTCATCATTTAACATGGAATGCAGCAAGCCTGTCCATGCAAGATACGATTTTTCCACTAACACTTCACATTTCATTAACACATTCCCCCCATGGAGAAAGAAATTGGTCCTGAGACTAATGGTATTTATCATTTAAATGTGTAACTTGAGCAATAGAAAGAAAACATATTGAGTTGTGCTTTCTGTTCACTCACATCTGTGCAGGTAACAAATACATATCTCTTGAAATATAAATGGCCTCAGGCATCTTAAGACTGGAACATATACTTGAAAATAAAAAGAAAAAAACCCAGGGATAGTTTCTCCAAGTCCATACCAAAAGAGAAAAAATTGTGCTGGCCAATATACCCTTCTTCTCTTTCCCCTGATCATCTATTATTCTCAGAATTTCCATTCCTGTTTGCTTGTCTACTTTCCCTATTTTCAATTTTATTTTAGATGTGCAATGTTCGATGGCCCATGTTTTTAAGTTCGCTGTACAGTGCCTTAAGCTTTTAGAGAGGAAATCACTATATAAATCTAACAATAAATAAATAATAAATAAGAGAAATAACTGGCTATGTGTGAGTGGACTAAAAAAGATCTATGGGGCGTGGTGATGAATAGAGGCTGAAAATAAGTCAACAATGTAGTATCACTGTTAGTAAAGCCTACCAAGTGCTGGGAGGCACAAATGAAAATGGAGTTGTAATGCAAAGACCAAGTCCTAAAGGCAGCTTGCAAATAAGTCTGCTGCTAAAAGGTGACAGCTAATGGGATGGTATCTACTGGCTGCACATCCTAACACTATTACTACATATTTTTGTGACGCATAAATGAGGCAACTCTCATGTGGTGTATAGCAACTTGCTAATATTAAAATCATTGAATTTGCAGTTAATTAGAAAGGTAAATAGTAAATTTAACATGTGTTGAATGTCATCTATGTACCAGAGGTTTTTCATCCATTATTTTATTAAGTTCTTACAACAATCCTATGGGATATGTATTATTCTCTATACAGAATAATTGAGAAAATTAAAGTGTTGGGAAGATGAGTCACTTGCCCAGGGTAGCACAATAGCAAGCAACTGAGCCAGGATTTAATTTACAGTGAGTCTAATTGCAAAACCTCTGATTTTTTTCATTCCATCATGATATATTAATATGGTACTTTACTGAAATTCTAAGAATAGAGGTTACCATTTCTGAAGAAACTCAACTAGAATAATGAGGTAAAAACTCCTAAAAATACAATTTTGCAGAAAAGCATGAGATCACTGGCAACAATGTCAACTTTTTCAGAATGATGGAAATTGTCCAAAGGTTTACAACAGCCCAGAAGTGTTTATTCGAGAAAAATGACTGAATATCAGTAACAACAGTGAGTTTTATGGCATTTAGACTTGCCCTATTCTCATATACCTCATCCCAGCTTTAAAATAACCTAAAAACTGAGAGCTTTACAACTCCTATAGCTGTGTAAATCAACAGTTCATCAGGCACTGGAGGAGTCAAAATGTATTTAGAGCTATTAAAATGCCTTATATCAAAACAGGTGTCACTATTTGACCTGCCTGGAAATTACCTAAAAAGCTACATTTTCAAGTCCTGTATTTTTTAGATTTTTTATTGTTTAATTTTAGTTATACATAACAACAGGATTCATTTAGACATAATTTTAAAAACATGGACTATGATTACTCAAATTCAAACTACAACATTCCCATTTTCCCTCCTCTTCTCCCTCCTCCTGTTCCCTTCCTTCCACTCTAACAATCTTTCTGCTATTTACCTTTTAGATATTTTGCTTTTGCTTAGTGTATTTTGGAACCCTCCTTTTTCCTTTCTCTCTCTCTTTCTCTTTTTTGCCTTCTTATTTTTGACTAGCTTTCACATATCAGAGAAAACATTCAATCTTTTCCTTTCTGAGTCAAGTTTATTTCACTTAGCATGAAGGTCTCCAGTTTCATCCATTTATGAGCAAATGCCATGATTTCATTCTTCATATGGCAGAGTAATATAATATATATATATATATATAGTGTTATTGTTGCTGCTGTTGTTGTTGTTATTATTCATTCATTTGCAGAAGGGTACCGTACTTGGTTCCATAACTTGGCTATTATTAATTATGCCACATTGCTGTGGCTGTATCACTAAGTGTGCTGATTCTAGTTCTTTTGGATATATACCAAGAAGTGAGATAATTGGATCATATGTTTGCTCCATTCTTAGATTTTTGAGAAATCTCCATAACACTTTCCAGAGCGGTTTTCCTAATTTGCAGTCCAATGTTTTGGAGTGTTGGGCCTATGTTTTCTTCTTGCAGGTGTAGAGTTTCTTATGTAGTTCCTAGGTCTTTGATATAATTTGAGTTGACTTTTGTGCAGGGTGAGAGACAGAGGTTCAGTTTCATTCTTCTACATATGGATTTCCAGTTTTTCCAGCATTTGTTAAAATGTCTGTTTACTCCAATGAAGGTTTTTGGCACCTTTGTCTAGTATCAGATAATTATATTTATGTGGGTTTATTTCTGTGTCCTCTATATTAGTCCATTTGTCTTCATGTCTGTTTTGGAGCCAGAAACGTGCAGTTTTTTGTTATTATGGTTCTATAGTATATTTTGAGTTCTGTGAAGTGTGTAAAATCATTCTTTTTGCTCAGGGATGTTTTGACAGTTCTACATCTCTTATTTTTCCAAATGAGTTTTAGAATGGCTTTTTCTAGTTCTGTGAAAAATGTCATTAGTAATTCAATGCAGATTGCAAATTGAGACTTGTCTTTATTTGACCTGCCTCACAGCTTACATTGTGCCAAGAGCTATCCCTACCACATTTGTCAAAAACAATCACCAGTAAATTGGTGCAACCACTATGGAAAGCAGTGTGGAGATTCCTCAAAAAACTTGGAATGGAGCCACCATTTGACCCAGTTATTCCACTCCTTGGTTTATACCCAAGGGACTTAAAATCAGCATACTATATTGACGCAGCCACATCAATGTTTATAGCAGTTCAACTCACAATAGCTAAGTTATGGAACCAACCTAGGTATACTTCAACAGATAAATACATAAAGAAAATGTGATATATATGCACAATGGAATATTATTCAGCCCTAAAGAAGAATGAAATGATGGCATTTGCTGGTAAATGAATGGAGCTGGATAATATTATGCAGAGCAAATTAAACCTATCTCAAAGAATCAAAGACCAAATGTTTTCTATGATACGTGGATGCTAATTCACAATAGAGGGTTCAGGCTAGGGAAGAATAGAGGTTATTTGAATTAGACAGAGGGGAATGAAGAGAGGGGAGGGTCTATGGGGGTAGAATGAATCAGACATTATTAACCTGTGTGCATATATGATTACATGACTGCTATAACTCTACATCATCAGAAGCATGAGAAATTATACTCCATTTATGTATGATGTGTCAAAATGTATTCTACTGCCATGTATAACTAATTTGAACAAATTAAAAAAAATCTGCCAGCAATCTTTTAACATTGCAGATGCCTTAAATGGCAATAGTTGCCATTTAGTTGGAAGAAACAAAAGTATGACAAAAATGTGAAAGGGAAAATTAAACTCAGAAATAAAATGTCCCTGTGGGCTTTGAAAACTCAAACATATTTCTATGAATCTAGAAAGTGACATAGTCATTCAGGACTCTGTGCAGTGTCAGGAAAGACAGGAAAAGACCCTAATCTTTCATACCTGGCTAATATTGTTTCTTTCTGCAAGCAGGGACATTGACCCCTAAATCATACAACAGAGTTCTTTTAGCAAAGTCAAGGATACATATTAATTCAAGGTACTTAAAAGTTTCATCCAATCACCAGCTGATAACATAGATAACCAACAAAATGCATCAAAGGTGACACATGACAAAGAATACTTACTTTAAACAATTAATTCAGGAAAAGTACCTAACAAATATCCAAAACATAAAACTCCTGAAGAGGGAGTAAGTCAGATTTCCAGAGTTACCACACTGTACATATTAAATACCTAGCTTTCAACGAAAAGTTACAAAGCATGCAAATAAATATGTATATATGTATATATGTGCCATACTTTCCTATTCATATATATATATATGCATATATGTGCCCTACTTTCCTTTTCATGTGTGTGTGTATATATATACATATACACACACACACACACTTACATACACTGGTAAAAGCGTAGTTAGTAGAACTATTCCTGAGGAACCCATACTAGTCTATGACTTTAAAGTAACTGAATGAATCAAAGGAAACTGAGGACAAAGAATTAAAAGACAAGATGAGTGTCCTACTAAATAAATAATAAAACTCAGTTACAAACAATAAATTTTTTAAAATCCACTTTAGAATTAAAAATATAACAAATAAAAATTTACTACAGAATTCAACACCAGATTTGAAGTCAATAGAACACCCCAAAACAGAAGAATATACTTTGCTCTCAAACATATATGAAAATTTATTTGTTATAAACTGTAAATAAGGCCATGAAGTAGTTGTTAATGATTTTAACAGAACTAAAATAATTTTTAGAAACCTGTTCCTCAACTATAATGAAATGGAATTATAGATCAATATAAAAGAATATTTGAAAATTCATAAATACATGGAAATTAAACAACACACTAATAAAGTATCAGTGAATGAAAGAAGAAATCACAGGGAAATTACAAAATACTTTTAAAAATAAATAGCCTATATTAAAAATAAAATGTCAATCAACAACCTAAATTTTCCTCATAGGAAACTAGAAAAATAAGAAAAAAACAACCCAATGGCACCATAAAAAATTATATAATAAAGAATATAGTGGAAAAAATAAAATATGCTACAATGGAACAGAAAAAATTAGTGAAACCAGAAGTTCATTTTTTTAAAAAATAACCTAGATTGGAATAACTGTAGCTAGACTCATTTAAAAAAATAACAATGGAGGATACTTGCATTTTGAAAATCAGGCCTATAAGAGCAGACATTACTAGTGATACACAAGTATGAATAGCAGAATAATATAAGCAATTATATGCTAATATAATTAGTTAGAGAGCCTGAATAAAATGAACAAATTCTTAGAAAAACAAAATACAAAAACTGACTCAGGAAGAAACAGAACATCAGTGAGACATATAAAAAGGAAAGTGAATGGATTAGTAGTCAAAAAATTGGGCACAAAGGAACACCAGGCCCAAATGTCTTCACTGCTAAATTTCACCAAATGTTCAGGCAATTATTAAACACTAATACTTCACAAACACTTTGCAAATTATGAAAGGAGAAGCCAATCCCAAACTTATTCTATGAAACAAATATTACCCTGACATCAAAACCAGACAAGGATATCACAAGAACAGTATATCTCAGGAAAATAAGTACAAAAATATTTCGTCACTTATTAGCAAACCAAATGTAACAATGATTCTAAAAGATATTTTTATGGTTTAGATGTGAGTTGTCCCCCAAAAGCTCATATGTGAGACAATGCAAGGAGGTTGAGAGGTGAAATCATTGGATTATGGACAAATAAGTGAATTATTCCTCTGATAGGGATTAACTGAGTGGTACCTGAAGGCAGGTAGTGTGTGGCTTGAGGAGGTGGGTCATTGGGGTCTGCCTTGGGGGTATATATTTTGTCTCTGGAAAGTGGAGCCTAGCTCTTTCTGCTTCCTGTTGTGATGTTTCCAACTGCTTTCCTCCCCCACACTCTTTTGTGTTCTGACATGCCTTGACACTCTTGAGGAATGGAGTCAGCTGTCTGTGGATCAGACCTCTGTAACCATGAATTCCAAATAAGCTTTCCTACTCTAATATTGTTAGAGTCTTTGGGTCACAGCAGGTCTTTGGGTCACAGCAGCAAAAAGGCTATCTAAAACAGAAATTGGAACAAACAAACAGGTCCTTTACATTGAGTAACCTGACCATGTTGTACAGAAGTTTTGGAGCTTTTTGGAATTTATGGGAGGAATTTTGGAAAGTTTACTGATGCAAACAGGAAAGTTTTAGAATGTTGTTAATGGACCTTAAAGGGCAATTCTGGTGGGAGTCAGAAGACTTGAAAGCTGATAGGACTGATGACAGTGAAGTCAGTGCTCATGAGACTTCAGAGAAGGAAGACTCTACTGGAAATTGGACTAGAGGCCATTTATGTTATTTTCTGGCTAAGAATTTGACAGCACTTTGCCCATGTCCTGAAACTTTCTGTGAGGCTGATTAAAGGTGATAGACTTAATAATCTGGCAGAAGAAATTTCAAGAAGCATAATATTCTACATGGTTGGCATGGGTATTGCTGGTGACTTTTATCCAAATTTATTCTGATAATCAGGAGTAGAAAGCAAACCAGAAAGTTCTGAAATCCTTGTAGTTTGGCAAGAAAAATGCTAGTAAAATTGGGGTTAAGGAAGGTGTGGTTGTTAAAGACATTACAGCCAAAAAAGAAACACTAAAGACTTTATCAAGAGACAATAAGATGACTTGAGGGCATCTCAGAAATTGGCAAGAACTCAGACTCAAGGGAGAAAAAGTAAAATTTCCTTTGAGAAGAACATTCATCCAGTAGCTAAGCCTTCCTGTCTGTCCCCCTACTGCTGAGGATGCTGCACCTGCCTCTGTGCTGACTCAGTGCACCCTGGCTGGGGCTCCCCAGCTACTTTGGAGGCTGGTGTAGGCATTTTGAATTATTCTTGAGGGTGTGGCCATCATCATTGGAAGGGCAGCTCCCTTCCTGAGGCACCTACAGGGGACTAGAGGCCCTTTGACAGGTACCACTATTTACTAACTTACATCCTACACCCTTTACCATCCTTTTGTTCACAACTAGAAATACTGCAAATAGTAATCAAACTGATCCTGTTCATTACAATAATGTTAAAGTTTTAGGGGCTATCTAGTTCATGGCCGCATTTTCTCAATATTGGGTGTTATTGGTATTGATTTCCCCTTCAAAGGAGAGGTACTGGAAAACTTCAGGGTCATAATAAGCCTGCAAGGGGTAACTTTAGTATCTCTGATCTTCACTGTTAGAGGGGAATATATAAAAACAACATGAAAAAACAGGGGAAGAAAGTGTCCCTACCAAACCAAGATGTTATTGTGATAGAATCCAATGACAGCATGGCAGTAGAAATGACAGAAAAGGAGTTTAAAATCTGCATAATTAAAATGATCCGTGAAGCAAAAGATGAGATAAGAGAGCAAATGCAGGCAATGCATGATCACTCCAATAAACAGTTAAAAGAACATATGCAGGAAGCAAAAGAACACTTCAATAAAGAGATAGAAATTCTGAAGATAAACAAACAAACAAGAATACTTGAAATGAAAGAAACAATAAACCAAACAAAAAACTCAATAGAAAGCATCACCAAGAGAATAGACCCTGTGGAAGACAGAATCTCAAACAATGAAGAAAATATATTTAATCTTGAAAATAAAGTTGACCAAACAGAAAAGATGTTAAGAAATCATGAATGTAACCTCCAAGAATTATGAGATATTATGAAAAGACCGAATTTAAGAATTATCGGGATTGAGGAAGGCACAGAGAAACAAACCAAAGGCATGGACAGGTGTTCAACAAAATAATATCAGAAATTTTCCCAAAACTGAAAATTGAAATGGAAAATCAAATACAAGAGGCTTACAGAACACCAGGTGCACAAATGACAACAGTTCCACAACAGGACATATTATAATGAGAATACCTCACATACAAAATAAAGATAGGTTTTTAAAGGCTGCAAGAGAAAGGCATCAGATTACATATAAGGGGAAAACAATACAGATATCAGCAGATTTCTCAGCCCAGACTCTAAAAGCAAGAAGTGCCTGGAACAATATATTTCAAGCTCTGAAAGAACATGGATACAAACCAAGAATACTATACCCAGCAGAACTAACCTTCAGATTTGATGATGAAATAATATCTTTCCATGATAAACAAAACTTAAAAGAATTTACAAATAGAAAGCCTGCACTACAGAACATTCTCAGCAAGGAGGAGGAAGTGAAAAGCAACAATACAAGTCAGCAAAGGGAGGAACTACCCTAAAGGAAAAGGTAATCAAAGGACAAGTAAAAAACCACAAATAAGCCAAAATGACCAGGAATACAAATCATATCTCAATAATAACCCTGAATGTCAATGGCCTAAACTCAATGATCAAAAGACATAGACTGGCAGATTGGATTAAAAAGAAAGACCCAGCAATATACTGCCATCAAGAGACTCATCTCATAGAAAAAGACATTCACAGACTAAAGGTGAAAGGATGGGGAAAAACATACCATGCACATGGACCCAGTAAAAAAGCATGGGTCTCCATCCTCATTCCAGATAAAGTGGACTTCAAACAAATTAGTCTGAAGGGATAAAGAAGGACATTTCCTACTGCTTATGGGAGCATAAAACAGCAAGATAAAACAATTTTAAATATTTATGCCCCAGACAATGGAACATCTATGTGTATCAAACAAACACTTCTCAATTTTAAGAATCAAATAGACCAAAACACATTAATAGTAGGGGACTTTAACACACCATTCTCACCACTGGATAGATCCTCCAAACAAAAACTGAACAAAGAAATTGTAGGACTAAATAGTAGAATCAATGATATAGACTTAATGGATATTTACAGAGTATTTCATCCATCATTGAGCGAATACACTCTCTTCTCAGCAGCTCATGGGTCCTTCTCCAAAATAGACCATATGCTATGCCACAAAGAACTCATTAGTAAATATAAAAAAATAGAGATACTACCCTGTATTCGATCAGAACATAATGGAATGCAATTAGAAGTGAACGAAAAAATAACAAACAAAAACTACTCATACACCTGGAGACTAAATAATATGCTATTGAATGATGCAATGAAAACAGAAGACATCAGAGAAGAAATATAAAAAATTCATAGATGTAAATGAGAACAATAACACAACATTTCAAAATATCTGGGACACTCTGAAAGCATTACTAAGAGGAAAGTTCATTGCATTGAGCTCATATATTAAAAAAATTAAAAGTCAACAACTAAATGACCTAACATTACATCTCAAACCCCTAGAAAAAGAAGAACAGAACAACACCAAAAATAGTAGAAGACAGGAAATAATTAAAATCAGAGCTGAAATCAATGAAATTGAAACAAGAGAAACAATTCAAAAATTGACAAAACAAAAAGATGATTCTTTGTAAAAGTAAACAAAATTGATAAACCCCTAGCCACACTAATGAAGAGAAGGAGAGAGAAAATTCAAATTACTAGAATTTGTGAAGAAAAAGGAAGGATCACGACAGACAACATTGAAATACATAACATAATTAGAAGCTACTTTGAAAGTCTATACTCCAACAAAATAGAAACTATTGAAGACATTGACAAATTTTTAGAGATGTATGATCCTCCCTTCGAAGATGAATCAGGAAGACATACACAATCTAAACAGATCAATTTTAAGCACCGAAATAGAAGAAGCCATCAAAAGCCTACCAACCAAGAAAAGCCCAGAACCAGATGGATTCTCAGCGGAATTCTACAAGACCTTTAAAAAAGAACTGATACCAATACTCCTCAAAGCATTCCAGGAAATAGAAAAGGAGGGAACCCTTCCAAATTCATTCTACGAAGCTAGTATCACTCTCATAGCAAAACCAGACAAATATGCATCAAGGAAAGAAAATTTTACACCAATATCCCCAATGACCATTGATGCAAAAATGCTTAACAAAATTCTGGCAAATCACATATCTAAAAGATAGTGCACCATGATCAAGTGGGGTTTATCCCAGGGATGCAAGGTTGGTTCACCATCCAGAAATCAATAAATGTAATTCATCACATCAATAGACTTAAAGTTAAGAATCACATGATTATTTCAATAGATGTTGAGAAAGCATTTGATATAATACAGCCCCCCTTCATGCTTAAAACACTAGAAAAAATAGGGATAGTAGGAACATACTTCAACATTGTAAAAGCTGTCTATGCTAAGCCCATGGCAAACAGCATTCTTAATGGAGAAAAACTGAAAGTATTCCCTCTAAAAACCAGAACAAGACAGGGATGCCTTCTTTCACCAATTCTATTCAACATCATCCTTGAAAAATTTGCCAGAGCAATTAGAGAGACCAAAGCAATTAGACGGATATGAATAGGAAAAGAAGAACTAAAGCTGCCACTATTTGCTGATGACATGATCCTATATTTGTAAGATCCAAAAAACTCCACTAGAAAACTTCTAGATCTAATAAATAAATTCATCAAAGTAGCAGGATATAAAATCAACACTCATAAATCTAATGCATTTCTATTCATAAGTGATGAATCCTCTGAAAGAGAAATTCAGAAAACCACTCCATTCACAGTAGCCTCAAACAATAAAATAAAATACGTGGGAATTAATCTAACAAAAGAGGTGATAGACCTCTACAATGAAAACTACAGAACATTAAACAAAGAAATTGAAGAAAACCTTTGAAGATGGAAAGATCTCCCATGTTCTTGGATAGGCAGAATTAACATTGTCAAAATGGCCATTCTACTAAAGATGCTATACAGATTCAATGCAATTTCAATTAAAATTCCAATGACATTCCTCATAGAAATAGAGAAAGCAATCATGAACTTCATCTGGAAGAACAAGAGACCTCAAATAGACAAAACTATCCTGAGTAGAAAAAGTGAAACAGGAGGTATCCCAATACCAGACATTAAACTATACTATAGAGCAATAGTAACAAAAACAGCATGGTATTGGCACCAAAATAGACAGACAAACCAATGATACAGAATAGAAGACAACAGAGACAAAACCACATAAATACAGTCACCTTATACTAGACAAATGAACCAAAAAAATACAATGGAGAAAAATAGCCTGTTAAACAAATGGTGCTGGGAAACTGGAAATCCATATGCAGTAGAATGAAATTAAACCTTTATCTCTCACCCTGCACAAAATGCAACTCAAAATGGATCAAAGACATAGGAATTAGACCACAGACCCTACACCTAATAGAAGACAAAATAGGCCCGAATCTTCATCATGTTGGCTTAGGATCAGATTTCCTCAACAAGACTCCCAAAGCACAAGAAATCAAAGCAAGAATCAATAAATGGGATGGATTCAAACTAAAAAGCTTTTTCTCAGCAAAGGATACAATGAAGAATGTGAAGAGAGAGCCTACAGAGTGGGAGAAAATCTTTTCCACACACACTTCAGATAGAGCACTTATCTCCAAAATTTGTAAAGAACTTATAAAATTTTACACCAAAAATACAAAGAACCCAATCAATAAATGGGCCAAGGAACTGGACAGACACTTTACAAAAGAAGACACACAGGCAATTAATAATTATTTGAAAAAGTGTTCAACATCTCTAGTAATTAGAGAAATGCAAATTAAAACAATTCTAAGATTTCATCTTACTCCAATTAGAATGATTATTATCAAGAACACAAAAAATAATAAATGTTGGCATGGATGTGGGGGGAAAAGGCACACTTTTACATTGCTGGTGGAGTTGCAAATTGGTGTAGCCACTCCACCATACTGCTTTGGTGGAAAGCAGTATGGAGAATCCTCAGAAAACTTGGAATGGACCCACCTTTGACCAAGTTATCCAACTCCTCGGTTCATACCCAAAGGACTTAAAATCAGCAAACTACAGTAACACAGCCACATCAATGTTTATAGCAGCTCAGTTCAGAATAGCTAGATTGTGGAATCAACCTAGATGCCCTTCAACAGATGAATGGATAAAGAAACTCTGGTATATATATATATATATATATATATATATATGCATTCAAATACTATTCAGCCATAAAGAAGGATAATATTATCGCATTTGCAAATAAATGGATGGAATTGGAGAATATCATGCTAAGTGAAATAAGCCAAGCTCAAAAATTCGAAGGCCGAATGTTTTCCCTGAGAAGTGGAGAATGATATATAATGCGGGTGGGGGTGGGAAGTGAGAGAAGAATGAGGGAACTTTAGATTATGTAGAAGGAAATGAGAAGGAAGGAGTATGAAAAATGGTGGAATGAGACCGACATCATTACCCTATGTACATGTATGATTACATGAATTGTATGAATCTACATTGTGTACAACCATAGAAACAAAATGATGTACCCCTTTTGTGTACAATGAATCAAAATGCAGTCTGTAAAAAATTACAAGATAAACTAAAAACAAGAAGATAAGGAAGTGGTGTGTCTCCATGGAATATAATGTTGGCTTAGATACAAAAAATTATCAGTGCAAAATATTATAGCAATAGAACAAAAGAAAAAAGTCACATGATCATCTCAATGTATGCAGAAAAAAAAATTCTTGATAAAATCACAAATCCTTTCATAATGGAACATTTAACAAACTTGAATGGATGTGAACATCTTCAATCTGATAAAAATAATCCAAAAAATACTCATAACTAACATCATTTTTAATAGAGAAAGGCTGAATGTTGTCCCCTGAAGGTCAGGAACAACTCAAAGATGATCACTCTTGTCAATTCTGCTCAACATTGTAGCAGAGGTTCCATTCAAGGCAATTATGCAAGAAAAAACCTAAAAGATGCCCATTTTGGAAAGAAGAAAATAAAACTCTCTCCATTTAAGGTTATATGACCTTGTATTTAGAAAATCCTAATGTATCTGCACCAAAAAATAAATAAAACTATTAGAACTAATAAGTGAGTTGCATATGACTGAAAGATATGGAAACAAAATAAAAATTGTTTTTATACCACTAGCAAAGAATGATTCAAAAACGACAGAAACAGTGGAAAAATAAAATATTTAGTTACAAGTTTAACAAAAGAAGTACAAGTCTTATATACTGAAAATAACAAAATATCACTGAAAGAAGATGAATACCGGGGATCCAACACAGTGGACTGGAGGGAGGCTGCGTTCCTTGTCGCTCTGTAACTCCAGTTTCAAGCAAAGGATATCTGTTGCTTGGTGAGGCAGTTTTTGCTGCTTATCAATTCCCTGGTGTTTACCCCATTTGTCTGCTGTGATCACCTGCAGTCTGCCAGCACATCGATGCCTTTTGTAAGTGCAGATTGCTCTGTCAGGCACCTATCATCCACCATTTGCCTGCCTCTGGCCAGTCCATCGCCTGACTTACACCTATCCATCACCCAACGCACAAGTTTTACCTCCTGATTGTCCGACAACTGTCAGCAAACTGATCGCTGACCGCCAGTGGAGCACCAGCTGCCTGCTGTTGCCTGGAAGTTCACTGTGACAGTACCTGCAGGTTTGATTACATGTGGCTGCCGCCATTTTGAGACAACAGCCAGGCCCCATAGGACCCCTGGCCGGACAGACTGAGCCCCGTCTCCAAGATCCCTCAGCCCGACCGATCACTCCCTGCCTCCGGGGCCCTCACATCGACTGACTGCTCCCTGCCGCCAGGACCCCCAGACCAACTGACTGCGCCCTATCACCAGGACCCTACACTGACTGATGACACCCAGCCTCCAGGATCCCACAACCACACCAGACACACCGGAGGTCCAGGACCCCTGCCTGACCAACCGCATCCTGCCTCCAGGACCTCCAGCTGACCACATCCACACCCTGAGCCACAGCTCCCCATTTGCCAACACATTTTGAAGCCAGAGCGGCCATCTTGGATAATCCTGGAAGCCGTAGCTCCTATCTTTAGGTGGGGCAAATCCCATCCTGAGACACCTGCTGGAGGCTTGAAGCTCATTGTCAGGTACCTCTCATGCATCAGGCTACAGAACACTGGGAGGTTTCATTACTATATGACTGTTATACTGTAGATTTTCTTTTTTCTCCTTATAGAAAAAATTTAAGTTTTTATTTGTTTACTTTTCTTGCTCTCTTTTTCTTTTGTTTACCTGTTCTCTCAGAGTCTCTTTCTCCCCTTTTTGCATGCTAACATCCAATTTCTTTTCATTACACTCTCATACATTCTATTATCTAGAACTTCTGTAAAATCTTCTCTTATCCCATTAACAGCCACATTCTATATCCCTCTGCATCCTCTTTGTCCTCCGTTAGAAACTGCATACCTCATTGCAAACCTGTTTGTTTTATTGAAGATAATATTTGAACTCATTCTGTTTACATGACAATTTTGTTATTGTCCACATAGGGGCTATTTAGGCTAGGATTGCATAATGTCTGAAATGGGCACTGCTAATATTGATTTCCCCTTAAAGAAAGGGTTTTGGAAACCTATAGGGCCACTATAAGCCTATACGGGGAAATATGCAATACCACAGATCTGCACTGCAAGAGGGGAAGATACATGAACAACATGAAAAAACATGGGAAGAAAATGATCCAAACAAATATAGATTCTATATAAATAGAATCCAATGACAGTATGTTAGAAGAAATGTCAGAAAAGGACTTCAGATTATACATGATTAAGATGATTCGCAAAGCAAAGGATAAGATAAGACATCAAATGCAGTCAATGAATGATAATACCAATATGCTGAAAGAGCAACTGCAGGAAGCAAAAGATCATTTCAACAAAGAGATAGAGATTCTCAAAAAAAAAAAATCCTTGAAATGAAGGAAACAATAAACCAAATAAAAAACTCAATGGAAAGAAACACCAAAAGACTAGACCACTTGGAAGACAGAACCTCAGACCATGAAGAGAAAATATTTAATCTTGAAAATAAAGTTGCCCAAACAGAGAAGATGGTAAGAAATCATGAACAGGATCTCCAAGAATTATGGGACATCATGAAAAGACCAAATTTAAGAATTATTGGGATTGAGGAAAGAAAGAGATACAAACCAAAGGAATGAACAACTTATTCAATGAAATAATATCAGAAAATTTACCAAACCTGAAGAATGAAATGGAAAATCAAATACGAGAGGCTTACAGAACACCAAATGCACAAAATCACAACAGGTCCACACCAAGGCACATTATAATGAAAATGCCTAACATTCAAAATAAAGATAGGATTTTGAAGGCCGCGAGAGAAAAGCATCAGATTACATATAGGGGGAGACCAACACGGATAGCAGCAGACTTCTCAACCCAGACTCTAAAAGCTAGAAGGGCCTGGACCAATATATTTCAAGCTCTGAAAGAACATGGTTGCCAACCAAGAATCCTATACCTAGCAAAACTAACCTTCAGATTTGAAGATGAAATAAAATCCTTCCATGATAAACAAAAGTTAAAAGAATTTGCAAATAGAAAGCCTGCACTACAGAATGTTCTCAACAAAATATTCCATGACGAGGAAATGAAAAACAACAATGGAGGTCAGCAAAGGGAGGAACTACCTTAGAGAAAAACCACTCAAAGGAGAAACCAAGCCAACATAAAACCAAAAATAAGCCAAATGACTGAGAATACAAATCATTTCTCAATAATAACCCTGAATGTTAATGGCCTAAACTCCTCAATCAAAAGACATAGACTGGCAGAATGGATTAAAAAGAAAGACCCAACAATATGCTGCCTGCAAGAGACTCATCTCATAGAAAAAGACATCCACAGACTAAAGGTGAAAGGATGGGAAAAAAACCTACCACGCACATGGACCCAGTAAAAAGCGGGGGTTTCCATCCTTATATCAGATAAAGTGGACTTCAAGCCAAAGTTAGTCAGAAGGGATAAAGAAGGACATTTCATACTGCTTAAGGGAACCATAAATCAGGAAGACATAATGATAGTAAATATTTATGCCCCAAACAATGGTGCATCCTTGTACATCAAACAAATCCTTCTCAATTTCAAGAATCACATAGACCACAACACAATAATTCTGGGTGACTTTAACGCACTACCGTCACCACTAGATAGATCTTCCAAACAAAATCCAACCAAAGAAACCATAGAACTCAATAACACAATCAATAACCTAGACTTAATAGACATATATAGAATATTCCTTCCATCAAAGAGCGGATTCACTTTCTTCTCAGCAACATGTGGAACCTTCTCAGAAATAGACCGTATGTTATGCCACAAAGCAGCCCTTAGGAAATGCAAAAAATAGAGATACTGCCTTGGGTTCTATCAGATTATAATGGACTGAGAGTAGAAATCAATGACAAAATAAAAAACAGAAATTACTCCAACACCTGGAGACTAAATAATCTGCTATTGAATGAAACATGGATAACAGAAAACATCAGGGAGGAGATTAAAAAATTCTTAGAGGTCAATGAGAATGACGAACAACATATCAAAATCTCTGGGACACGATGAAGCGGTAATAAGAGGAAAATTCATTGCATGGAGCGCATTCCAGAAAAGAATGAAAAGTCAACAACTAAATGACCTAACATTACAGCTCAAAGCCATAGACAAAGAAAAACAGAATAACTGCAAAAGTAGTAGAAGACAGGAAATAATTAATATCAGAGCTGAAATCAATGAAATTGAAACAAAAGAAACAATTCAAAAAATTGAAAAAACAAAAAGTTGGTCCTTTGAGAAAGTAAACAAAATAGACAAACCCTTCGCCACACTAACAAAGAGAAGGAGAGAGAAAACTCAAATTACTAAAATTCATGATGAAAAAGGAAATATCACGACAGATACCACTGAGATACATAACATAATTAGAAGCTACTTTGAAAATCTCTATTCCAACAAAATAGAATCTACCGAAGACATTGACAAATTTCTAGAGACATATGCTCCTCCCAAACTGAACCAGGAGTACATACACAATTTAAACAGATCAATATCAAGCAATGAAATAGAAGAAGCCATTAAAAACCTACCATTCAAGAAAAGCCCAGGACCAGACGCATTCTCAGCCGAGTTCTACAAGACCTTCAAAGAAGAACTCATTCCAATACTTCTCAAAGTATTCCAGGAAATACAAAAGGAGGGTACCCTACCAAACTCATTCTATGAAGCTAATATCACCCTCATACCCAAACCAGGCAAAGACATGTCAAGGAAAGAAAATTTTAGACCAATATCCTTGATGAATATAGATGCAAAGATTCTTAAAAATATATTGGCAAACCATATGCAAAGGCATATTAAGCAAATTGTGCACCACGATCAAGTGGGGTTCATCCCTGGAATGCAAGGATGGTTTAACATCCATAAATCAATAAATGTAATCCATCATGTCAATAGACGTAAGGATAAGAATCAAAGGGTTATTTCAATTGATGTGGAAAAACCGATCAACAAAATACAATACCTCTTCATGCTCAAAACACTAGAAAAAAATAGGAATAGTAGGAACATACATGAACATTGTAAAGGCTATTTATGCTAAGCCCATGGCCAACATCATTCTTAATGGAGAAAAACTGAAACCATTCCCTTTAAAAATGGGAACAACACAGGGATGTCCTCTTTCACCACTTCTATTCAAATTGTCCTCGAAACTCTAGCCAAAGCAATTAGGCAGACTAAAGAAATTAAAGGGATACGAATAGGAGAAGAGGAACTTAAGCTGTCACTATTTGCTGATGACATGATTCTATATTTAAAGGATCCAAAAAACTCCTCCAGAAAACTTCTAGACTTTATCAATGAATTCAGCAAAATAGCAGGCTATAAAATCAATGCAAATAAATCTAAAGCATTTTTATACAAAAGCAATGAAACAGCTGAAAGGGAAATGAGGAAAACTACTCCATTTTCAATAGCCTCAAAAAAAAAATAAAATACTTGGGCAGCAATCTAACCAAAGAGGTAAAAGATCTCTACAATGAAAACTACAAAACGTTGAAGAAAGAAATTGAGGAAGACCTTAGAAGATGGAAAGATCTCCCATGTTCTTGGATAGGCAGAATTAATATTGTCAAAATTGCCATACTACCAAATGTGCTATACAGATTCAATGCAATATCAATTAAAATCCCAATGATGTACCTTACAGAAATAGAGCAAGCAATCACGAAATTCATCTAGAAGAATAAGAAACCCAGAATAGCTAAAGCAATCCTTAGCAGGAAGAATGAAGCAGGGGGTATCGCAATACCAGAACTTCAACTATACTACAAAGCAATATTAACAAAAACGGCATGGTATTGGCACCAAAATAGAAAAGTAGATCAATGGTACAATATAGAGGATATGGACACAAACCCAAATAAGTACAATTTTCTCATACTAGACAAAGGTGCCAAAAATATGCAATGGAGAAAGGATAGCCTCTTCAATAAATGGTGCTGGGAAAACTGGAAATCAATATGCAACAGAATGAAACTAAACCCCCATCTCTCACCCTGCACAAAACTCACCTCACAATGGATCAAGGACCCCGGAATCAGCCCAGAGACCTTGCATCTTATAGAAGAAAAACTAGGTCCAAATCTTCAACATGTTGGCTTATGATCAGACTTCCTTAAGAGGACTCACATAGCACAAGAAATAAAAGCAAAAATCACCAACTGGGATAGATTCAAACTAAATAGCTTTCTCTCAGCAAAGGAAACTATCCGCAATGGGAAGAGAGAGCCTACCAAGTGGGAGAAAATCTTTGCCACTCATACTTCAAATACAGCACTAATTTCCGGAATATATAAAGAACTCAAAAACCTCTACATGAACAATACAAATAACCCAATCAACAAATGGGCTAAGATAATGAAGCGATGCTTCACTGAAGACGATCTACAAGCAATCAACAAACATATGAGAAAATGTTCACCATCTTTAGTAATAAGAGAAATGCACATCAAAACTACCCTAAGAGTCCATCTCACCCCAGTTAGAATGGCAATTATCAAGAATACAAGTAACAATAGTTGTTGGAGAGGTTGTGGGGGGAAAGGTACACTCATCCATTGCTGGTGGGGCTGCAAATTAGTGCAGCCACTCTGGAAAGCAGTGTGGAGATTCCTTAGAAATCTTGGGATGGACCTACCATTTGACCCAGCTATCCTACTCCTCTGTCTATACCCAAAGGACTTAAAATCAGCATACTACAGAGATACAGCCACATCAATGTTCATAGCTGCTCAATTCACAATAGCCAGACTGTGGAACCAACCTAGATGATATATATACACACACAATGGAATATTACTCAGCTATAAAGAATTTAAAAATTATGACATTTGCAGGCAAATGGATGAAATTGGAGAATATCATGCTAAGTGAGATAAGCCAGTCTCAAAAATCCAAAAGGTGAATGATCTCACTGTTAAGCGGATGATGACACATAATTGTGGGTGGGAGGGGGTCAAGAATGGAGGAAGGAGGGACTGTATAGAGGTAAAAGAGGGGTGGGAGGGATGGGGGGAAGGAAAAAATAACAGAATGAATCAAACATCATTACCCTATGTAAATGTATGATTACGCCAATGGTATGCTGTTACTCCATGTACAAACAGAAACAACATGTATCCCATTTGTTTACAATAAAAATAAATTTCAAAAAAAGAAGCTGAATATCAAGTTAGTAAAAAGGCATCCTCTGTTGGTGGACTGGAAGCTTTTATGTTGTTAACGTGGCATTTCTCACCAAATTGATCTAGAGATGAGGTGAAATCCCTATCAAAATCCCAGCTGGATTATTGCAGAAATTTGCAAACTGATCCTAAATTTAGTATGAAATGCAAGAAACTTTAAATAATCAAAGCAATCTTGAAATAGACAAACAAAGCTGGAGGAATTATACTTATGAATTTAAAATTTACTAAATCACTATAGGTATCAAGACAGTGTGGTACTACCATTAGGATAGGAATACAGATTAATAGAACACAATTAAGGATTCAGCAGTAAGCTTTTACTTGCATGGCCAATTGCATTGAACAAGGATAGCAAGACAATTCAATGGGGAAAATACTCTTTTCAACAAAAAATGCCTTGACAATAGGATATTCATGTGCAAAGAATGAAGGACCATTATTTCACACAGTGTACAAAAATCAACTAAAAAATGGATCAAAGATCTAAATGTAAGTGGTAAATTCAAGAAACACTTAGAATAAATCATAGGAATAAGTCTTCACCTGATCTTGTATTAGGCAGTGATTTTTTTGTAAATAACAGTGATATCACAAAAAGAAAAAACAAGTTTAATCAAAATTTCACATTTTTGTGTTTCAAAAGACAACATGATAAAATCAAAAGAGAATCAGGAGAATGGGTATACATATTCACAAATCATGTAATAATGGACTAGGGTCCAAAATACATAATGAATATTTAATACTCAATTGTTAAAAATGACCAATTTAGAAATTAACAAAATCTAAATAATGACTTCTATGAAGAAAATAAACAAATGGTCAATTACCATATGAAAGAATGCTCAGCATCATCACCAGATATTTTCAAATGAGATACAACTTCATAATCACAAGAATAGGTATAATAAAAAAGATGAGAATATAAAGAAATTGAAACCCTTATAAACTTTTCATATAAATGTAAACATGTGCATCCACTTTGGAAAGTAATTTAGCACTTTCTTAGAAAAGTCAACACAGAATTACCATATAATCCAGCATTTCCATCCACTAAGTGTGTGACCAAAAGAAATGAAAACACATGTTCAATAAATTATATGTAATGTTTGTAGTGGTATTATTTATAACAGTGATAAGACTTAAATTAGCCAAATGTCTATGAAAAATGGATAAACAATGTCTGATATAGCCATACAATGGTATATTACTTACAATGAAGAAGAACGTTGTACTGATATATGCTACAACATGGATGAACCATGAAAACATTAGGCCAAATAAAAATTTCATACACAAATTCCATATAGCACATCTTTCTATTTAGTTCAAATGTCCAGACCTGACAAATCCATTGAAATAGAAAAATTGATAGTTGTCAGGGATTGGTAGGGAGAAAGGGAGAATGGGGAATAACCACTAATGGGTATAAGGGTTTTTTTTTTTTTTTTTGTCTGGTATGATGAAAATATTCCAAAATTAGATAGCAGTGGAAGTTGTACGATTCTGTGAATATAACAAAGAACCCATTTGGTTAAACAATGAGAATGAATAGATCTTATTTTATGTGGATTATATCTCAATAAAGCTTTTATGAAAATAAGAATCTACACCTCATAGTTAACCTTAAAATTCCTGGAAAGGAATGTGAAACTAGCAAGGAGGTAGGACAAAGAGAGATGTGTTCATGTTGAAAATGTAGAATAGAAGATGGGCACCAGACCACATGTGAAATTAATTAGAAGAGTGTATTCAACGTGAAACCAAGGGTCTATATTCAAGTACTTATTTAGAATAACATCATTAATTATAACTTAATATCCAAGCTGGAATGGATATACACAACCAAGGTGTTCTTTGCCCTGCTATTAAGCATTAACTCAAAATGCAAAGGAAGCAAAAAGAGTATTTGTTACTCCATATCAAATTGTATTACCAAGGGTCATTTAAATGGAAATGATTCCTGGGGAGTGGGTATCAGTTATCCTATCAATTTAGGGTTTTGTGATAGCCAAATGTCATGGGCAGGTTTCAAAATCTGTATATGATCCCATGATTGAAGACTCCAGGGGGAATATGACTCTAAGTGTGTGAGAGGCTATCATAAGTAAAATCAACAATGCAATCAAGAAAGAAGAATATGAAGAAAAAGGAACACTTTTACAATGCTGGCAGGATTTTAAATTCATACAACCACTATGGAAATCAGTATGGAGGTTCCTCAACAGACTAAGCATGGAACCACCACATGACCCAGCTATACCACTTCTCAGTGTTTATCATAAGGAATTAAACTCATCATACTACAGTGATACATGAATATCCATGTTTCTAGCAGTACAATTCACAATGGTCAAACTATGAAAAAATGAAATTATGTCATTTTCAGGACAATGGATGAAACTTGAGAACATTATATTAAGCAAAGTTAGCCAAACTCAGAAGATCAAGGTCCTATGTTTTCTTTTATTTGTACAAACTAGAGAAGAAAAAGGAAAAGTATGAGTAATGATATGACAAGCAAAGGGAGATAGGTACAATAGAGGAAAGGGACAAGGGAGTAGGAGGAAAGGAGAGGGAGGGATAAGAGAGGTACTGAGGAGTGATATTGACCATAATATATTACTATGTTGTGTGTATGTACTAATATTTAACAACAAATTCCATCATTATATACAATTATAATGCATGAATAAAAATGGCAGAAAAACACCAAAAAATAAATAAAAAGAAAACATTAAAGAATAGTAAAATAATAGCTTTCTTAACCAGAAAACAGGGAAACACAAAAGTGATCATTGCCACAACAATATAGTATGGTTATTGGATTTTTAAATGACTTGGAAAAAAAGAAAGGAAGAAGAAACAACCAAGAACAATTACTTATGTGCACATAGCATTTTATAATAGGTGTTTTCATTCATTAATTTAATCACTGATTCATTCACTCATTCAACATTTATATGTAAGAAGCCCTAGACCAGAGTTAGGAAATAATTCAAATTCATTTCAAAAACCAAAGATTGGCAAATGTCATAATTTCATTCTTCATTATGGCTGAGTAATAATCCATTCTGTATCTATACCACATTGTCTTTATCCATTCATCTGTTAAAGGGCACCTAGGTTGGTTCCATAAAAAATCAAAGGCTGAATATTCTCTCTGATATGTGGATGCTAACACACAATAAGGGGAGTAGGGAAGAATAGAATTACTTCAGATTAGACAAAGGGTAACAGGGTACTGTATGTGCTCTAACACAAGATTTACAAAGCATTTACATAGTGATTATCTCATTTAAGCATCCTAATAAGCTTGAGCAACAGATAAGGTGATTTTTATGATCCACATTTGATAATCAGAAATACTGAGGTTCGGGTTAAGGGAAAAAGCAATTCCCTTACAAATGCCAGAATTAAAGTGCTAACATGTCTTCTCTTTAATTCCTCAATAAGGAAAAGTTACATTGTCCTAAAAAAGCAAAGTCAGAAAGGTAAAGATGAGAATGACTTTATTCCTAGAAAAAAGGGTTTTTGTTTCTTTTGTGTCTTTAGGGGAACAAAGTGAAGAAATCAGCTAGACTCTCCCAAGCATCAGATTAGAAAGAAATGCCCCATTCCTCTTTTATCCATCAAGAATAATAATTTTCTGACACAAACCAGTAGGATAAACCTCTTCACAAAAAATGGAATTTATAATAAGTGAGGAGAAAACATCTTGTTGCTACAAAGGATTTTAAATCTCATAGTCCCACAGAATTGTATTTATGTGTCCTGAATGATTATAAAACTTCCATATAATCACTAAAATAATGCTATTCATTTTGAGAAATTATGGAGGCCTTGAAAATTTTATGGAAGATGGAAGTCTGAACAGAGGCAAGTAGCTGAACTTTCAAGAAACACAAAAATGCATGTGCCAAATATCACAAACTACAAGCTTGATGCTTATTCCTAGAAAGATTCTAAAATGGAATATTAAGCGAGCACTTTGTGGGCACTTCAAAAAGTAAACTGTGATTAGCTAGGACCAATGTGGATTCACAGAGAACAGGCAGGTCATGCCAAATTTGTATAAATCACTGCAGTTTGCCCCAACACCCAACTAGACATAACTACTCATTAACATTTTGGTATATCTAGGGATTTTTTAAAAGTATGTATTATTACATAGTTGATATATTATAAACTAGAAATTCAGAATACAGCCTTTTCACTTAATATTATTTCCTTCAGTATTTATCCATTAAATACATATTTAATTCTCACTCTTTGCCAAGAATTGTGATGGGCTCTGAGAATAAGATATTAAGTTATAAGCTATTTCCCCACTTACTAAATTTTATTGATATTAAATTTAATACTTGAATATTTTTAAATGTAATATTTGAGTGATATTCTACCATGCATATGTGTGTTCATTCATTTAACCCTTCCCCTATTCATACCTTAAAAATTCATTTCCATTTTTTTTCTTGACATAAGGAATGTTGTAATAACTACCCTGATAATAAAGCTATTTATGAGTTTTAAGTATTTCCTTGGGATAGTGTCTTATAAATGTAATTTTAAAGCCATAGGATGAACACTTTAATACCTTGGGTTCATAGTATTTCCCATAGAGTTATTACCAATTTCTAATCCCACCACTTACATAGCGTGTCCACCTCATTAAACCATTGCCAATACTGAGGATTTTTTTTTTTCTGAAACAACCTGATTGTTTAAAACACGTGTCAATTTTATGTTTTGCAGTTGTCATATTGTACATGTTTTATATTTTTTTACTTTATTTTTTATTTAGTTTTGTATATGGTGCTGAGGATTGACCCCAGTGAGTCATGCGTGCTAGACAAGCGCTCTACCACTAAAACACAATCCCAGCTGCATCTTTCATATTTAATACTTGTATGTACTTCCTCTTTGACATGTCTGATCATGGTTTTATAACCATTTTATTGGGTTTTAATATTTTCATATTGATCTATATAAAAGCATATTTTTGGTAAAGCACATATAAAAACAATACTTTTCCAGTTTTATTTGTTGTAAACATTTCCTCAATTCATGGTTTCATTCTGTTTCCATCATTTTGGCATAAGGAAATTTAAAACCTTTGATGTCAAATCTATTGATATACTCATGTTAATTTTTTCCATTGCCTTTATGCCTGTAAATCCTTCCACATTCAAAGATTATGATTAAAAGTTATGCACTTTTAAAATTATTTTTAGTTATATATAACTTACATTTTGATATAATCACAAAAGCATGAAATATAATTTGCTCTAACTCAGTCTCCAGAACCTCCCCCCTCCTATCTTCTGCCTCCAAGTTCTCTCCTCTAATGATATTTCTGTAATTTATTTGTAGGGTTTTTTTTTTAAATAAGTGTCTTGTGGATACCATTATTTTTGGAATTCACTGTACTATATTCATCATGTATATACCAAAGTACAATCAGATTCATTCTACTGTTCTTCCTTTTTCCCTTCCCTCCTCCTCAACTCCTTCATCTATTCTAGTAATCCTTTCTCTACTTTGATGTAATTCCCTGTGCCTTTTTTCTTTTTTATTTACCACCACCCATATTTTGGACTACCCTCTCCAATCAGAGAAAACATTTGACATTTTGGGCCTTAGCTTACTTCACTTAACAAGATAGTTTCAAGTTCCATCCATTTACCAGAAAATGCCACAATTTCCTTCTTCTTTATGACTGGGTAACCCTTCATTGTGTGTGTGTGTGTGTGTGTGTGTGTGTGTGTGTGTGTGTGTGTATCACTTTCTTTATTGATTCACCTGTTGAAGGACAATGTTTTAGTCAGCATTTTCTCTGCTGTGATCAAAAGATCTGACAAGAACAATTATAGGAGCAAGTGTTTATTTGGGGACTCACAGTGCCAAAGGTCTCAGTCCATAGGTAGCTAGCTATTCTTTAGGGCTCAAGGTGAGGTAGAACATCAAAGGCAGAAGAGTGTGGTGGAGGAAAGCAACTGGAAACATGGCACAAGGAAGTAGAGACAGAGAGAGAGAGAGATACTCCCCAAAGGCATGCACCAAACGACCCACTCCAACAGCCACACCCTACCTGCCTACAGTTACCACCCAGTTAATCCCTATCAGAAGAATAATGTATTAATTAGGTTAAGGCTATCACAACCCTATCATTTCACCCCTAAGCTTTCTTGCATGGTTTCACACATGAGTTTGTGGGGGACACCTAATATCTAAACCATAACATTCCAACTCTGACCCCCAAAAAACTCCTGCTCATCTAATAATGCAAAATACATTTAGTCATTTTCCAAGAGGCCCCATAGTCTCAACAGTTCAAGGTCTCCTTTGAGACTCAATGCAACCTCTTAGAGTGAGCTCCTGTAAAAATCAAAAGCAAGTTACATGTATCTGATATATAAATATTCAGAGTAAACATTTCCATTTCACAAGGGAGAAATGGGGTCACAGAAGGAAGGGATGGGACCAATCAAGACTGAAATCCATCTGGAAAACAAGTCCTGTAGCTCTGCATCCAGCATCTACTGCACATGGCATCATGATGTTCTCTTTAAATGACTTGTGTAGCACTGCACCTATTTATTTGCTGGTTGCATCCCACTGCCTATCTCTTGACTTGTCTCTGATCAGTTTCTGTAGCTTTCATTAGCAGATGTTCCACAGTAGTGGCATTTCAAGGTTTCTAAGGTTTCTTTCTTTTCCTTTTGCTTTTTTTTTTTTTTTGTACTGGGGATTGAACCCAGAGGGACTTAACCACTGAACACATCCCAGTCCTTTTTATTTTTTATTTTTCAGGTTCTTTCTCATTTTCTTAATGCCTCACTAAATTGCTGAGGCTGGTCTCAGATTTGTGATCCTCCTACCTCAGCCTCAATTTACTGGGATTATAGGCATGTGCCATCATGCCCATCTCAGTAGTAGCATTTCTGAATATTGGGGGTCTCCACTGCAGCTTTGGCTTTCTTTTCACTTCTCCACAAATTGCCCTCTCAGGGGCTGTCTTTAGGGACTCCAACCCTGATGCACTTTGCCTGGCCTCCCATTGAAATCTCAGTGGAAGATGACCCCTAACACCAGCATCCTGCATTCCTG
The DNA here is from genome assembly GCF_902686455.1 of Sciurus vulgaris. Classification (NCBI taxonomy): domain Eukaryota; kingdom Metazoa; phylum Chordata; class Mammalia; order Rodentia; family Sciuridae; genus Sciurus; species Sciurus vulgaris. Next base: position 50,322,781 of record NC_136471.1, on the reverse strand, counting down.
CAGAACCAGCACCACATGGTTGAGACCAGTGACGGATGACAACTTCAGTACAAGTAAAGTCTCCTGGGACCCTGTCTGCAGCAGCCTCTGAGTATCTGGGTAGCTGAGCATGTTGAAACAACTTCCTAGGCTCCCTTGTGCAAGCAGGATGACCCATTTGTCTCTTCTCAAAGGAATTTTTAGTTTCACACCCCTGAGCCTGAGATGGGTATATTTTTGCTAATTCCTGAGATGCCCTGAAGCCATCTTTCATATTTTCACTGGGAAAATTATTTAGTGTTTCATTAGCTATAATGTTTTTAACAACCACAACTTCCTTAGCCCTAGTTTTAAAAACAGTTTTCTGGCCAAACTGCAAGTTTTTTCAAATCTTTCTGCTTAGCTTTCTAATTCTGGTTATCACAATAAAATTGACTAAAAGTTGCCAGCAATGTCCATGCCACTTCCTGAAGGATGTGCTTCCATCAAAGTTCTACCAGATTAATTAGGTCATCACCTTTAAATTAAACCTCACAGAAAGTCCAATGACATCGACAAAATGCAGACAACTTAGTAACCAGAAAGTAACATGAATGCTCTCTAGTCCAATTTCAGATAGAGTCCTCCTTCTCCTCTGAAACCTCATCAAACTATCTTTGCTGTCCAAATCTTATTGGCATTCTGGTCTTCTGAACTCTCACCAGGTATGTGCATTAAGGTCCATTTACAACATTCTACAACTTTTCCCACTTGCATCACTAACCTTTCCAAAATTCCTCCCACAGATTCAAAAAATCTTCAAATGCTTCTGAACTATGTGGTTTGGTTAGACACAACAAAGATCCCCCCCGCCCACTCCTGGTACCAAACGCTGTTTTAGTCAGTTTTTTCACTACTGTGACCAAAAGAACAGACAAGAACAATTAGAGAAGAAAAAGATAATTTGGGGCTCACAGATTCAGTCCATAGACAGCTGACTCCACATCTCAGGGCTCAAGGTGAGGTAGAACATCATGGGGGAAGAATGTAGTGGAGGAAAGCACTGTAGGATATCACATCAGGAAAAGAGAGAGCACTCCACTTAACAAAGATAAAATATATACCCCAAAGGAATACCCTCAATGATCCACCTTCTCCAGCCCATACTACCTGCCTTCAGTTTCCACCCAGTTAATCCCTATCAGAGGATTAATGTACCAATTAGGTTAAGGCTTTTATAGCCCCAACATTTTCCATTTAAGCTTTCTTGAGTTGTCTGACACATGAGTTTATGGAGGACACCTAATAGCTAAACCATAACTGGCACCTAGGTTGATCCATAGCTTGGCAATTGTGAATTGTGCTCCTATAATCACAGAATAGGTAATAATACTGATTTTAAATATTTTGGGATGTATATAGTGAGGAATGGAATAGGTGATACTTATGGTGGTTCTGTTCTTTCTGTTGTTCTTCTTTTTAGCTAGGCACGACAGTAAAGTCTATTTTGACATATTTATACACACATGGAGTATATCTTATTCTAATTAGGACCCCATTCTTGTGGATATATACAATGTTGAGATTCACTGTGCTGTATTCATATATGTATATAGGAAATTTATGTCAAATTCATTCCACTGTCTTTCCTATTCCTATGCCCCCTCCTTTCCCTTCATTCCCCTTTGTCTAATTCAATGAACTTCTATTCTTCCCCTCCTCTACTCATTGTGGGTTAGCATTCACATATCAGAGAAAACATTACACCTTTGGTTTTGGGGATTGGCTTATTTCACTTAGCCAATCAGCAAATATCATAAAGGCATTCTTTATGCCTGAGTAATATTCTATTGTGTATACATAACAAATTTTCTTTATCCATTCTTCTGTTGAAGGGCACCTAGGTTGGTCTCATACATTAGTTATTGTGAATTGTGTTACTATAAACACTGATGTGGCTGCTTCACTGTAGTGTGCTAATTTTAACTCCTTTGGATGTATACCAAGGAGCAGGATAACTGCATCAAATGGTGGTTCCATTCCAAGTTTTCCATGGAATCTACATACTGCTTTACAGAGTGGTTGCACTAATTTGCAGTTCCACCAGCAATGTATGAATGCACCCTTTTCCCACATCCTCACCAACACTTATTGTTATTTGTATTATTTTTGTTTGTTTTATTTATTTTTATGTGGTGCTGAGGATTGAACCCAGTGCTTAATACATGCCACACAATCACTTTACTACTGAGCTACAACCCCAGCACTCTTATTTGTTAATTGCCATTTTGATTAGAGTGAAATGAAATACCAGTGTAGTTTTAATTTGCATTTCTGTAATTGCTAGAGATGTTGAACATTGTTTCATATATTTATTAACCATTCATCTTTCTTCTTTTGAGAATGGTCTGTTTAGTTCCTTTGCCTGCTTATTAATTTGGTTATTTGCTTTTTTGTTTTTAAGCTTTTTGAGTTGTTATATATCCTGCAAAGTAACACCACATCTGAGGTGTGAGTGGCAAAGATTTTCTCCTATTGCATAGGCTCTCTCTTCCAGCTCTTGATTGTTTCCTTTGCTGTGAAGAAGCTTATAATTTGATATAATCCCATTTGTTGATTTTTTTTTTTACTTTTTGTACTTTAGGAGCCTTGTTAGGAAGTCAGTTCCTAAACTGACATGTTGGAGTGTTGGGTCTACATTTTCTTTTAGTAGGTGCCGAGTTTCTGGTCTAATACCTAGGTCTTTGATCCACTTTGAGTTGAGTTTTGAACAGGGTGAGAGATAGGGATTAAATTTCATTCTACTACATATGAATTTCAGGTTTTCCAGCACTATTTGTTGAAGAGGCTATCTTTTCTCCAATGTATGTTTTTGGCACCTTTGTCTAATATGAGATAATGCTATTTATATGGGTTTGTCTCTATGTCTTCTATTCTATTCCATTGGTCTTCATGTCTGTTGTGGTGCCAATAACATGCTGTTTTTGTTACCATAGCTCTATAGTATAATTTAAGGTCTGGTATTGTGATACCTCCTGCTTCACTTTTCTTGCTATGGATTGCTTTGGTTATTTTAAGTCTCCTATTGCTTCCATTTTTTGATTTTTAAGGAATCTCCACGCTGATTTCCAGCGTGGATATACTAATTTGAAGCTCCACCAACAAAGTATGAGCATACCTTTTACACAACAGCCTCACCAACATTCATTATTATTTGTGTCCTTGATAATTCTAATTGGAGTGAGATGAAATCTCAATGTAGTTTTTATTTACATTTCCCTAATTTCTAAATATGCTGACAATTTTTTCATATTTTTGCTGACCATTTGAATTTCTTCTTTTGAGAAGTGTCTGTTTAGTTCTTTTGCCCATTTATTGATTGGTTTATTTGGGTTTTTTATTTTTGTTTTGTTGTATTTTTTGAATTGTTTGTATATTCTGGATATTAATGCCCTATGTGAGGATCAGGTGGCAAAGATCTTCTCCCATTCCTAGGATTTCTATACAGATTCTTAATTGTTTTCTTTGCTATGTGGAAGCTTTTTTATTTGATTCCATCCCACTAATTGATTTTTTAATTTTATTTCTTGTACTTTAGAAATATTGCTAAGAAAGTTGGTTCCTATGCCAACATACTGAAGTGCTGGGCCTGCATTTTCTTCTAACGATTTTAGGGTTTCTATTCTAATTCCTAAGTCTTTGATCTACTTTGAGTTGACTTTTGTGCAGGGTGAGAGGGGTATCATTCTTCTATGTATGGATTTCCAGTTTTCCTAGCACCATTTTTTAAACAGTCAATCTTTTCTCCAATGTATGTTTTTGGCACATTTGTCTAGTACCATATAAATGTATTTTATGTGGATTTGTCTCTGTGTCTTCCATTCTATTCCATTGGTCTTCATGCCTGTTTTGGTGCCAGTGCAAGACTGTTTTTCTACTATATCTCATAGTATAATTTGAGTTTGGGTACATCTTCACTCTTCTTGTTAAGAGCTACTTTGGCTATCTTAGGTCTCTTTTTTCCAAATTAATGTCAGATCTGAGTTTTCTATTCCATGAAGAATGTCATTGGAATATTGATGGGGATTGCATTGATTCTATATATCACTTTTCATACTATAGTTATTTTGACAATATTACTTCTGCCTATTCAAGAACATGGGAAGTCTTTTCATCTCCTAGAGTCTTCTTCAATTTCTTTCTTTAATGCCCTAAAATGTTTAATATAGTGGTTCTTCACTTTGTCTGTTAGAATGCCTTTCGTGTATTTAATTTTTTTGAAAATATAGGAAAGGGTTTGTTTTTCTAATTTCTTTTTCAGGAGGTCATTATTGGAGTATAGGAACACAGTTGATTTATGAGTGTTGATCTTGTAACCTGTTACTTTGCTGAATTCATTTATCAGCTCTAAATGTCATTTAGTGGAGCTTGGGGGTCTTCTAAATATAGGGTCATGTCATCAGCAGAGACAACAGAATCTTTTTTCCTCTTTGTATTCCTTTAATTTCCTTCTCTTGCCTGATTGTTCTGGCTAGAGTTTCAAGGACTATGTTGTACAGAAATAGATAAAGTGGGCATCCTTGTCTTGTTCCTATTTTTAGAGGAAATGCTTTTAGTTTTTCTCCATTCAGTATAATGCTAGCATTGACTTTGTCATATATAGCTTTTACAATGTGCTGGTTTTCATTTTTATTTTTGATTTTTTTATATGAAATATTTCATTGAGTGTGTTTTGTAGGACAGGCATTTTGATTATAACTTCTTTTAGCTTCTTTTATTATGAGGGTTTTTATTTCATCTTCAATCTTGAAGCTTAATTTTGCTGGGTATAGTATTCCTGGATGAAATCTATTTTCTTTCAGAGCTTGGTATATATTTTTTCCAAGCCCTCTTGTCTTTTAGGGTCTGGGCTGAGAAATCAGTTGAAATGAAGACTGATTTATCTCTAAATGTGGACAGTCATTTTTCTCTTGCCATTTTTAAAATTTTATCCTTATTCTGTATGTATAATTTTCATTATAATGTGTCTTCTAATAGATCTGTTGTGATTTTGTATATTTGGAGTACTACATGTCTCTTGCATTTGAATTTTCATCTCATTATTAAGATTTGGAAATTTTTCTTATATTATTTCATTGCAAATATTCTACATCCATTTAGTTTATATTTCAGAGCCTTCATCTACCCCAAGGATTCTTAAATTTGATTTCTTGTAATTATCACAGATTTCATGAATATTCAGTTCATGGTCTCTTAAAATCTTTTCTTTATGGTCAAATTTATTTTTAAGATTATATACTTTGCAGGGTCTCTGGTCTGATTCCGAGGTCCTTAATCCATTTTGAGTTTAGTTTCGTGCATGGAGAGAGATATGGGTTTAGTTTCATTCTGTTGCATATGGATTTCCAATTCTCCCAGCACCATTTGTTGAAGAGGCTATCTTTTCTCCATTGCATATTTTTGGCACCTTTGTCTAGTATGAGAAAATTGTGTTTATTTGGGTTTGTGTCCGTGTCCTCTATTCTGTACCATTGATCTACCTTTCTATTTTGGTACCAATACCATGCCGTTTTTGTTACTATTGCTTTGTAGTAGAGTTGAAGATCTGGTATTGTGATACCCCCTGTTTCACTCTTCCTGCTAAGGACTGCTTTAGCTATTCTGGGTTTCTTATTCTTCCAGATGAATTTCATAATTGCTTGCTCTATTTCTGTAAGGTACGTCATTGGGATTTTAATTGGAATTGCATTGAATCTGTATAGCACTTTAGGTAGTATGGCAATTTTGACAATATTAATTCTTCCTATCCAAGAACATGGGAGAACTTTCCATCTTCTAAGGTTTTCTTTAATTTCTTTCTTTAGTGTACTGTAGTTCTCATTGTAGAGGTCTTTCACCTCTTTTGTGAGATTGATTCCCAAGTATTTTATATTTTTTTCGAGGCTATTGTGAATGGGGTAGTTTTCCTGATTATTCTTTCCAAAGATTCATCACTTATGTATAAAAATGCATTAGATTTATGTGCATTCATCTTATATCCCGCTACTTTACTGAATTCACCTATGAGTTCTAAAAGTTTTCTGGAGAAAAAGTAGGTCCAGATCTTCAACATGTCTGCTTAGGACCAGACTTCCTCAACAGGACTACCATAGCAGAAGAAATAAAAGCAAGAATCAATAACTGGGATAGATTCAAACTAAAAAGCTTTCTCTCAGCAAAGGAAACTATCAGCAATGCGAAGAAAGAGCCTACAGAGTGGGAGAAAATATTTGCCAATCATACTTCAGATAGAGCACTAATCTCCAGAATCTATGAAGAACTCAAAAAACTCTACTCCAAGAATTCAAATAATCCAGTCGACAAATGGGCTAAGGAAATGAATAGACACTTCACAGAAGAAGATCTACAAGCAATCAACAAACATATGGAAAAATGTTCAACATCTCCAGTAATAAGAGAAATGCAAATCAAAACCACCCTAAGATTCCATCTCACCCCAATTAGAATGGCGATTATCAAGAATACAAGCAACAACAGGTGTTGGCGAGGATGTGGGGAGAAAGGTACATTCATACATTGCTGGTGTGGCTGCAAATTAGTGCAGCCACTCTGGAAAGCAGTGTGGAGATTCTTAGAAAACTTGGAATGGAACCACCATTTGACCCAGCTATCCCACTCCTTGGCCTATACCCAAAGGATCTAAAATCAGCAAACTACAGAGACACAGCCACATCAATGTTCATAGCTGCTCAATTCACAATAGCCACACTGTGGAACCAACCTAGATGCCCTTCAATTGATGAGTGGATAAAGAAACTGTGGTATATATATATACAATGGAATATTACTCAGCCATAAAGAATGATAAAATTATGGCATTTGCAGGCAAATGGATGAAATTGGAGAATATCATGCTAAGTGAGATAAGCCAATCTCAAAAAACCAAAGGTCGAATGATATTGCTAATAAGTGGATGAGGACACATAATGGGGGGAGGGAGGGGTTAGTGTTAGGGTTAGAGTTAGGGTTAGGGAGGGGGGCAAGAATGGAGGAAGGAAGGACTGTGTAGAGGGAAAAGAGGGGTGGGAGGGGTGGGGGGAAGGGAAAAAATAACAGAATGAATCAAACAATATTACCCTATGTAAATTTATGATTACACAAATGGTATGCCTTACACCATGTACAAACAAACAACATGTATCCCATTTGTTTACAATAAAAATTAAAAAATAAAAAATAAATTTAAAAAAAGATCATATACTTTTTCTTTGATACCTAAAAACTCTGTCTTCAAAGTGGTATAACTTATTGGTGATGCTTCCCATTGAATTTTTTATTTGTTTTTTTTTTAAGTCTTTCATTTGCAGGATTTCTGTTTGGTTATTTTTCAGAGCATCTTTCTCTTTACAGAACTTAACTTTCACTTCCTATATTTTCTCTCCAATTTCTCTCCTTAAATACTGTAGTTCATAGAACATTTTAACTATGAACTTTCTAACTTCTCTTACTCCTCCACTGTAAGGCTGAAGTTATTGAAGCATTATGGACTGTTTGGAGTGGTTTTTCCATTTGCTTTTTCTTACTATTTATATGAGAATTATCCTATCTATTGGGATAGTTCTCAATTCTTCTTTTAAGCAAAGTACTACTTTGTGAATTTCTTCCTCTTAAAAGCCCTGAGTTGGATGAATATTCAGATAATGCTATTTAACTCAATATGTGACCTCTGCTGATGCTAATATCAGCACCACTTTCAGAGATGACACTGAATCCTATTTACTATAATTACTTCAGAGCCACGACTTATACTCTGCAACCTTATGAGAAATAAAAAGGTTGTTTATATTATTCTTCACAGTTCATCAAATCTAGGCATAAACTTTTAGTAAAGTTCTGGAATCAGTCAAAAATATTTATCGAATTTAGTAAAATTGCTATAACTTGAAATGGGGCTAACATGGGAGGAAGAAGAAAGATTGGGAAAAAGGAGAGACAAAAAAAGAGAGAGAAGATAGAAAAGAATAATACACACCAAGGTAGAAAGAGGAAATAGATGGTGGGCATTTGAGATAGTAGCAGATAATGCAAGAGGATGAATAGGGGGTAAGGGGAGCAATAAACTAGCTCTATAAACTAGAGCTAGGAAAACAAAGATAGAACACTGATTCCAAATAACACTTTAAAACTTTAGATGAAATACATTCATATGGGTTGAAGGTACATAGCTACCTATTAGTGTAACAACTATCTATCAAGTTGAAAGTAACATATATGATCAAAGTTGATGTTAAATTTATTTATATAAAAAATGCCAAGGTGAAGAAAACTCTAATTGAATCTTGGTTTGGATTGCATTAGGGCTTGTGACATTTAGCTGGTGTCCATCATTCTTTGGCTGTAGATCCCTCCAGAGTTGCTGGGGCATGGAAGTCATTTCCCTAGCTGCTATGGACATCCCAATAGTCAGTTCTGGTTTCTCAGCTCAGGGGCCTGCAGCTCACTTCTTGGATGATGCAGTGTCGTGTCTTGATTGTTTCTATTATGTGCAGGAGAGTTCAGGATGCAGGTTCTGGAATGTCTGTGTAATTGCTGTGGGTCACTGTGTTCCTGCTCCCCTCTTCAGGATTCTTTTCATGATGGTATAGAGCCTGTTGTATGTCTGTGAGCACATGACCTCTGGTTGTGGATTTTCTGTTAGTGTTCTGTGGTGCAAAAGCCTTCCCCTAGCTAATGCTGCTTTCTGGGTTATAATAGACCTAGTTACCACTGCCACACATCCTGAAAGGTGAACTTCAATTCCATCTATGGACTGACTGAGCAAGGTACAGCCAGTGTCCAAACAGTGCCCTATCACTCACCAGTTGTGACCACTGGTCAGGCTGGGAGCTGGGTAAGTCTTGGAGAAGTCCCTTCCAGCTACAGTGGATTAGGTAATTTTCTGCCTTAACTTAATTCCCTCTGGCTGTTTGTGGGTACCTTCTGCTTAAGTTTCCTTTGGTACTTAGGGAACTTTCCTTAGCAGCCTCCTGCTGGTGGATGCCACCATCTGAGAAGCAGATCTCTATGTCTTTATGTCACTGGATATTCAGGAAGCTTCCCTTCATCATGTCCCCATGATCAAAGAGACAGTCCCTAAACTTCCCATGACGCCTCCCCCCAATATCAGTGGTCAGAGATGGATTTCTCTTTCTCTCTCTCTCTCTTTCTCTTTCTCTCCCTCTCTGCCTTCCTCCCTTTCTCTCCCTGTGTTGTCCCCCTTTCCCCTACCTGGTTTGGGTTCTGGGTTAAGGAACTCTGTGATTATTTTCTACTTTGGTAATTGATCTTCAAATCTCTCCAGGTCGCAGTCTCTGTATTATTGAGTCTCTGACAATTTATTTTCTCAACCACCTCTTGATTTTGCTTTAATTTAACTGCTTCCTTTATGTGTTGTGAGGAGATCTGGAATCTCTGCCTAGCTCCCTTCCACCTGAAGGGAGCTCTTCTCAGCTGCCAAGCTATATGTTTCTGTTATTTCATATTTTTATATTTCATTTCCCTTTTAAATAGTATTGTTAGGCTGGTAGTTCATAGATACACTTTAGACACAGTTTATCTGAATTTCCAGAAGATATTAAAGCCATCAGTATATACCATCTCACCATCTTTTTTTTCTTATGTCCACAATTATGCTCAACTTGTCCCTATTCTGAAAGCAAAGACATAAATTATGTTACTTCTCAGATATAAGAAAATTTTCGTAAAATTCTCTCCTTCTCTGGATTTCATGGCAAAATTATTCTTCCTGGATTCTTGTCACTCTTCTTTTGACCATTGCTTCTCTTTGTATTTCACCCTACTTCTGACCCCTTAAATGCTGGAATTCTCTTAAACTCTGTCCTTACTTGTCTCAACAACCTCTCCGGAGAATTTTATCCACCACTATAACTTTAACTGTTATCTATATGCTGATGATGCTCAAATGGATGTCTAAAGCTCAAATTTCTCCTACGAGCTTTCTATCTTTATATACAGATGTCTTGTATAATTATCTATATTATCATTTTACTTGGGAACCTGATGAATGACCCTTCACACTCTATCATCAACTTTTCTTTCCAGTCTACATTTCAAAACTTATGTATTTTATATCACTTTCATGTTTAATTATCAATACTGGCTAAATATACCTGCTTCTGTTTTTAACAAGATACCTTTGGATGTTATTCTCCTTGAGTGGGCCAGGCTCCTTTTCACAAACCTGTGCTCATATCTTCAAAACCCTGATTTAATGCTAGTTCCTCAATTGTCTTCTCCGCCTGTACTTATATGTGACTATTCTAGTTTCATATTCTCATAGTATTTTGCTCTTATTTCTTATCACATTGTATTTTAATTTATCTGATTAAATTTCTGCTTTATTTGACAGAGTAAGGGCTATAAAGAGTAGAATGCATGTTATTTTTAATCTCAGGCCTAGTGCTTAGGATTATCTCTATAAAATATGGCTCAGTAAATGTTTATAAGATGGATATATTTGTGGACAGGAAAATGTAAGCTAGATAATTCTCTCATGTAAATTATTGGTTCTTATCCTTGAATACTCAGGGTAAGTTATGGAAATTTTTAAAAGAAAGATATATGTTGGTCCTATTATGCAGAGATTCTTGTTCAGTAAATTTGACTTAGGACCTCAGTATATGTATGATTTAAAATGCCACATGTCGTTCTGATGTACAATTAGGTTTGAATGCTTCTGAGACAGACTCATGAATGTATTCACAAATACTTATTAATAATTGATGTCAAATGGAGGAATTTCCTCTATGGGTATTGGAGGAATTTTTATCTTCGCCCTATCCCATTCAACATTTTCTTCAGTGATTTAGATGCAATCATACAATGATATATTTATACTACTTTCATATCATCAAAATAGAGGATTGATAATTAATACTTTATTGAGCACATATTTCATGCAAATATTTGTGTGATTTATATAAATTATCAATTATTTTACTTAATTCTCATAACATCATTTTACAGATATGAAGATTGAATCTCAGAGTAATGAATTTATTTGTCCAAGGCAGACAACAAGTACCATAGGCAGGAGTCAAAAGTAGATCTGTCAGATATCAAAGCCTTACATACCCAAAATGGAAGACAAAGCCAAGATTGAAAACCACCTCAAAAAATAGAATGATTAAATGATGCAAATGAAAACAAATTCAAAAGAGTGAGTATTAAGGTCTTAGGTTCATAAAATGAACTTTACAAAATTTAAAACAAAAGAAAACATCAAACGTGAATATAATACCAGGAAAGAAAACATATTTATATGTTGCTAATATTGTCATCAAATGATACAGTCATTCTGATACACAATTTGTTCTAGTATATTTTAAGAAACACTGACATATTAATGTATAAATGTTTTATAATCATACCACAATCCCATTTTTGTTTAACAAATAACACTCGCATGTGTAAATATATGCATATATCCTACAAAGGATGTATACTGAACTGTTAACAATGATCTCCTGTGTATTATGGGTCTAGAGGTCAAATAAAAGAACTTCTCAATTCATGTACAATAGAAAATAAAGGAGGATTAACTGTATTTGATTTTTAATTTCATATATGTGTTGTATATTTCAGTTTCCTATATTTCAAAATGTTTGCACAGTATGACACAGCAAACCAGTTTTTCAGAACTGATTTCACTAAAATAATTCTTTTTTTTATTGTAAACAAATGGGATACATGTTGTTTCTCTGTGTGTACATGGCGTAAAGGCATACCATGTGTGTAATCATAAATTTACATAGGGTAATATTGTTTGATTCATTGTTATTTTTTCCCTTCCCCCCACCCCTCCCACCCCTCTTTAACCTCTGTACAGTACTTCCTTCCTCCATACTTGCCCCCCTCCCTAACCCTAACTCTAACCCTAACACTAACCCTTCCCTCCCCCCCCAATATGTGTCATCCTCCACTTATTAGCGATATCATTCGTCCTTTGGCTTTTTGAGATTGGCTTATCTCACTTAGCATGATATTCTCCAATTTCATCCATTTGCCTGCAAATGCCATAATTTTATCATTCTTTATGGCTGAGTAATATTCCATTGTATATATATATACCACAGTTTCTTTATCCACTCTTCAATTGAAGGGCATCTAGGTTGGTTCCACAGTGTGGCTATTGTGAATTGAGCAGCTATGAACATTGATGTGGCTGTATCTCTGTAGTATGCTGATTTTAAGTCCTTTGGGGATAGGCCAAGGAGTGGGATAGCTGGGTCAAATTGAGGGTCCATTCCAAGTTTTCTAAGGAATCTCCACACTGCTTTCCAGAGTGGCTGCACTAATTTGCAGCCCCACCAGCAATGTATGAGTGTACCTTTTTCCCCACATCCTCACCAACACCTGTTGTTGCTTGTATTCTTGATAATCGCCATTCTAATTGGGGTGAGATGGAATCTTAGGGTGGTTTTGATTTGCATTTCTCTTATTACTAGAGATGTTGAACATTTTTCCATATGTTTGTTGATTGCTTGTAGATCTTCTTCTGTGAAGTGTCTATTCATTTCCTTAGCCCATTTGTCGACTGGATTATTTGAATTCTTGGAGTAGAGTTTTTTGAGTTCTTTATAGATTCTGGAGATTAGTGCTCTATCTGAAGTATGATTGGCAAATATTTTCTCCCACTCTGTAGGCTCTTTCTTCGCATTGCTGAGAGTTTCCTTTGCTGAGAGAAAGCTTTTTAGTTTGAATCTATCCCAGTTATTGATTCTTGCTTTTATTTCTTCTGCTATGGGAGTCCTGTTAAGGAAGTCTGGTCCTAAGCCGACATGTTGAAGATCTGGACCTACTTTTTCTTCTATAATCTGCAGGGTCTCTGGTCTGATTCCGAGGTCCTTAAACCATTTTGAGTTTAGTTTCGTGCATGATGAGAGATATGGGTTTAGTTTCATTCTGTTGCATGGATTTCCAATTCTCCCAGCACCAGTTGTTGAAGAGGCTATCTTTTCTCCATTGCATATTTTTGGCACCTTTGTCTAGTATGAGAAAATTGTGTTTATTTGGGTTTGTGTCCGTGTCCTCTATTCTGTACCATTGATCTACCTTTCTATTTGGGTACCAATACCATGCCGTTTTTGTTACTATTGCTTTGTAGTAGAGTTGAAGATCTGGTATTGCAATAGCCCGTTTCACTCTTCCTGCTAAGGATTGCTTTAGCTATTCTGGGTTTCTTATTCTTCCAGATGAATTTCATAATTGCTTGCTCTATTTCTGTAAGGTACGTCATTGGGATTTTAATTGGAATTGCATTGAATTTGTATAGCACTTTAGGTAGTATGGCCATTTTGACAATATTAATTCTTCCTATCCAAGAACATGGGAGATCTTTCCATCTTCTAAGGTTTTCTTTAATTTCTTTCTTTAGTGTTGTATAGTTCTCATTGTAGAGGTCTTTCACCTCTTTTGTGAGATTGATTCCCAAGTATTTTATTTTTTTCCAGGCTATTGTGAATGGGGTAGTTTTTCTAATTTCTCTTTCTGAAGATTCATCACTTATGTATAAAAATGCGTTGGATTTATGGGCATTGATCTTGTAAACTGCTACTTTACTGAATTCACTTATGAGTTCTAAGAGTTTTCTGGTGGAATTTCCAGGTTCCTCTAAATATATAATCATGTCATCAGCGAACAGGGATAGTTTGAGTTCTTCTTTTCCAATTTGTATCCCTTTAATTTCTTTGGTTTGTCTAATTGCCCTGGCCAGAGTCTCAAGAACGATGTTGAATAGAAGTGGTGAAAGAGGGCATCCCTCCCTTGTTCCAGTTTTTAGGGGGAATGCTTTCAGTTTTTCACCATTTAGAATGATATTAGCCATGGGCTTAGCATAAATGACCTTTACAATGTTAAGGAATGTTCCCACTATCCCTATTTTTTCTAGTGTTTTGAGCATGAAGGGGTGCTGTATTTTATCAAATGCTTTTTCTGCATCTATTGGAATAATCATGTGATTCTTGACTTTAAGTCTATTAATATGGTGAATTACGTTTATTGATTTCCTGATGTTGAACCAACCTTGCATCCCTGGGATGAAACCCACTTGATCATGGTGCACTATCTTTTTAATATGTTTTTGTATGCGATTTGCTAAAATTTTGTTGAGAATTTTTGTGTCGATGTTCATTAAGGATATTGGTCTAAAATTTTCTTTCCTTGATGAGTCTCTTTCTGGTTTAGGTATCAGGGTGATATTGGCTTCATAGAATGAGTTTGGGAGGATTCCCTCCTCTTCTATTTTATGGAATACTTTGAGAAGTATTGGAAAGAGCTGTTCTTTAAAGGTTTTGTAGAACTCGGCTGAGAACCCATCTGGTCCCGGACTTTTCTTTGTTGGTAGGATTTTGATGACTTCTTCTATTTCAGTACTTGAAATTGGTCTATTTAAATCGTTTATGTCCTCCTCGTTCAGTTTAGGCAATTCATATGTCTCTAGAAACCTGTTGATGTCTTCAAAATTTTCTATTTTGTTGGAGTATAGATTTTCAAAATAGCTTCTAATTATGTTTTGTATTTCAGTCCTGTCTGTTGTGATATTTCCTTGTTCATTCTGAATTTTAGTGATTTGGGTTTTCTCTCGTCTTCTCTTTGTTAGTGTGGCTAAAGGTTTATCAATTTTGTTCATTTTTTCGAAGAACCAACTATTTATTTTGTCAATTTTTTGATTGTTTCTTTTGTTTCAATTTCATTGATTTCAGCTCTGAGTTTAACTATTTCCTGTCTTCTACTACTTTTCGTGCTGTTCTGTTCTTCTTTTTCTAGGGCTTTGAGCTGTAGTGTTAGGTCGTTTATTTGTTGAGTTTTACTTCTTTTATTAAATGCGCTCCATGAAATAAATTTCCCTCTAAGTACTGCTTTCATAGTGTCCCAGAGATTTTGATATGATGTTTCTTTGTTCTCATTTACCTCTAAGAATTTTTTAATTTCCTTCCTAATATCTTCTGTTATCCATTCATCATATAATAGCATATTGTTTAATCTCCAGATGTTGGAATATTTTCTGTGTTTTACTCTTTCATTTATTTCTAACTTCAATCCATTATGATCTGATAGAATACATGGTAGTGTCTCTATCTTCTTGTATTTGCTAACATGAGCTTTGTGGCATAATATATGGTCTATTTTAGAGAAGGATCCATGTGCTGCTGAGAAGAAAGTGTATTCGCTCTTGGTTGGATGGTATATTCTATAAATGTCCGTTAAGTCTAAATTATTGATTGTGTTATTGAGATCTATGGTTTCTTTGTTCAATTTTTGTCTGGAAGATCTGTCCAGTGGTGAGAGAGGCATGTTAAAATCACCTAGTATTATTGTGTTCTGGTCTATTTGGTTTCTGAAATTGAGAAGGATTTGTTTGACATACATGGATGAGCCACTGTTTGGGGCATAGATGTTTATGATTGTTATATCTTGCTGATTTATGCTTCCCTTCAGCAGTATGAAATGCCCTTCTTTATCTCTTCTGACTAACTTTGGCTTGAAGTCCACATTATCTGAAATGAGGATGGATACTCCAGCTTTTTTGCTGAGTCCATGTGCATGGTATGTTTTTCCCCATCCTTTCACCTTTAGTCTATGGGTATCTTTTTCTATGAGGTGAGTCTCTGGCAGGCAACATATTGTTGGATCTTTCTTTTTAATCCAATCTGCCAGTCTATGTCTTTTGATTGATGAATTCAGGCCATTAACACTCAGGGTTATTATTGAGATATGATTTGGTTTCCCGGTCATTTGGTTCATTTTTTAATTTTTATTTATTTATTTGTTTGACACAACTTGTTTCCTCCTTTATTTGGCAATTCCTTTAGGATAATTCCTCCCTTTGCTGATTTGCTTCTTTGTTTTTCATCTCTTCCTCATGGAATATTTTGTTGAGAATGTTCTGTAATGCTGGCTTTCTTTTTGTAAATTCTTTTAGCTTTTGTTTATCATGGAAGGATTTTGTTTCATCGTCAAATTTGAAGGTAAGTTTTGCTGGGTATAAGATTCTTGGTTGGCATCCATTTTCTTTCAGGGTTTGAAAAATGTTGTCCAGGCCCTTCTAGCTTTTAGGGTCTGGATTGAAAAATCTGCTGATATCCGTATTGGTTTCCCCCTGAATGTAATTTGGTTCTTTTCTCTCACAGCCTTTAAAATTCTGTCTTTATTTTGTATGTTAGGTATTTTCATTATAATGTGCCTTGGTGTGGGTCTATTGTAATTTTGTGTATTTGGAGTCCTGTAAGCCTCTTGAACTTGATTTTCCATTTCATTCTTCAGATTTGGGAAATTTTCTGATATTATTTCATTGAATAAATTGTTCATTCCTTTGGCTTGTTTCTCTAGGCCTTCCTCAATCCCAATAATTCTTAAATTTGGCCTTTTCATGATATCTCACTAAAATAATTCTAAAGAAGAAAAGAACTATATTACATAGATACCCATAATGATCCTATTTATAAAAGCAAAATTCTATGAACAGCCTAAATGCCTCATGATAATGTTATGGGGAGATGAATTAAGGCCCATCAACATGATGGACTATTTTCATAAATTAAAAATAACATTAGATCCTTAATGTACCATCATGAAAGTTATTCATAAACCATATTTATTGAACATGGAAGAAATAAATTGTACATATGTATCCTGACTAAGACTACGCAGAATATAAATACAAATATTTGTATATGAAAACTAGAAGTAACAAAGTATAGTATAATAAATAAGAGTATGGGTTCTTGAGTCAAATATCCTGGGTTCAAAATGAAGCTTTTCCAGTACTTAGACTAGTCACTTAACTTCTTTGTAACTCAATTTCCTAACCATTAAAATGAGGTTTATATGTAGCATGTGATAAAGTTCAAGGACTTAATGAGAATATGAATATAAAAGACCAGAATGATGTCTGGCACATAACAATGTACTCATTGTTGGCTAGATATGTTCTATGGGTTATGTATATCCAGTATTATGATCAGTATGCCTTAAAACAACCCTATGAGGTACATATTATATTTATGATCATTTTACAGATAAAGGAACTTGGGAAAAGAGCTATTTAGTGACTTGGAAGTGATATAGCCAGTTAGTACTACAAGCATGACTCAAACCCACGCACATCTGACTCAAGAATCTCTACTCTGAGTCATTATACCAGACTATGAACTATACATAAATGATTACTTGAAAACTATATGTTTTAACACAGTCAGTTAAAAACAAATGAGATTTAAAATACTTTCTAAGTATCATTTAAATAATTAACTGAAAAGTTAAAAGAAACATTTTTAAAAAACAAAGACATAGACAGAAATTAAAAGCAAAGCTGTACAACAGGGAAAATATAACTTAATCCTAGTTTAAGTAAGAAAATAAAAGGAAAGAAAGTAAAATCTGTCAATGCTTGAAAAAAAATCTATAATCCTTTTCTGTACCACATTTTTGGGAGTAGTGAGTTATATCTCTGTTGTCCAAACTATGAAGAAACCATTTCTTCTTGTCCTCTATTTTCCTTGCTAATGCTTCAGAGGCATTCTAAAAGTTGAGTCATAAATCTGGTCTCACTTTTCCTACTATAGATGTATCATGTCCTCTCTCAGGCTTTGCCCTTTCAGGAGAATATTTTCTAAACTTTTGGGGACATCTTGCTTTTGGCTTCTTACACTATTTGAATTAACATGCTAATTTTACCAATTGATACCCTCTTTAGTATGTTCTTGCACAACTAGTGTTACAAATTTAAAATTTAATGTTCTGAGTCTTGTTTAGTCAGTTATTTCTTCAACCCTACTTTGTAATGTCCTAGGGCACACTACATAATTATTTTATTCATTCTAAAACACCTTAACTTTCACCATAAATCCACCATTCTATTGAACTCTGTCTATTAGAAACCACGAATTCTGCTCTCACATAGAACAAAAAGAAGTAATAAATAATACGAATATAAATGTTAACAAATCACATTCCCCAAAGTGTCTCATCACCTGTCAACACCAACACTCAAGAAAAGAAAAAGTATCATAGAATCATCTGCCAAAGAATACTACTTCCTTCATAGCCTTTGTACCTATACAGCAATGTTTAATTTCTTCCTCTTTCCCTTCAGTTTGAAAACCAAAAGCAGGGGATTTTTTCCTTTTCTTTTTTCATATCTTTTATTTTCCTTTTAATCTAAGTAGTAATTTGCCTAAATACCTGCTAATCACTTTCTGAGCCCTCCAGTTCTACTCCACCTGCATTATTTCATGCAAATACCATCCTGGTTCTACCTTTTCCTTACATGACCAACATCATCCTCACCAAACTCTAATGGCTTTGGAGGCAGGTATAGTAACACTATGGTAGTTAGCAAGAATCTACTGGACACATTCTCTTCCTTCAGCTTTCAATTTAATTGTTCCTTATCAGGGAAGCTTCCAGTACCCTCCCTGGCATGTCAGTTCCCATGTTGTCATGACATGTTATACCTTCACTGTACATTTTCATTCTTCATGTACTTGTCTGAACCTCTGATTAAAGTCTTCTTGTCTAAAGGAGTGAAAACTCAATGAGATAAGGTCTCATATGTATTGTTCTTAGCTATTGTATATGAGCACCTAATATAGCACCTAGAACATATATGGGTTTAATAAATAAATGTTGAGTGATAAAACATATATTTATATTTAATAAATATACATGGTGAGTAAATCAATGAATGAATGACTCCACTTCTCACATACAGAGATTCAGAGAATCAAATTACTTACTACTTTTGTATAGGTACCCTCACATCTCCAGAATTGTAGATGATCTCAGCAGCAGGCTTGCCTCAAAATTGGCCAAGATTAGCTGGCCATGGTGGTGCATGCCTGTAATCCCTGTGACTTGGGAAGTTGAGGCAGGAGGATCACAAGTTCAAAGCCAGCCTCAGCAACTAAGTGAAGCTCTACCAACTTAGCAAGGACTTAGCAACTTAGCAAGATGACACCCTATCTCAATACAAATAATTAAAAGGGCTGAGGATATAACTCAGTGGTTAAGTGCCCCTAAATTCAATCCTGTAGTACCCCCCCAAAAAAATGTCAAGATTAGAAATTAAACTCAAGGCATGAGGTAGATGCCGTACAAATTTGAGTCAGTGTAGGGATGCATCAAGCACATTGCCATATATGTAGTTTGGAGTTTGGTAATTACTTATCGAATCATTGACTTGGCAGATGGTGAAGTTATTTGAATATTGTGCAAAATGGGATAATTGACGAAAATATGTAGAACAAATTCTTCTTTTCTGAAGTTTTAAGAAATGGAAATGAAAACAAATGCCCCATATCCAGAGTTGGAATTGATAAGCACTGAAGCAAGGAGTAGTGTTGGCAGATATTCCTTTTTACTCTGTTTATTTGAATTTAAGCATTTTGGGCTGGGTCTAAGTAGAAAAGAGTATTAGAGCATTGAGATTGAGATATGATTCTTTCCCATTCATATATTACTATTAGTGGGCTTTGTCCAACAGTGGAGTACATAATTTTTAAAAAAAGATAAAAAAATCTTGAGTAAAATCTTGAAAAGAATAACAAATGTGACTAAAATATATTCAGATAAGGTATAGCAAAAAATTGAAATTCTTCTACCCAGACAAGAAAGAACAGTGACTTTATTAATATTTTCAGGGCTTTTGTTTGGTTTAATTTTGTTTTCCCCAAAAAAGTTATAATTCTCCAAATATGCTAAAGACAAATTTAAAGGAATTGCTATTAAAAGCAACTTGATCAGCTTGTTCAACATGAAAACAAATTCCCTGATAATAAGAATTAGTGTTTAGTGATTTATGTGAGTCAGGAATCTTCTTTATCAAGAATCGTTAAGTAAACATATCAATTCATCACACTTTGGAGGTTTTGTGGTACTACCTAAAGGCAGGCACTGGGTTGGCATGGCTGCTGTTAGAACTATATGAATTCTCAAGTCCCTTCCAGTTCTGGATATCTATAAATAATGAGAACTTAACCAAAGTACACAGTGCATTAATTCCCTTAATAAACACAGTCCTCAAAACAAAATTACCATTCTCGTTTTAAGAAATGCCTTGGTATTATTTTCCAGCAGAAGTCAGTAGAACCATTTGTTGCATTTTGATAGGAAGCAGTAGTCAAGCTTAACTATGAATTAATGTGAAATGTAGAGGTATTATAATCAATCAATGAAGAAATAAATTTGAATATGTACTAAACAGGTTGAACTTAAAAAGTATGGGCTCATTCCACAATTCAGTCATAGTGCAAACATGAAAGAAAACATGTGTTACTATATCTGCCAAACACAACCCATTCAACAAGTGAGAAAATTGGACTTGTATGCCCCAGAAGAGAAAAGTGAATGGGTGTACGGCCACTGTATAACACTGAAGTTCAACAGATTCAGTGGTTGCACAAACCATTACCAAAGAAAATAAAAAGGAAGAATAAAGATTCCAAATGATCTTCCTAATATGGAATTGGTGGGTTCTTCATGTCACCTTTCATTCATGTGCATACTCTCTTTCACTGTACACTGAAGTTTTGCCTATGTGTACATTATACAAATACTAATACTTTAATATAATTAAGAGGCTACATTGTATTAACTACACAATATAAAAACCTAATTATGAGTTCAATTGCAAAAGTATTATTGTAGCACAGAAAGGATAGGTGTGTATGTGTATGTGTGTGTACAGAGATAGACAAAGTGCTCAATCCTCCTCAGGAATGTGTGGGTGTACTTTTTTGATGCATTTACTTCTAGATATCTAATTTCCAAAAGAAATCAAGGAAGGTCTGTTAGTGCTAATTATATGGGAAGTTTAGAGGTTAAGGGTATTTTTTGTAGATTTGCTCTGACAGAAACAACCTTTTCCTACCCACAACTTCTTAATTTGGTGATTTATCATTTAACAAGGACTTCCACTATTTTCTTAAAATTTGCAACCAAGGTCTCAATCTGGATCCCTACAGAAGTCTTTTCTTGACGAAAATTGGGCACAAGGCAAATAATCATTAAACAATTGTAATAGACCTCTGACCATGCCTCACCAGATAACCCTGAAACCAGTATCTGGTGATATAAAAATTCTGAGGCCTTCTTCAGGGATAAGAAAGAGCTCTTTGAAGTTCTTATTATAATGTATATAGCCCTCTGAGAGTCTAAAGGAATTAATATGGTTTTCAACATGACTTATCTTCTACACAGACACAGTAATTAATATATGAAGGGAACCATCAACAATATGAAAGCAAACAGTGTAAACCTATGGAACTGTCTCATCTACACATTTGTAAAGGTAATTTTAAACAAGGAAAGACTCAGGGGTTGGTTTAATTTGTACATTGCTGTACTCAGTCTCTGTTATCTTTTGTTGGTGGCAAATAATCCCAAATCAAAACAAAGATTTCGTCAACATTTTCTCCTTATAGAAAAGACACATGTACACAATTCTTGCAAAGACAGATTTGGTTTATTGCATTTTGGAAATGAGGCTCAATACATCAAAGACAAATTCCTCTGGTAAGCTAATGGTATAGATTAAAATACATGGAAGAGAGAGAGAGAGAGAGACATAAATAGGAGAATTCCAAGTTAAAAAATTTATAAATGTATAACTCGGTGAGATTTCTTCAATTCTCACTTGATGTTCTAAGTTAGTAGTGAATAGATATGAGAGTTCTGATTGCCTTTGCACAGATTGTGTTCCAGCTGTCTTCCGGTATTTGAACACTCAGGTCTTGGACCCATGCTGTGCAAACAGTCAGCCTCCCACGTATTCTATATACCAGGAGTAATTTATGAATCTATCTATAAAGGCAATAACAGTGCATGTAAGAAAGGGTTATGTAAAGCTCTAAGCTTAAAAGGAGTAGCTCTAGTAAACTCAGTACAAGTTCAGTACAAGTTCCAAACACCACTATTATGTTTGAGCTGATTTATAAATCTTACATATATTTGTCTGGTAATCCATATCCTTTGTGAAGCTGTAAGAGGAAACAAAAGCCTTGATGACACAATTTCTACATAAATCTCAAGTTGCTACAATTCCTTTACCTTACTGCCTCACGTTCATTAAACACGCTAGCAATTTGGGAATCTGAGGCAAGCGGTAAGGAAACATGGACACTGAAATTCAGCTAGTGCCAACCAGGTGTAGCATAAAATGAAAACTCCAAAATGCCTTTCCAATTCCTTCTCAATTGTACATCTGAAGGGTTTCCCTCAAAACTGGCCTTAAAGGACCGTTCAGATGAATTTTTTTTTTTTTACAATTTTAAGAAGAAACATCCCTGGAATGGCTCAGAATGTCCTTAGAAGATTGTGTCCAGCCTTTCTTTGCCTGGGCCTTTTCTCATTTGGTGCCATTTTTATCCACCTTCCATCAATGACAGGTCAGCTTATTCCGCCTGCTTTTGACAGAGAATTATTTCACCTTGATTTTCTGTAAATACTTCTCTCCATAGCCTCTGTTTTTATGTTTTCTTCTCCTTTTCTCTTTCATTCCCGCCTTATGCTGGTTCAATTATGACCACCTACAAGTCTCTCCTTACAATATTTCCTTTGATTGGTGTACTCTGTTCATTCCTAAGCAAAGTTCCTGTGTTTGCTCTGATTTTACAATTTGTAATACCAACACTCTGTGTTATGTTTTGAATACGGGTGTTCCCCAAAAGCTCCTGTGTTAATGCTGGACAGTTTGAAGGTGAAAGGATTGGATTTGTGAGAACTGTAACTTAATCATCTTAGTTTGAATGGACTGACTGGAAACTGTAGTATGGCTAGAGGAGGTGGGTCACTGGGGATATACCCTAGCAGGGTTCATATTTCCTGCAGCCCCTATTATCCTCTCTCCCTCTCTGTCTCTCTCTCTCTCTCCTTTCTGGCCACCACATGAATGGAGCAGCAGTTCTCCATCATACCATTCTGCTATGATGTTCTACCTTACCTTGGACCCAAAGCAAAGGACTGGGTTGACCATGGACTGCACATCTGGGACCATGGGACAAAATAAACTTCTCCTCTAAGTTGTTCTTGTTGAGTAGTTTGTCACAGTGACACAAAGCCAACTAATGCAGAAGTTGCTAGTAAGAGCGGGGCTGTTACTGTGACTGACCTGGCCATGTGGTTCGGAAGATTTTGGAAATGATTTGCAGTGTAAACTTGAAGAAGATAAAAAATTCAGACTGGAGAAGACTTAAAATGTAAGCAGAGCTTAATTGGAGGTTCTGGTGAAAGCTCAGAAGATAATGATGGTAGGAATGGGGAGTGTGCTCCTGAAGCTTCAGAGAGGGAAAAGGACTCTATTGGGAGTTGAACTAGAAGCTATATGCATTATGTTCTGGAAAGAGCTTGTCTACATTTTGTCCATGTCCTGAGACTGTGTGTGATGCAGAATTTAAAGATGATGGACTAATTATTCTAGTGGAGGGAAATATCAAGGCAGCACAGCTCAGTCAGTGGCAAGGATATTACTAGAAGATTTTTGCCAAGTCTACCGTTTGAGTCTGGAACAGAAAATAGAAATGAATGACTTTAAAAACTTGCATTTTGGTTATGAAAGTGCATGTAAAACTAGTGCCCAAAAAGCTGTGATTATTAAAGAGATCATAGCCCCTAAAGAGATGTGAAGTACTTTACATATAGATGATAGGAAAGATGACTTGAGCACATCTCAGGAATCTGTAAGATCACACCTATTGCAAGCTCAAGGGCCTAGAAGAAAAAATTTATTTGAGAGGAGGTCATGGGAAGTCCTGTTTACACATGGATGCATAAAATTTGGCTCAACTGTGCTGGCACTCAGAAGCCACTGCAGTCATGATTCCAGGAGGCCAAAGTATTGTGCAAGCTGGCAGTAGACCTTGGCATTACCCATGTGGTGCTGGTTCTGCAGGAATGCAGGATGCTGGAGTTAAGGGGTTGTAGAACTTTCCACTGAGATTTCAAAGTAAGGCAGAAGACCAGACAAATGAAGCAGGCTCAGAATCCCTGCAGGCTGACCCCTAAAGGACAATACATAAAGCTGTAAAGATGAAGATGAAGCTGGAATGGAGATCCCAGGAATTAAGAGATGTTAGTAATGTGGACTGTCTGCTAAGAAAAGTTGCTGTGAAGAGAGTTAAGCTAAAAAGAGCTGATTTGTGCTGCAGTTGTCAAGGCCAAGGGGGTGGGACTGCATGTGTGGAGAGAGCACATATCACAGCCATGTAACCTAGATACTATACTTGGAGTGATAGGACCTGTTTCCCCAACTGGGTTGTCTTTGATCCCTTTCCTTCTTTCTACATTCCTATTGCTCCCTTTTGTAAAGAAAATGCCCACTCTATGTCACTGTATATCAGATATATATAACATGCTTTTGATTTTTACAGGGGCATACAGTGAAGAGTTTGCCTTGTGTTTCAGAGGAGACTTTGGACTTGAACTTTTGGGAAATTCTGGAACTGTTAAGACTATGTGACTCCTAAGTGCATTTTGAGATGGACATGAGTTTGGGGGGGGCAGAGATGGAATGGTTTAGATTATAAGGTGTCCCCAAAAGGTTTATATGATAATCCAGAAATCTTCAGAGATTAAAAACTGAATGAGGAGAGCTGTAATTTAATTAGTCCAGAACCTCTGGAACCATGAGCCAAAATAAACTTTTCCTCATCTAAGTTGTTCTTGTCAGGTATTTTAGTCAGTGACACAAAGCTAACACACTCTGAGAACTATCTCCACGTGAATAGATTGCCATCGATTCAGATATGCTATCAACCAACTGCAGTGCTTTGACTGGGAATTGAATCTGAACAACCAGGCACTCCATGGATGAGAAAAAGAGAACATAATATGCTTTGCTATTCAATCATTTTTAAAATAGAAAAAAATAGAATGTCTTTTAGAAACAGTGAAATACAAGCAATATAAACTGTCTTATAACTACCCTTTATGAGATGGAAGACAACAGAGAGTAAATTACTGAATTTAAAAATTCCAAGTCACTGCATAATTGTTGAGAAATACCACACTGAATTGTGAACTGGCCTTAATTCTACTCTGGGTTTAATTATGGTTCTGGTTTTACTAGTTGGTGTGGCATCAAAAGTTGAAGCAGATCGCTCCATTCTTTGATAACTTTTAGATAAAACATTGTTTCAGCAGACATTATGTGCTCCCCATCAACTTTGTTATGCTTTTTGGCTGGTAGGACATAACTTGTGTACCTAAGACTAGTCTTTCTGGCAAAAGTGAAACAAATATTATGCCCACATTTTACTGCTGCTTCCCATATCTGAAAGCTGGCTATAAAACGTTTAGTGTTATTGTGAACCATGCCAAAATATGAAAAAAATGCCCATTGTTTGCTTAATTCCAACTCCCAGGCAAGAGTTTTGACCTCTCCTTGCCTCTATTCTCCCTTTTACTTTTGCTACTTAATCCAAGTGCTCTGTCAATATGTTTTAGTACCATATTGTTATGATTTAACTATTAGGTGTTCCCCAAAAGTTCATGTGTAAGATGATGCAAGAAAGTTTACAAGTGAACCAATAGGGTTATGAGGACCTTAATGAATTAATCAGTTCATTAATTCACTTGAATGGATTAACTGGGTGGTAACTGTAGGCAGGTAGGGTATAGTGAAGGAGATGGATCCTGGGATGGGGGTCTTTGATGTATATATTTTGTCCTTGTTGAGTTGAGCTCTCTCTCTGCTTCCTGGTGCCATGTTCCTAGCTGCTTTCCTCTACCACACCCTTTCACGTTGTTCTGTCTCACCTCCAGCACAGACCAAAGGAGTCAGCTGTCTAAAGATTGAGACCTCTGAAACCATGAGCTCCAAATAAACTTTCCTCCTCTAATGTTGTTCTTGCAGGTCTTTGGGTCACAGCAGTGAAAAAACTGACTAAAACATATCTCAAAAATAAGTTTTCCTAATAATACTGTTTCTACTGCTCAGTAAAGCAAAGACATCTATTTCAGATACTACTTTTTCAAAATGATGTCCCAATAGTTTTTTCTCTCCTTAAATCACCCAAATCCCCCAAATCTAAATATGCATCAATCTTCAACAGATGTAGTAAATAGATGACTACATGCAACTTAGAATCATTCCCAAGATGTCAATCATTTCAACTGTTGGCAAATATGTGATTAATTGGTTCAGTGTGTGAAACTGCAGAGTCTGCTTGATCAGCTTTCCACTGTAGCTTAATTACCCAATCTTTTTTTTTTTTTTCTACTCATAGGGACTGACATCCTCTACTCTTCCTAGGGTCCTAGGGTTGGTGTCTCTCTCTCTCTCTCTCTCTCTCTCACTCGGCTTCTCTTTCTCTCTCTCTCCCTCTTCCTCTCCTGTTCTTCTTTCCATTTTCTTTGTCTTCAATAGATACTCTTCTTGAATCTGAGCCTACAAATACTATGTTCAAATATATGGTTCATCCAACTTCTCATTCCATTTGAAACTCTTCTTCCATGTAATACATATACTTATGTCACAGAAACATATGACAATTTTTCAACAATTGTGACATCTATTTTCTAGCAATTTCATCATCCTTTATAGAAATTGATTTGAGTGTGAATTGCATTGATATATATACATATAATTTGCTATATATAATTAAGCAATCTATATACAAAGCAAATGAGATGTAGTTTTTCAAGGGACAATTATGATATGTGCAAAGTTTGTCTTCCATGTGTACTTGTTTCAGAAGATTTTTCTTAGAATTTACTTTTTTAACAGGTTTTTAGTAGTGCATTATAGCTACACATAACAGGAGGGTTCATTTTGTTTTAATTATGTACATTCTGAACTCCCTTTCTGACATTTCTTCTGCTGTGCTGTCATTGGGTTTTATTGATACAGTATTTAGGTTTGCTTGGGACATTTTCTTCCCTTGTTTTCTCATATTGGTCAGATGTCAGTGGGACTCTGAGATATTGCAGATTTCCTCTATTGGCTTATAGTGTTCTTGTAGATTTCCAGTGTATCACCTCCCACCCTTCAGTAGCCTGAAGTCTTGGAGGAACTTGATAATGCAGTGCTTCCGAAGAAAGCTGTCCCTAGCCTGCTACTGGGTCCAGGGCTGGGGGCTGGTTCTCCATGGAAATCCTCTCACTGGGCGGTCCTGCTCCTAGAAGCCTACTATAGACAGGGCCTGCCCCCGCCTGAGGGAGCCAGGCTGCTTGGGGAAAGCCTCTCCCTGTCCTGCCTTGGTCCCAGAAGCCGCCTGCAGGCTGGGGCTCGCCACTGGGTTCAGGGCTTGGGGTTGGCTCTGTGCAAAAAAACTCTCACTGGGCGGGCCTGCTCCGAGAAGCTGGCTGTAGATCTCGTCTGCTGCCAGAGGGAGCAGGGCTGCTTGGGGAAGACTCTCGCTGCCCTTCCCTGCTCCGAGAACTTTCCCTTGTCTGGGTCTGCCGCCGGGGCCAAGCTTCACCCAGTGGGAGAGACTCACCCCGCGGCTCTATGTTGTTCCAAGTCTCTCAATACCCCCCTTCTTGAATTCTGAGTTCTGGAGTGACGGGAGATGCAGTCACCCTCTAGTCCACCATCTTGGATCTCCATCAGTTTTCTTTACTGTATAATAACCCCCACCCATTTTCATATACAATTTCTTTGGGAGTAAGTCACTAAGTCAGTTCCTCACTTGATAGAGTAGAATTAAGTTCTACTACTAAAATGGAGGATATCTCCATAAATTATACATAGATTTATCTATTTTTCTTTATTTATCCATTTATTTATTTATGCCAGTTTGGACTTGTGTGTACTTACTTTATGCTTAGCATTATAATTCAATGCTCTGTTATTTATTTTGGTGAATAAATTATTCCATCTTTGGACTCTATTGGGAGTCCTTTCAGGTCAGTTACTATGTTCCTTTGATATATCGCCATCATTTTGGTTTTTGAGTACTTCTTTAATTTATGGCTTTGTAAGATGTGACAGGATCAGCTTATATTTTCTGTGTTCCACCCTAGGGTAAGCCATTTCCGAAAGGAGCCTTGGTCGCTTTTATTAGAGATTTATGTTAAATACAAAGAGCTTGACTACTATTTCCCTACTCACTTCCTCAGATACCACCTCACCTAGGCCTAACTCCTCAGAAGCCCAGAACTTCATTTTGCTTCTACCCTAGCCCCATCATCATCAATTTTGTTGGTAAAGTATAGGACTCCCGGCCTTAGAATTAATATTAATACAATGAATTGGTGTATTGTTTTGCTTAAAATTATTAACAAAAACCTTGAAGAAAAAGGAACAAAGACTGGAAATAAGAAGGTAAAATATTCCTGGGCTAAAGTCCAATTCATAATATAAGAAAAGGAACAGACGTAAATGAAAGAGTTTTGATTTACTTCAGGAAACATTATATATTTCTCACAAGACAAATGACACAGAAACAAGTTCAGCCTGAGGGATGAACTAATACAGATTCATATCAGCCAAAGTATTCAAATGATAGAGTTGTGAAAACTGACAAGCAGAAAAAAATTGCAGACTTTCACATATTGGCAGAAATATTTTCAGAATATCCTTGTCAAACCCGTTTTATTCCCTAAGAATATGGCTATTTGTGTCATACCATAAGTTCAGTTACTCATGGTTTAAAACAAAGAATAAGTTGGGTATCACCACCACGAACACTGTACTGTGATGTAAATTGATAAGGTTATGGTAAACTTATTCAAGATGTATGCCAATTGAATGAGCCTCAGTAGATACAATCACCATAGATTTGATAAAAGAGAACAAAAAACTCATGAGAATCCTTTCTTTAAAATTTTGCTCATGTGGAAAGACTATTTTTACTATGAACAATACATTCTTTTATGGAAAATTCAAAGTTTTTCTGTGTAATTCAACATCTTTTTTTTAAACAAAGAAAGACATTTTAGGGGAAGAAAATGATCTCCTCTTTGAAAACGTTAACTTTAGACAATTTCTGTCTGGGTCTTAAGAAATATTCACTAATTTGCACCTTGTATAAAAACCAAAATGAATTTTTGTTTGTGTCAATTATCTTGATAAATTATGCAAATTGTATTTACTTTTCATTTAACCATAAAATCTGGAAATGTAAAGGGAGTCAAATTTGTTCTTAGCTCAGTCTCACATTGACACAGTCAGTGTTTCTGGTTAAGGAAACCATGAAGCCACATTTTAAAGTTATTTGAAAGAAAATAGACTTTTCTCTTTAGTCTTCCTATAGATAAAATAGACTTGAATCACAAAAGGATTTTATTTAAAACCTTGTGTTGCAGGCCAACAAATAAAGCTGACAAGATATCCTCCTGCTAAGAACCAAAGAGGAATCTACAGACTTTTTAAGGACAAAGAAAAGGGAACTTTTGAAAAATCTTATCTGTCTTTGCTATGTCTTTTTCTTATACTAAATAAGGTTAGCTTAAAGATGAGTTTCTCATTTCCTATTGGAAACTACATGATGACTAAGAGGTGTGTAAAACACAGCATGTGTTTCAAATCACATGCTGTAAACTAACCAAGCCAGAAAGACTGAGACCAAAAGAATAATCACACTTTCATTGAAACCTTCTCTCTGGAAGACTGACCAAAATCATGAATAGTGCTTTCCTCTTAGTGGAAAAAAAACATTTTAAGGCCTTAGTACTAATAGTAACTAACTGAAATTACAAAAGAAGGTGTAACATGAAGAAAACAACTATGTTAGAGGAGGAAGAACTGAACCTAATGAGGTAAGAAAACAATCAAAGAGGGAATAACAAACTAAGCCTCAGAAAGGATGTCTTCTGTTACAGGGTGAAGAATGAACCCAAAGTAATGGTTGTTTTATGGTTTGGATCTGGAATGTTCCCCAAAAGTTCATGCATTGAAAACATTATCCCCAGTGCAGCAGGTTCAGAGATGAAGCTTTTAGGCAATAATTGGATCATAAGAGTTGTGACCCCATCAGTAGTTTAATTCCATTTGATGGGTTAATCCATTGATATCTGGATGGACTACTTGGAGGTAGGACCTAGTTGAAAGAAGCAGGACACCAGGGGTCTGGAACACTTATTTTTCTCCCTGGTTACCTTCCTCTGTCTGTCTGTCTATAACGCGCTTTCTCTCTCTCTCTCTCTCTCTCTTCCTCTATCCCTCCCTCTTTCCCTCCTTCTCCATTACTCTTTTTCTCTCTGTTTCCTGGCTGCCATGAACTTAGTGGCTTTCCTTTTCCATGACTTTCTACCATGATGTTCTGCCTTACCTTAGCCCCAGAACAATGGAAGCTCAACTATAGACTAAGACTTCTGAAACTATGAGCTAAAGTAAATGTTTCCTTCTCTGTGTTGTTCTTGTCAGGTAGTTTGTTTACAGTGATGCAAAACTAACACAAATGACTTCAGAAATCAAGAGAAATGATAGCAAAAGACAATTCCACTTGTAACTGGGTGCATACTGAGATGCAAACTGAGAAAATCCTAAAAGTAATGACATGGTGTATCCTTAATTTGGTAGCATGATAACAGGACCATCCTCCTCCTTAAAGTTGTAAAAATTGCAGAGAAAAACACTTCACAGTTTCAAGAATGAACCTAACTTTTATACACAATGGCTTACTTTATATGCATCCTAACCAATATCAACTAATGCATTACACATTATAAATCCCACCAGTATTAATATTCTAGTTTTATACCTATTTTTAGACACAATTGGCGTCATTTACATTTCATAACATACCTCCCCAAAACTATTAGGCTTATAGGCAAAAGAATAAATATAAATAGAATATGGGTCTTCCCCAGAATCAACATCCACATGGTTCAGATATTCTAAAGTCTTACAATCAGAAAGGAAAAAGTATGCATTAAATAAGACATTATATTCAGGAAGTGTCAGCATGGCCAATGTTTATTCATTTCAGGAACACTAAATAAATGTCTTAGTTTTCTTCCATTCTTTTCCCAATTCCCTCCTTTGCATGCCAGAAGTATTTGGGAGTTGATTTTTTTCAATGTGAATCCAAAGTATCTTTCTGTAAATACTGATTATGACAGACAAATTATATCTTATATATATTATTTACAAGTAATATATAATATACATTTAGGTATAATATACATAATTAGCATTCTCTAGAGAAATAAAAGCAATAAAATATGTATATATACATTCTATATTATATATACATAAATATCATACATATGTGTATATATATGTATATATAGAGAGATAGAGCAAGAGAGAGAGAGAGAGAGTGATTTATCATAAGGAATAAGGTAATTGGATCACTTGAATATGGAAGGTGAGAAATCCTGTGATCTCTCATTTTCAAGATGGAGACCCAGGAAAGCTGCTATTGTAGTTCTAGTTCATATCCAAAGGCCTGAGAACCAGGAAAGCTAATGGCATAATTCTCAGTCCAAAGGTGGGAGAATACTGATGTCCCAGCTCAAGCAGTCAGGCAGAGAGAGTGAATTCTCTCTTCCTTGGTGTTTTGATTCTATTCAGGGCTCCAATAGACTGGATGATCCTCACCAATATATAGGAGAGAAATATGCTTTACCTAGCCTACAGATTTAAATGCTAATCACATTTGGAAACACTCAAAAATACAACCAGAAATAATATTTAAACAAATATCTAGGTACCCCACAATCTGGTCTAGTTGTGGTATCATATGTGGTATGTTCTTTTTACAACAATATGTTCATTCACAGACATACACATTTATCTGAGAATAACTTGAATAATCTTCTAAACTAAGTTTAGATTTAAGTTCCTTCTAATTATTTGGAGTTACTTGTCTATATGAGGCCTAGTTAATGGGTTTTTAGACTTTATTTTGATGAAATTTTTTAAATGTTTTTTAAATTGAGGGATACGTATTTGTAAGCTATAACTTCTCAAATGTTCCATAGTGTTTATAGGCTTATCTATATAATAAATAAGTATAAAGATGCACATATGTTGCAGCCAATGTATAATGACTGATTAATTACTATTGTTAGCCAAAGAAACTAGCTAATGCTTAGTGTGATCTGACCCTCATGGAATAATTCTTTCCCTTTGATGTAAAAATCAGTCCAATTTATTGATTCAATCATGAAAAGTACAACCATAAAAATACTCCAGGGAGGATTTTCTCTTGGTGTAATTTCTATTATATGTAAGAGAGCCATCTAGCTATTGTTGGAATTTAACCTTTCCTGAATATTAACTAAGATATTTTCTGTATTAGATAGTATATTTGCACATATCTCTAAATATCTCTTGCTTAAGACACACAAACACAGATAAAGTAGGGCAGTATAATGAAAATAATCACTCACATAGAAGGAAAAATACCACTTCTCTACTCCAATTTAATTACTTCACCTATGACCTTAGACAAGTCACCTAACCTCTTCAATACTCAGATTCCTTATTTGTAAAATAAGGAAGATAGATTTATCTAAAGTTCTTGCCTATTTTAATGTTTCTATTATTTTCTGATTCTATGTGCTCATATGACTATTAATAGTTAATTTTCAGTTCATTAGGTGAAATGAGGATAAAGGAGGGATTTAAGTATAAATAGAGGACTACAATTGATAAATTGAAATTGGTGAGATTTTGAGGGGAAAGTTAGATAAGTTGCAGAGGCACATCAATACGACATAGCCAAAATGGAATTCATTACCTTCTCCCTGCCCAGGATTACCTCTTTCCAGTCTATTCCCCTACATAATTTTCAGTGTATCTTTGTAAACTGTAAAATGAATCATGTCACTCCCTTGTTTAAAATAAATGGCTCACTGTCAGAATAAATTCCAAACAATTTAGCATACAATATTAGGCCCTACATGATGTAGTTCTTGCACCCAGCACTCCAACCACAAGTCTGACAATTTTCCTATGCCCCTATATTGCAGTCATGTTGAATTAGTTTCCTAAACTATTCTCTCTTCTCCCCTCCCCCACATTTATGTAACTTGTAACAGATTTAAGGTAAAGCAAGACTCATTAAGAGAATTCTACTTACTTTACTGTGTCTAATCCGAGTAGTTAAGTACTTAATTGTCAGGTAGTTTCTGATCAGTGTAGGTACCTTGATTTGAAAATGTCTAGAAAGATATTTCAACTTGGAAGTTTATTTAGGAAACAAAAGTACTTATGGAAAAAGTCAACTCACTGTCCATAATGAAAACCAAAAACAATTTACCCTGAATGGACAAATACCAAGATCCATGAAGGATAAGAGTAAGTTTGGATATCAGTATTCAATTTCTCCTCAGCAGGGAAGACCTAATAACCCTTAAAATAGTGTGGCTATTGGGGTAGTTTAGTTTAACAAGTATATCCAACCTCAATCTTTTTCCCCACATAATTTGTTCTCTGGAATACTTTCTTGCTGCAAGTTCTGATTACAAATCATTGAAAGTTCTTGCCATTTACTTAATGTCTTTGAATATTTAAAATGTATCCATAAATTTCACCCAAATCCTTTGCCTCTCTACATTATGACCTGTAAATTTGCAGGTGGGTGCAATAGTTTATCTGGTTCTTTAACCTGAACACTGAATACTGCCTGCTCATAAGCAACTGGAACCTCTGATGTATTGACATCCCACATGTCAATGGTGACAGAAAGGGAAATATAAACTCCCTTTGGAACTTAAAGTGGGCCTTGAGAAATAGGTAAGAATGAAAAGGTTTGGGAAGAAAAGAAAAGACCTTCCAAAAAGGGGAAGTAGTATAAACAATGTCATGGGTAGAGGTGTCTATGAGTAAGGTGGCCAGAGGGCAGTTTTGATTGGCATGAGGGGGCATCTTCAGGAAAAGTGGCATAACAGTTCCCCCTGCCAAGAACATTCTCTCCTAGATCTTTTATTTCTTATTAGCTGGCACTTTTCATTAACATTCTTTCTCCACCCACCAAATTTGGGTTAGATCTCTTCTAATGTACTTTCTTGACATCCTTCACTCCCCTAGAAAATAATCAATCATACCTAATAGCATTTTTTTCTGACTATTCATTTGTCAATCATCCTAAAACAGTAGTTTTCAAACTTCAGAACAGGGGTCAAAAAATGACTGTTCAATGACCAAATCCAGCCCAGTTACCTGTTATACAAATAAAGTTTTATTAGAACATAGCCACCTTTTCATGTATTGTTCATGGTTGTTTTCATGCTACTACAGCAAAGCTAAGTCATTGCAGCAGAGACCTGTGGCTCACAAAGCCTAAAATACTTACTATTTGGTCCTTTACAGAAAAAGTTTATTAACAACTGACCTACAAGACTTGTTAAAATTAAGACTGAGTCCCACTCATAGAGTTTCTGATTTAGAAAACAAGGAATGGGAGCCAATAGCGTGCATTTTTTTTTATTTTAACAAATGGGATACATGTTGTTTCTCTGTTTCTCTTCAGATCGTATAAATTGCGTGCATTTCTAACGATTTCCCAGATAATGGTGATTCTGATTCTGCTGCTCTGGGACACTTAGAAAAATACTGCCCTAGACTAGAAGAGTTCACTTTTGTTCAAACATCTGAATCATCTAAGGAGTTTTTAAAAATTATGTCTACACATAGACCAGAATCAGAATCACTAGTGTTAAGAGTCAGATGTAAGTACAAGTCATAAAACTTCCCGAGACATTCCAGTATTTACTATAAATCGATAACTCTTGTGCTGTAAGTTCTGGGAAGCTCTGTAAGTCTAGAACAGAGAGCAAATACTTGGCACATTGTAAACACTAATATAACTGATCTGCAGATAAATTAACTTTCTTAGGCAAGTAAAATTATGGCTAGAACTAAAGGCTGAATGGAGCAACCCACTAAAACATTGAATTGGGTACCTAAGTATTTTATAACTTCAAGAATTTCATGAATTGCTTCATGAATTTTTCCTACTTTCATTGTCCTCAGGAATGCAACCACATTTAAAAAGCCATATTACAGGTAGACCACCAGGCTGCTATGTAGCTAAGTGGATTTAACAAGTGGTGAGAAGACTACAATGGACTCAGTCATTTTGAGGCAGTAAACTGGAATTTGGCCAGTTCCCCAAGACACTGATTCCAATCAAAGAGTATATTTTTCATTTCTGATGGGCATAACATTTCTCTCAAAGCCAAAAATTAGAAGTCTATTGTGAATATGGAATGTTTTACATACTGAGTTAAAGAGAATAATGGGGTAGGAAGAGGAGGTCAAATGATTGTAGAAAGAAACTAATACATGAGTGGGAGGGATTTCTCTTAAGTGGTCTGTTTCCACGGTAAGAAGAAAAAATGTTAATAAACTCTTTTAAATTGTTCTCAGAAGAAAACACATTGGTTAGATTTTCCCCAATGTAGGAAAGATATTAGCAAATAGAAAATCCCCTTTAAAAATGAAGTGAGAACAACGACACTATTTCTTTTCCTTTCACACAATTACTAGCTCTGTGCATCAAATGGCTCTGCCTCTGAAAACACCATTGCACTATAACTAGTTCAGTGGGGCAGAAAACAGAATGTGAAGGCAGAGGGAAAGGGGAGGGTTAGTAGAAGCCAAGCCACATGCAGCCATTCTCCGAAGTTTGAGAGAAAATATAGAAGAAAGACCAATGAACTGAAGGGGAAAACAATTAAATAAATCTGACAGAAATAAGACTGAAGATAAAAGAGATTCTGAACAGAAGGGGAGGCAAAATATATCAATAAATGGGGGCTGGAGTTGTGGCTCAATGGTAGAGTGCTTGCCTAGCACATGTGAGGCACTAGATTCTATCCTCAGCACTGTATAAAAATAAATAAAGATATTTGTTCACCTACAACTAAGAAAAATCTTTAAAAAATAAAAAAATAAATGGGATATATTTGGGAGGGACACTAAGCTAAGAGAATAGGAAGAAAAGAAAATGTAAATAAAAGCTAGAAACACAAAAAAAGGAAAATAGATATATGATGGATGAATTAGATAAATAGATTTATATAAAGAGCAATTTATGTCTTTTAGTTTCACTAGAGTAGTTACCACAAAGAAAATCAGACTTCTTCCAATGAGGCAATGTTCAAAACCCCTAGGAATACTTTCACCAACCTCCAAATCAGAGATTGAGGAGTGAGATGAATTTAAGTAGCTAGCCAGAACTGAGCCACAAAACTGATTGCTGTATAAATCTCAAGGTTTCAACACCTCAGTGAAATGATTCACAATTGAGATCATTCTCAAACTGAAAGTAAATGAGAGCATCCTTTAATGTATTTTGCAACATTTTCATCTTACTTAATGATGGATCTATTTAATCACATTATACTAGACAATAGAGCACATTTAGAGATTCCATCCCTGAAAATCATACTTGAAATACTAACTTGATGTTTATAGTGAGTTTGTTTCCTTAGTCTTCAAAAACATGCATGTAGGAACTCTATATGGTACTTTTATCACAAAACATTAAATTTTCACTGCAGAAAGAAATACACCACAAGCTGAAATCACACTAGGTAGTGGCAAAAATGTAGCATTCAGAGACTTATACAGGGACCAGAATTTGGTTTTATATGTAGTTATATTATATAAAAACATAGCAAGATTAAGTGGAAATAAAACTGTGACAAAATCAGAAACAAGGAAAATAATTGCAGGAAAAATAAAATGAAACAAGGAATTGAAGTCAAGTACATATTGTGAAGCAACATATCCTTGCTAGAAGGAATACTGTGTTTCCTAATGAACTAGCTGCCAGCATGAAAGAGAAACATGCCCATCTATACAATTTGTATTGTCCTTGAGATTATTTTAAACTATTCAGAAAAAGCACTACCTGCTACTGAGAGAAGACATATGGGTCCTCATAAAGAGGATGCTGTGAAATGTGGTAAACAATAACCTAAATAGCAGCCTTACATGAAATACAATAGCCACTTTCAAAGGGTAGTTTCTTATAAGATCCCTTGTGCAAAGACTTCAAAGTTATACTTTCTGATGATCGCCTGAAATAGAGCTATGGATCTATTTTATTCTGCTGGTTTAAGTGTCAGGTGCATGCTAACTCTTCTAAAAGAACAAGCACCTTAATAGAAGAAAGCAACACTTACTCAGCCTGTGGGCATGCCAAGAGAGTACTACAAGCAAGTAAAATGTTCTGCTCCATAAAAAAATAATGTTGACTTTACACTGAGTCAAGTGGCAGATCAAAGGTACAATAATTTTAATTTGAAAAAAATGTAAGCATGTGTAACCAATATCCATCTAAACACTAAAGGCATCATCATCACAGCACCTGTGGCAGACATGTTTACCAATTCTCATTTCCTGGGCATATGACCCTCTTCCTGGATAAATTAGCGCACCTCACTCTAGTTTAACATTTGCAACACTGCTGTATTTGACACTTGGCACGTGAATAAACAAAAGGAGAAAATTTAAAAAAAAATAAAAATAAAAACTTTTTCCCAACCACATTGAAGTTTGGCAGAGACATATGACCAATATTCATTAGCGATATATGATTGGAAGGTATAAGCATCACTTATAGGCTCAGAAAGTGGAAAGTCCCTGGTAATATAGTAGAGAAGACCTTACTTTGAGATCATGGAGTCATAAGATTCCTATGTTGCTGAGTCACTGCATAGAAGACAGTCACCCTCAAGGAATCACCCAGATCCCCCAGCAGACTTCGAAAGAGTAATAAATTTTTTGTGTGTTAAACTCCAGAGATTTTTACTGCCACATAAGTTTAGCCTGTTATGATTAATACAGCATTCATACAAAGTATAACTCCTTGATACACTGGTTACAAAATTCACTTCCAAATAACTGATTTACCTATTACATAGGATCTTCATCTTTTGGTAATTGAATAACAACTACCAAAGAATCAAATAAAGAAACAAATTTGATTTTCAAGTATTCTGTGAATTCCTTCTTTCTGGAAGTAAATACAAGCATTGCCCAGTAAAGTCATCTATTGGTCAGGATCCTGACAAAAAGAAGACTGCATATTCAAATGAAACAATTGAAGACAATTTAACAGGGAGAATTTTAAAATTGTTGTCAGGCTTAAAACAAAATAAGACATAAGGAAAATCAAGTTTCCATTAACACCTTGAACTAACAAGAGTACAGACATATCACTACCCTGAGTTAAAGAGGTAAAGATGATAAAATGGTTCCTGGAATCCAGATAGAACTGGAACTCTAGATTTTAGGAAAGAAATGAAATTACAGTCAACTT
The DNA here is from genome assembly GCF_902686455.1 of Sciurus vulgaris. Lineage (NCBI taxonomy): Eukaryota > Metazoa > Chordata > Mammalia > Rodentia > Sciuridae > Sciurus > Sciurus vulgaris. Next base: position 50,284,601 of record NC_136471.1, on the reverse strand, counting down.
GTAGCCCAATTTCTCTTTTCTCCAGCCTTCTGATCTTCTGTAAGTACAATTTCATTGGCTATGTCCAACAAGAAAACAACACAAAAAGGAGACTGTTGGCACAGTCCTAAAAGACCTACCATCCAAGGACAGGGAGATTAGATCTGCAGGAAAATATGAAATATATTCAAGGTATTCATTCAAAACTATGCCATCTGCATTTTGGATTGTTTTTATCTTTCTGTTTTATAGAAAATAATAATATAAGATGGTATTAAACCATTCTGTGCTGCATTATTTTATCCCTATTGGATATATTATTTGAATTATTAAAATACCATTTTTTGTACTGGGGACTGAATCTAGGGGCACTTTACCATTTACCTACATCCCCAGCCCTTATTTATTTATTTGTTTGTTTGTTTATTTTTAAATTTTGAGACGGTCTCATTAAGTTGCGCAGGCCAGCCTCAAACTTGCAATTCCCAAGTCATTGGGACTATAGGCATGCACCACCTCACCTAGCTCAAAATGACATTTCTATCAATCCCCAAGAACATACTAAGGTAAGGTTCTGAGTAGTAGCAACTCAATGTAGTTTACATTGAGTTCACACTACCTAACCCACTGCCTATTCCTATGAGGAAAATCAAAGACGATTTTATTAATTTAATTAAGGTATTTCTAAAGGTAATAATTGGATAAAACAAGGGTGGTAGAGAAACTAGTTAAGAAACTAACATGCTACCTCAGAAAATTGTTTTGAGGTCCTCAGGAAAGATGAAAATGAATCCAATAAGAGGTACAGATAAGAGAGAGATTAGTGAGGTTGAATGTATTGACTTACAGAAGTCAATTCTGTAGAATGAGAAATTAAAAAACAAAGAAAAGAATACTTCTAATTTTTCTGAGAAAATGAGTCAAGAAGATTATAGTGGTTCTGGTCTGGCACCTTGTAGTTAGTTTGAGTGGACCCAGTGTTTGAGAATCCAAGTTATCCACAGTAGCAAACAGGTTAGCTGGAACATCAGTGTTGTGGGTTTAGTAGAAAGAACAAGCTCTCCCTCACTATCCCCAACCTTTCTTGATAAGGACTTTACCCTTTGACCACAGATTTGTAAGTCTTTCATCTGCTCCTCACTTAGATTCATTTGTGTCTATATCCAGGTTCAATAGCAGAAAATAATAATGCAGGGTTTGTTCTCTAACACAGTTTTAGTTGCTTTCTGCTGCTATTATTAATCATTTACATGTGACATTATCTTTGCAAGGTACTTGGCAGCCATTAATTAAATCTCACAAACCTCCTCTGGATAACTTTCCAATAAAAAGGAACATTCACAGAGGCCCAGTCCTGGGCAAAACTAAGAAATTGGCAGAGATTTTCCTCAATGTACCATTCCTCTCATTGGCGCCAAAGTTCTACAAGTTACTTCCATACTGTTCATGTTTTCCTACCACAAAGACCATCCTGGACCTAAAGAGTTACCATACTCTGCTGTCAGATTTCTTTTTCCCACCTAACAAAATCCAACCCCTTAGTATAGAAGTATTAATTTATTGAAGTAAACTTAATTCTGTCTAACTTGTTGTATCTTAAACCTAAGCTATGAAAGAACAATGCACAAAATCCTGTGCAAAATCTACACCTTTGAAAATTAATCTCAGATATACTTTCTTCAAATATATATCATGATTATGTAGGACTCTGAACAATATGACCATTTGACCAGAACTTCCTAACAGGAAGAAAACTGTAAAACTGTCATACATGTATGTGCACACCAACTATGGATATCCTGAATTACTCATCCTTTGGACAAGAAGAAAAAGTTAATATTTTCTTGCCCCATACTCCAAACCTGCTCCTTCACCTGTAATTCAAATCTCCTTTACTAGCATTCCACATAGTCCCCTAAATTAGAAATGTGGGATTTTTGTTCTCATCACCTTCTTCTTTCTTATATTATATATGTAAAAACATCACCAAAGTTCTATTGATTCTATGAAATTACTTTAAAATCAAAATTGACAGCTATCTTCCATTCCTCTCCCATTCCCCTAGTTCACATTATTATCTTCTAGCCCTTGGAATGTTAAAATAGTTTTTTGTCTTGGCCATTTCAATTTCCCTCTGTTGCAAGAGTAGTTTTTAAAATACAAATATGCAAATTACTATTAACTATTCATGCTTGTTCAGACTTCACTTCCCCTACAAGTTTTGTCCTCATTCCCCAGGCAGAGTTAGCCTTCTCCCTCCTCTGTGTCCCTCTCTCTATTGTAGACATGAACATATCACACTGTTATGTATTAACTTACACATCTATTTCTCCATTTAAGTTAGAGCATAGATATTATGTCTTTCTTATCTCTTTATATCCAGAATTGTGCCAAGACACAGAAATTGCTACAATATTTACCATTATATTTGCTACAAAAAGGTTAAGGCTTAGAAGGTCTTAACAGAAATGTAAACATTACTTTTGAAGAGCAATTACCCATTCAGTTCTTAAAACATTGGTTAAGGCATCCCAGTAGCCCTATCAAAGAGCAAGACCCCAGAAAGGTGGATCTCAGGCTGTATAGGTGATGAAAAGTGATCTGGAAAGGTCTGGAGCATTGAGATTATATGTACTTGAGAAAATCAGCACACATAGCTTTCAGAGAGCCATAAGCCTCCCAAGGACAGATGTACAAGAAATTGAAAAATATAAAAGTAGTGCATAAAAAGGGTCAAAGGGGAATTTGAGCCAAATTTGCCAAGTTTTCTATCACGCTCAGGGCTTGCCTGCATACAACTATGTGCTGCTTTTTTTCCCACAAAAAGAATCTAATCATCCCTTATTCTTCATCTCCTTTAATGCTAAATTGCCCCACATTGTATGCTGATATATCACTCAAACATTGGATGAAAAGTTTATCAGCATCATCATTCATTAATCCATTCATAAATCCATTCATTAATTCACTTCTAATCATTTCTAGAGTCAAAGTCTGAGTGAACTCCTTCCAGCCACTCACAGAAGCAGAACTAGATTTGTGAAATAAAAGAATCAGACCTTTATCTTTGCATGATAGCTTAAAGCTGTCCCCTCAAATTGCTTCAAGAAGCTATGGTTTGACTAATAAAACACCAAGGGCATAATAATGAATGGTTAGATTTACCCTTTGGCATAGTAAAGTCATCACCTTATGAGGAAAATGAAGATATATATATACATATATATACATACATACACACACAAACACACACATACATACATACATACATTACATACATAGTTTGCTCATATATACAGATATCATACTTCTTAGTTTGGGAGCCAAAAATCTATTAGGCATGGCACTTCAATGTAGTAAATATTATATTTTTCCAATAAATAAGAATTTGGGATTTTTAACATCTTGAGGATATATATGAATGTAGAGAGGATGATCATCAGGACAATATCAAATGTTAGTTTGCATCTACTAGAAAAATAAAACTGCATGAAGTTACGGAAGTGACTAACAGTTACTATTGGCTTCCATGTTCCTTTTAAACTATGGAAGACAAACTAGCTTGTTGGGTGATATTGATTCTTAATTGACATGGTTTTGGTTATAACTCGAGCAAAATGGGTGCATGGACTCATTTCTGACACAGGAGGAAATATCCTAAATTTATGATGAATGATGCCTAAACCCAAACCTCAGATATATACAAAGATTAGCATAAAGACAAAACATGTTCTCTCTCATATCTGGAAGCTAAAAAAATGTCAAACTAAAAGTGAAATAGGGATTACTAGAGACTAAGAAGAGTAGGGGGAGGAGGGCTAGAGGAAGATTGGATAATGGTTACCCAAACACATCTATGGAACAATTTCTAGTGTCTTGCAGCACAGTGGGGTGACTAGAACAGGAACTTGGAAAGCTCCAAATAAAGGAATGATAATATAGAAATGTTAATTTCCCTCATTTTATCAGTTCATATTGTATTACATATGTTGAAATGTAATACTGTACTCTCTAAATATGTATAGTTATGTGTTCATTAAAAAGAAAACAATATTTCCTTAAAAACAAAACAGTCGTGAGTGACACAGCTTTTCATGCCATTGTTACAATTAGCAAAGCAGATGCTATTGAAAGAAAATGGAGGAGACAGAGAAGAAATCAGAAAGGCATTACCTAACATGCATGAGCCCTGGGTTCAAACCCCAGTGCACGCACACGCACGCATACACACACACACACACACACACACACACACACACAAAACATTTTGTACAGAAATCAGAAAAGCAAAGGCAGTGGTGGGGCAGGCAAAAGAATTTTGTTCAGAATCAATGGTCCCACATTTACAATACTTACTAACTTTTTATACATGTAAACTTCCAAACAAAAATACAAAATAATCCCACAAAATATCAAGTATCTGGTCTTCAAACACTCTGTTTAACTGGTAGTGCAGAAAATCATTCCATTGCATTAGGTTTGTTTCCAACTTAAGGCATGAATAAATAATACTGTATTCCCTTAATGTTTGTCAATTACATGCCAAGGAAAACAATATATTGAGTCTCTCAGTGCTAATGTTCTAGAATTTTTCACATTTCAGATAACTAATTAAATTTGTTTCTGATAGCGATGTAAGGTTTAGGTACTAAGGATTGAAAAGGCATCTCTAATGTTTATATACTTACATTATTAAAAAGCAATATGTTATACAGACAGTATTCTGTTATGGGCTTACCTTGTAAATGTTCTTTCTAAAAAAAATTAATTATCTCCTACTTTCTATGCAAGATTTTTAAAAGTATGATTGATTGACATTTTTTAAATGAACGTGAAGGTTATATTAACCGGAATGACAGAACCAAACTAATAAAAAATACTCTGTATTTATTAAATTAAATGTCTGGTTATTGCTGTGACCTACAAAACATATTGGACAAGGCCACATTGAGTGCCTATTTATTGAGTCCCATATTCAGGCACTGTGCATAGGAAATAAGGAAGTGAGAATTAGACTATTTTTCTTTAAGGAGCTTATACTGCAATACAGATAAAACATGTAAATATTTATCATACAGTGCTTTGATGAAAGCATGTAAATGGTAAGTGACATCACAAAAAAAGAGTGAAATTTAACTCTGCCCAAGTGATAGAGAAAGCTTCATTCAAAGAAATCACTTTTGCAGGATCTTGAAGAGGGAGTATTTTACTAGGTGGACAAAGGAAGGGAAGAGATCAGCAGTTCCTAACCTAAGGAATGCTGTAGTTCCTTAGTTAATTCTCATACCTACAGAGGACAAAAAATCAAATCCCTACAGTAACAGGTAGGATAGAAGAAGTTTGTGTTGCTTAAAAAGAATTGTATATGAGTGTAGTCACCTCTCATTATGGAGGCACTGATTATTCATTTTCCAGATTATCCATGACCTCCACTTCCCCTCTTCCTGACTGCCTGGCTTATAGGCATGTCTTTGTTCATTAACATCTCCACTGTAGGGTAAGAAGGGAAGGAGAGAGACACAAGCATTACTTTTAGCTTCTTATTAACAACTCCCATCTTTTTTTTTTGAAGTAGATTTAAGAGAAAGAAGATTGAAGATAAGAGCTATAAACAAATCTTTATGATTATCAGTGGATTTCAATTATACCGGTTAGTCAATTATACAATTAGACCTATTCCCACAAATAACCAACAGTTTAACATCATAAGTTACTTGTAAAGAATGAAAACAAGTAGAGTGAAAGTAAACTTTAAAATCAAACCAGTTAGCAAGCAAAGCAAAAGCTCATTTAAAGATCAATTTCACATCTTTGTGTAAAGCAATGTCGTAGCACTGTTTCCTCCAAAACATTCTCCAGAGTCTTACTCTGCTTAACTTTAAATTATTTGGGCAATAAATGTCTTCACTACTTCTTTTGGAATACTGTACAATGGGCTAATAGTGCTCAGATGGAAATGCTTAGTTCTCCTGCAGAGAGTCATGTAGGTGGAAGCAATGGGGGTTTCTGTGCTTCCAGGGAAACCAAACATTTTTCCCCTGAAAAGCCCAAATGAGCATACTAAAAAAGAATACAATGTATATATGCCATTTTACCATACAATAAATTCAAGAAATACAGAGGGGTCTGACACTTCAGCAGAAACAAAAAAGAAACTATTCAAGGAACCTGGATTTGGGGGACTAAACCTACATAAGATGCATCTGTATATGCAGTCTCCTGGCAGTTTCTTGAAGGGTGGGGCTTTGAAATATATGAATATATTATTTGGGGGAATCTTGTTAATTAGCATCATATGCTAAAACATTAGTATATCTTCCTTTACCCTTTGTCTTTATCTGTTATATGGAAATTGGTACAATCACTCAAGGGCAGTTTGAGTCAAAGGGGGGTATACAAGGGCTCTAAAAATAAGAATTAAGAACCAAAATGATTGAGATACTCTGGCAAGTATAAGAACAATGCCACCATTCTCTATCCTTTAAAATAACAATAATATGAATAATAAAAAACTGATATTTGACATTTTATAAAGCATTTTCTTAAACATTAACTCATTTACCCTTTACAGCAACCTTGTACCTTGAGTAATGTCATCTGTATTTTACAGAGAGAAAACTTAAATTTGGGAAAATTAATTAACTAGACACAAAATTGATAAACAGAAATTTTTGAGTTTGGACTTAGGTTCTCAGATGTCAAATCTAGTTCTGATAATTCAGTTACTGTGTTGATTATAAAATTTTGTTCAGTAAAAACAAGTCTTTATCTAAACAAGTTATGAAGTAGTAAGCTGGATAGGCCGAGTGAGGGTTCTGTATTCATGGAAGTTGACCAAAATGCTTAAGAAATGAAATCTTATATTTATTGAAATCCTTTTTTTGCTTCAATAGCTTGTGCTGATCAGCATTATAATGTGTAGTCATCCATTTTGTGCCATAATAAATAAAGAATATGAGAAAAACAATTGAATCTTAGTGACTTTTGTAGTAAACTAAATAAATACCTGTTGATTGACAACCTGTGGAACCACTAAGTGAACATTCTGGCTATAAATTATGACTATCCAAGGTGTAAGAAAAATGTACAGGTTATAAACCAAATTTATACTAAGTTCAATAAACACCAAAGAAGTTGTTAGATGTCTTATTCCCTTCCTTCTCCCTAGATTCAAGGCCAAGAAAATATATTCAGTTAGGGATGTTGATGAATTCAATCTTTACTGCAATATATAAATATTTTTCATTATAAGTTGATCTCCCTTTCAGCACATCTAGACACAAATCCAAGAGTCAAAAGACTAAACTGAATATAAATGAATTAAGAACCATAGGTCAGGAGAAAATCACTCCCTTTTCTTAGAGTCCTCTGCAAAAATCCTGGAATAACCAGATGACATTTTATTTATTCTGGAGAAAGAAATCACAGGAATGTATAACTTCTTGTAACAACTATATAAGCATTAAATTTGCATTATGGAGATGAAGATGGGGTAAAAGAGATATTATTGAAAGAATAATACTAGAACGATTCTAGTATGTTGAGCCACAAATCAAATAGCTATTCTAAGAAGTGCAATCAATGTTCTTAGATAACTCATGAGAAGTCTACATTATACACATTGCACTGCGTCCATAATGACAAATGCAATAAACAATACTGAAATGTACATTCAAAAGGATGTTTATTCAAATGTATTTTTTTTTCCTTTAGTGAAGGAGATTTAGAATACTGGAACTTTAACAATGCTGATTAACATCTTTCTAAGGTCTTTTTCACACTCTCCTCTCTCAAAGGGTATGAAGAACAAATCTTCAAAGCCTTCCCTGCTGGGATTTTGCTTGGAACCAAAGACATCCTCAAACAATTATTTTCTCATTAACACAAGGGAGAAGCAGGACTGTCACCACCTCTTCTTTGCCTGTGGCCCCTAATAACCCTAAATAATATTTCAGAAGCAATCTCCCTCATTATTTATTATTCTCCAGTGAAATATTTTTCTCTAACAGAGATCAAATGTGTCTTGCATTAATTCATATTATAGCTAAATTTTGACACGCTCTGATCTATGTGTTTTCTATATGATAGTGATCTTAATGCAATATAATAAAGCTTAGAATTAATCTATGTGCATTGCAATATGCAAAAGCTAACAAAATTTTCCCAATTAGCATAAGCATTAACCTTCATTCATATCTAGTATACTAAACCAACTGAAGAATAATTACTCTGAAGACTAGACCAAATGATGCCCATTTAGTGTCCCAATTTCTTCATGTAATATGAATTGATGAACTTTTGGACAGTCTTATGCTATAGGTAAACTCAATGATTCATTCTTAATTCCTTTTAATTTTCTTCATAAAATCAATTTGAATTTCAGAAGATGTGTCAAGTAATCTGCAATGAACTATAGTTAATTTAAAATATTTACCTTTCACAGAAACTAGAAAACATTTCAAACTGATTTCTTTGAATTTTTCAGTGAGCAGATTAAAACTGAGTGGCTAAATCTAACCCCATTTGATTTTGTATTTCATTATACACATATAAGGGAATTCAACTTAGTTGTGATAACAGTCACATCCCAAGAACTACTATTGTCCCCATGATGTAGGCATAAAATTGTCATTAATAAATTTTGGTGCCTGAGAAACAAAACCCAGCTATGAATAATCCAATACAACCACAAAAGTAACACTAGAACTGTATTTCCAAAACCCCAAAAAACAGTCACAACAAAAATTCAATTTACTAAATAACTTAATATCTTCTCTTATTTTTTGGTATCTAAGGACTTCTAAGCAGAGTTAGCACCTGTGTTGAGCTAAGGCCAAAGGATAGAGCTATTTGTCAAATCTCCACAACTAACAATATACGTTAATGTGTTAATCAGATTTCATGATATTAAAACAGTCAGGGATATAGATGGGTAGGGGTAAAGATGCAGAACTATCATGCAAAGTAATGCTGATATACTGGTAAAATGATCCTACAAAATAGGAATGATGACAATAAAGAAAGCACAAAGTACTGGGAATGTACATAGACATAAAGATAAAAGATACACAATTGCAGTTATAGGCTAGAAGAGACTTCATTAATGATAAGTATAGCTTAAGAAACCTGAAACTCATAATTGAGTATATACTAAGTAAGAGTTATTACTGCAGTACTATTGTAAAGATGAACCAAGTGTACTGAAAAAATATTATTCTAAGCAAGAAACTCATTCACCTCTAAGCACTAGTCATTGGGCTGAAAGTTTTGTATACATCTAATTCAATCCTCTCAATATCCTATCCCACAGGTGATATATTTAGCACCATCTTACAAATATTGCCCCATATCTATCTCAATTCTCTTCTAAATGGATATCCCATGGATATTAAGAAATGGCTACTATACTCTTAGTAAGATGGTATGTCACTGAATTCTAAACTGGGTCTTTGTCTTCTCCCTTAGATTATCTTTTTTTAAAAAAATCAACCATATGAATGAATGCCCATACAGGAGAGATGACTTTGCCTTGTGATCTCTGTTGATTTATTGATGATACTACAATGATGAATCATATTTAATTAAGATCATTAAAAGAGATAAATCAAAATATACAACAGACTGTTCATCGCAAATATCATGAAAAATGTGTATTTTAAATTCTAACAGTGACCAAAATAACCAAAAATTTTTTTTACCTGATCCAAAACAGCTTTAATTCCCTATTTAAATTTAAGAGAATGATAAGAATCAGAATTAATTGGACCTTAGATGGTCAGTTCTACAACCTTCAGGAATCTGGATAGGATACATTCTAGCGCCAGTTATTGAGTTTTCTCTTGAAATCAATTGGAAAAAATTTGTTTTAATAATATCAATATTTCACATATTTTCATTCTCTCCATTTCTACACCTAAAAAAACCCATGTTATTTTGTGACTTGACAATGCTTCTGTAGCCAGCTTTGAGGTATTTTTTGAAAATATTTTCAGTTGTAGATAGACACAATACCTTTAATTTATTTGTTTATTTTTATGTGTTACTGAGGATTGAACCCAGTGCCTCACACATGCTAAGCAAGCACTCTACCACTGAGCTACAACCACAGCCCATTTTGAGGTAATTTTTTAGCTAGGAACAGACTAATCAACAGCTTTTGGTTGTCCATAGGGGATTTTGTATACCTTTTTAATCATAAAGATTTTCATTTTGTTCAATAGATATTTCTCCTACTTCTGTTTAACCCATTTTCAATTTTTTATATCTGAAAAATAAAAACTCTATACAATATTTCCCCATATCAACCATTGAAGATAGGATTCCAATTACCTTTGTCTTCAAAACAAAATACTCATCCCAGTAGCTTTTGCTCATACTGATACCGCTCTTTACCGGTGACGAGTCCTGCTTCCTCAGGTGTTGAAAGCCGGAGAAGCACGCCCGCCGAGGCAAATGTAGAGTGGAAAATGCAGCTTTATTAAAGAAAAGTAAAAGCAGACTTCTCCCTGGTGGAAGAAGGGGACCCAAAGGCGGAATCCGTGGGATGAGCAAATCCTGTCCTTTTTATGGGTTTTGTTCTCCCATTCTCTCCCCTTATCTCTTTCCTTCCTGCCTACAGGTTAGGCCTGGTTTTGCAGGTGAGAAGCGGATGGGGCAGGGGGAGGGCCAAAGTGACTCAGGCAGGTAAGGGCCCAGGGGGCATTAATCAGCATCTTCCTGCCTGCAGTCTCTGACAAGGGCAGGTAAATTTGGTAATCAATGGGTTCTGCAGGTCCTTGACATTCCATTCTCCCACAGCAGTCTCCAACTTCCAGAGGCAGATGGTTTTATGGCCTCCATTTCCTCGATCTGACCCGATTCCCTATTTCTACACTAACTGCCTGTCCCCAATTCTGGCTTCAATACCAAAAGAAAAAAACTCACTTTGATCTTTTTACCAATCTGGACTGAATTTTACAGTTTTCCACTTCTATTTTTTTTTTCTGGGTTTGCATTTTGGTTTTTTTTGTAAACAAATGGGATACATGTTGTTTCTGTTTGTACACGGAGTAACAGCATACCATTGGCATATTCATAAATTTACATAGAGTAAAGATGTTTGATTCATTCCATTACTTTATACCTGCCCCCCCACCCATCAAACCTCTCTTTTCCCTCTATACAGTCCCTCCATCCTCCATTCTTGTCCCACTCCCACCCCCCATAAAGTGTCATCGTCCACTTATTAGGGAGATCATTCCTCTTTTGGATTTTTGAGATTGGCTTATCTCACTTAACATGATATTCTCCAATATCATCCATTTGCCTGCAAATGCCATAATTTTATTATTCTTTATAGCTGAGTAATATTCCATTGTATATATATACCACAGTTTCTTTATCCATTCATCAATTGAAGGGCATCTAGGTTGGTTCCATAGTCTAGCTATTGTGAATTGAGCCACTATGAACATTGATGTGGCTGTATCTCTCTAGTATGCTGATTTTAAGTCCTTTGGGTATAGGCCGGGGAGTGGGATGGCTGGGTCAAATGGTAGGTCCATTCCAAGTTTTCTAAGGAATCTCCACACTGCTTTCCAGAGTGTCTGCACTAATTTGCAGTCCCACCAGCAATGTATGAGTGTACCTTTTCCCCCACATCCTCTCCAACACCTATTGTTGCTTGTGTTCTTGATAATCGCCATTCTAATTGGGGTGAGATGGAATCTTAGTGTAGTTTTGATTTGCATTTCTCTTATTACTAAAGATGTTGAACATTTTTTCATATATCTGTTGATTGCTTGTACATCTTCTTCTGTGAACTGTCTGTTCGTTTCCTTAGCCCATTTGTTGATTGGGTTATTTGTATTCTTGGTGTAAAGATTTTTCAGTTCTTTATAGATTCTGGAGATTAGTGCTCTATCTGAAGTATGAGAGGCAAAGATATTCTCCCACTCTGTAGGCTCTCTCTTCACATTGCTGATAATTTCCTTTGCTGAGAGAAAGCTTTTCAGTTTGTATCTATCCCAGTTATTGATTCTTACTTTTATTTCTTGAGCTATGGGAGTACTGTTAAGGAAGTCTGCTCCTAAGACAACAAGGTGAAGATTTGGACCTACTTTTTCTTCTATAAGATGCAGGGTCTCTGGTCTGATTTCAAGGTCCTTGATCCATTGTGAGTTGAGTTTTGTGCAGGGTGAGCAATAGGGGTTTAGTTTCATTCTGTTGCATATGGATTTCCAGTTTTCCCAGCACCATTTATTGAAGAGGCTATCTTTTCTCCATTGCCTATTTTTGGCACCTTTGTCTAGTATTAGAAAATTGTATTTATTTGGGTTTGTGTCCATGTCCTCTAGTCTGTACCATTGATCTACCTGTCTATTTTGGTGCCAATACCATGCTGTTTTTGTTACTATTGCTTTGTAGTATAGTTGAAGTTCTGGTATTGCGATACCCCCGGTTTCATTCTTTCTGCTAAGGATTGCTTTAGCTATTCTGGGTTTCTTATTCTTCCAGATGAATTTCATGATTGCTTGCTCTATTTCTGTGAGGTATGTCATTGGGATTTTAATTGGAATTGCATTGAATCTGTATAGCACTTTAGGTAGTATGGCCATTTTGACAATATTAATTTTACCTATCCAAGAACATGGGAGATATTTCCATCTTCTAAGGTCTTCCATAATTTCTTTCTTCAGTGTTTTGTAGTTTTCATTGTAGAGATCTTTTACCTCTTTGATTAGATTGATACCCACGTATTTTATTTTTTTTGAGGCTATTGCAAATGGAGTTGTTTTCCTCATTTCCCTTTCAGCTGTTTCATTGCTTGCGTATAAAAATGCTATAGATTAATGCGTGTTGATTTTATAGCCTGCTATTTTGCTGAATTCATTGATGAGGTCTACAAGTTTTCTGGAAGAGGTTTTTGGATCCTCTAAATATAGAATCATGTCATCGGCAAATAGTGACAACTTAAGTTCCTCTTTTCCTATTCGTATCCCTTTAATTTCTTTAGTCTGCCTAATTGCTCTGGCTAGAGTTTCGAGGACAATGTTGAATAGAAGTGGAGAAAGAGGACATCCCTGTCTTGTTCCCGTTTTTAAAGGGAATGGTTTCAGTTTTTCTCCATTAAGAATAATGTTGGCCATGGGCTTAGCATAAATAGCCTTCACAATGTTCAGGTATGTTCCTACTATCCCTATTTTTTCTAGTGTTTTCAGCATGAAGGGGTGTTGTATATTGCCAAATGCTTTTTCTGCGTCAACTGAAATAACCATATGATTCTTATCCTTAAGACTATTGATATGATGGATTACGTTTATTGATTTACGGGTGTTAAACCATACTTGCATTCCAGGAATGAACCCCACTTGATCGTGGTGCACAATTTTCTTAGTATGTTTTTGGATACGGTTTGCCAATATTTTGTTAAGGATCTTTGCATCTATATTCATCAAGGATATTGGTCTAAAATTTTCTTTCCTTGATGTGTCTGTTGCTGGTTTGGGTATGAGGGTGATATTAGTTTCATAGACTGAGTTCGGTAGGGTACCCTCCTTTTCTATTTCCTGGAATACTTTGAGAAGTATTGGAATGAGTTCTTCTTTGAAGGCCTTGTAGAACTCGGCTGAGAATCCGTCTGGTCCTGGGCTTTTCTTGGATGGTAGATTTTTAATGGCTTCTTCTATTTCATTGCTTGATATTGATCTGTTTAAATCATGTATAACTTCCTGGTTCAGTTTGGGAGGAGCATATGTCTCTAGAAATTTGTCAATGTCTTCGGTAGATTCTATTTTGTTGGAATACAGTTTTTCAAAGTAGCTTCTCATTATGTTCTGTATTTCAGTGGTGTCTGTTGTGATATTTCCTTTCGCATCATGTATTTTAGTAATTTGAGTCTTCTCTCTCCTTCTCTTTGTTAGTGTGGCTAAGGGTTTATTTTTTTTGTTTACTTTCTCAAAGCACCTACTTTTTGTTATGTCAATTTTTTGAATAGTTTCTTTTGTTTCAATTTCATTGATTTCAGCTCTGATTTTAATTATTTACTGTCTTCTACTACTTTTGCTGTTATTCTGTTCTTCTTTTTCTAGGGCTTTGAGCTGTAATTTAGGTCATTTAATTGTTGACTTTTCATTCTTTTCTGGAATGCGCTCCATGCAATGAATTTTCCTCTTATAGTGTCCCAGAGATTTTGATATGTTGTATCATCATTCTCATTGACCTCTAAGAATTTTTTAATCTCCTCCCTGATGTTTTTTGTTATCCATGTTTCATTCAATAGCATATTATTTAGTCTCCAAGTGCTGGAGTAAATTCCTTTTTTTACTTTGTCATTGATTTCTACTCTCAGTCCATTATGATCTGATAGAACACAAGGCAGTATATCTTTTTTTCTGCATTTCCTAAGGGCTGCTTTGTGGCATAACGTATGGTCTATTTTCAAGAAGGTTCCATGTACTGCTGAGAAGAAAGTGTATCCGCTCATTGATGGATGGAATAGTGTATATATGTCTATTAAGTCTAGGTTATTGATTGTGTTATTGAGTTCTATGGTTTCTTTGGTTGGATTTTGTTTGGAAGATCTATCTAGTGGTGACGGTGGTGCGTTAAAGTCACCCAGAATTATTGTGTTGTGGTCTATGTGATTCTTGAAATTGAGAAGGATTTCTTTGATGTAGAAGGATGCACCATTGTTTGCAGCATAAATATTTACTATCGTTATGTCTTCCTGATTTATGGTTCCCTTAAGCAGTATGATATGTCCTTCTTTATCCCTTCTGACTAACTTTGGCTTGAAGTCCACTTTATCTGATATAAGGATGGAAACCCCCGCTTTTTACTGGGTCCATGTGCGTGGTAGGTTTTTTTCCCATCCTTTCACCTTTAGTCTGTGGATGTCTTTTTCTATGAGATGAGTCTCTTGCAGGCAGCATATTGTTGGGTCTTTCTTTTTAATCCATTCTGCCAGTCTATGTCTTTTGATTGATGAGTTTAGGCCATTAACATTCAGGGTTATTATTGAGAAATGATTTGTATTCTCAGTCATTTGGCTTATTTTTGGTTTTATGTTGGCTTGGTTTCTCCTTTGAGTGGTTTTTCTCTAAGGTAGTTCCTCCCTTTGCTGACCTCCATTGTTGTTTTTCATTTCCTCGTCATGGAATATTTTGTTGAGAACATTCTGTAGTGCAGGCTTTCTATTTGTAAATTCTTTTAACTTTTGTTTATCATGGAAGGATTTTATTTCATCTTCAAATATGAAGGTTAGTTTTGCTGGGTATAGGATTCTTGGTTGGCAACCATGTTCTTTCAGAGCTTGAAATATATTGGTCCAGGCCCTTCTAGCTTTTAGAGTCTGGGTTGAGAAGTCTGCTGCTATCCGTGTTGGTCTCCCCCTATATGTAATCTGATGCTTTTCTCTCGCGGCCTTCAAAATCCTATCTTTATTTTGAATGTTAGGCATTTTCATTATAATGTGCCTTGGTGTGGATCTGTTGAGATTCTGTGCATTTGGTGTTCTGTAAGCCTCTTGTATTTGATTTTCCATTTCATTATTCAGGTTTGGGAAATTTTCTGATATTATTTCATTGAATAGGTTGTTCATTTCTTTGGTTTGTATCTCTGTGCCTTCCTCAATCCCAATAATTCTTAAATTTGGTCTTTTCATGATGTCCCATAGTTCTTGGAGATTCTGTTCATGATTTCTTATCATCTTCTCTGTTTGGGTGACTTTATTTTCAAGATTAAATATTTTGTCTTCATTGTCTGAGGTTCTGTCTTCCAAGTGGTCTAGTCTCTTGGTGATGCTTTCCATTGAGTTTTTTATTTGGTTTATTGTCTCCTTCATTTCAAGGATTTCCGTTTGTTTTTTTGTGAGAATCTCTATCTCTTTGTCGAAATGATCTTTTGCTTCCTGCAGGTGCTCTTTCAGCTTATTGGTTTATCATTCATTGCCTGCATTTGCTCTCTTATCTCATCCTTCGCTTCGCGAATCATCCTAATCATGTATAATCTGAAGTCCTTTGCTGACATTTCTTCTAACATACTGTCATTGGATTCTATTACTGTAGAATCTAGATTTGTTTGGATCATTTTCTTCCCTTGTTTTTTCATGTTGTTCATGTATCTTCCCCTTTAGCACTGCAGATGTGGGGTATTGCAGATTTCCCCCTATAGGCTTATAGTGGCCCTATAGGTTTCCAAAACCCTTTCTTTAAGGGGAGATCAATATTAGCAGTGCCCAAATCAGACACTATGCAATCCTATACCAAATAGCCCCTATGGGGACAATAGCATCATGTAAATAAGGGAGAAAGTGACTCTGAGGGAACAGGTAAACAGAAGGAAAAGAAAGCAAGAAACGTAAAGAAATAAAAACTTAAATATATTTTTAAAAAAGGAGAAAAAATAAAATCTACTGTATAATAGTCATATACTAATGAAACCTCCCAGTGTTCAGTAGCCTGATGTATGAGAGATACCTGACAATGAGCTTCAAGCCTCCAGCAGGCGTTTCAAGATGGGATTTGCCCCACCCAAAGATCGGAGCTACGGCTTCCAGGATTATCCAAGATGGCCACTCTGGCTTCGAAATGTGTTGGCAAATGGGGAGCTGCAGCTCAGGGGTGGACGTGGTCAGCTGGAGGTCCTGGAAACAGGATGCAGTTGGTTCGGCAGTGGTCCTGGAGGTCGGGTATGTTTGGTGTGGTTGTGGGATCCAGGAGGCCGGGTGCAATCAGTTGGTCTGGGTTCCCGGTGATAGGGCACAGTCAGTTGGTCTGGGGGTCCTGGCAGCAGGGAGCAGTCAGTTGATGTGAGGGCCCCAGAGGCAGGGAGTGATCGGTTGGGCTGAGGGATCCTGGAGATGGGACTTAGTCAGTTTCGCCAGGGGTCCTATAGGGCTGGCTGTTGTCTCAAAATGGTGGCAGCCACGTGTAATCAAACCTGCAAGTACTGTGACAGTGAACTTCCAGGCAGCAGCAGGCAGCTGGTTCTCCACTGGTGGTCTGCAGTCAATCTGCTGGCAGCTGTCAGATGATCGGGAGGTGAACCTCGAGCGTTGGGTGATGGATAGGGGTAAGGCAGGCAATGGACAGGTGAGAGACAGGCAAATGGCGGATGATAGACGCCTGACAGTGAGCAATCTGCTCTCAAAAAAGGTGTCGATATGCTGGCAGATTGCAGGTGTTCACAGCAGATAAATGGGGTAAAGAGCAGGGGATCGATAAGCAGCAAAAACTGCCTCACCGAGAAACACATATCCTCTTCTTGAATCCGGTGTTGCGGAGTGACAAGGAACGCAGCCTCCCTCTAGACCACCATCTTGGATCCTCTCCACCTCTATTTTTGAAAGCATACTAAGGCTGCCACATAGTAAGCAGCAACATATAGCTATTATTATTACTATTGTTTTATCAGGTGAAGAATGAAGATAATACTCAACCAATTATCAGATCATAACTTCAGAGTATAATCCAAACCAGATGTTTAAATCTACCAATTAGGGAACCAGGAAAGAAGAGTTGGAACTCAAGAGTCAACAGAGATGGACAGTTGTCAGCACCTAGAATGGCACATCATACATAATATGGGCCACTTGTGTACATGATATCGACTAATACAGAGTGAATTAAGAACAATGTAGGAAACCAGAGATCAATGATAGGACACTGTGCCCTGAGTCAGCCCACCAGGGAGAATAACAAGATTATAAATGTCAACGGGGATTGGATTGAGAACTAAAATAAAGATGAGCCTACGGATGGGTGGGTAATTCACTAGGCCACAAAACGGAAATTCAAGAAGACAGAAGTTATTTGGTAAGAACTAAGATGAGGGTGAGCTCCTTAACAAAATAAAGTTCTTTGCATATAGCTGTGGACACTTACTATTCTGCTTCTAACTATGAGATGAGCATCTTTGTGTACAATTCCTTTTGACAATAAAAAAATTAGAATACCAAACTAATTTATAACTTTATATTTTAAATAATCTATCCATGTTACACGATGGGAGGTTAAAATGATAAGCTTAAGGCATTGAACTGCCCATATTTTTGTAACATCAACAGAGAAATATTGAAAAAACAATTCTTGTTATTGACATAGAAATCTAACTTTCTAGAGAAAAGTTTTATAGAGCCTTAGAGCTGAGAGAAACCAGAAGGACCCTCCAGGCCAATCTTCTAATAAATACAGGAATGAATTCTATGACCATTCAGACCTCTGGTCACTCAGCACTTCTTTAAACATTTCCAGAGCTGAAGAGCCCATTCAACTTTCAAATAGTTTCAGTTTTCGTATTTGAGTAAAAATCTGCCTCCCTAATACACATTCATCTATCTTAGTTTGGTTTTTTGGAACCACTAAAGAGAAATTTAATCATTTCTCCATCTGACAGTCCTTTTTGGTAAGGGGCACAGACATTGCTTTGCCACCTGGTAAGGATGCCAAACTCTCACACATCAAGTTCATGTCAAGAAAGTAAGTAAAATGACTTGAGAGAGTGATGGAGAGATGGAAGGTTACCTTGACTCATAGATTGTTCAGGTGATAAACATGAATAAGCTCACATGAAAGCCATCTTTTGCTACAGAATTCACATAGTTATTAAATTTAAAACTCTGTTTAGGGAAAAAACTGTATCTAATTCATTACTATGTGCTGAATATCACCAGTTGCTGTCACATATTAGATGATGAACATGTAGGAATTTTTATTTATTTATTTTGATTCATTGTACACAAATGGGGTACGATTGTTGTTTCTCTGGTTGTACACGAATAGAGTCACACCATTTGTGTAATCATACATGTACATAGGGTAATGATGTTTGTCTCATTCTGTTATTTTTCCTTACTCTTTCCCCATCCCCACCCCTCATTTTCCTCTATATAATCCATCCTTCCTCCATTCTTGCCTCCCCCCTACCCCTCTTATGTATAAGCATCCGCGTATCAGAGATATCATTTAGCCTTTGGAATTTGGGGACTGGCTTATCTCACTTAGCATGATATTCTCCAACCCCATCCATTTACCTGCAAATGCCATAATTTTATCATTCTTCATGGCTGAATATTGTGTATATATATATACAATATTATATATATACAATATTTTATATATATATATGTATATATATATATTCCATTGTATATATATACCACAGTTTCTTTATCCATTCATCAACCGAAGTGCATCTAGGTTGGTTCCACAATCTGGCTATTGTGAATTGAGCAGGTATGAACATTGATGTGGCTGTATCTCTGTAGTATGCTGAGTTTAAGTCCTTTGGGTATAGGCCAAGGAGTGGCATAGCTGGGTCAAATGGTGGTTCCATTCCAAGTTTTCTAAGGCATCTCCACACAGCTGTCCAGAGTGGCTACACCAATTTGCAACCCCACCAGCAATGTATGAGTGTACCTTTATTTCCCACATCCTTGCCAACACCTATTGTTGCTTGTATACTTGATAAGAGCCATTTTAATTGGGGTGAGATGGAATCTTAGGGTAGCTTTGATTTGCACTTCTCTTATTACTAGAGATGTTGAACATTGTATTCATATATCTCTTGATTGCTTGTAGATCTTCTTCTGTGAAGTGTCTGCTCATTTCCTTAGACCATTTATTGATTGGGTTATTTGTATTCTTGGTGTAAAGATTTTGAGTTCTTCATAGATTCTGGAGATTAGTGCTCTATCTGAAGTGTGTGTGGTAAAGAGTTTCTTCCACTCTGTAGGCTTTCTTTTCACATTGTTCATTGTTTCCTTTGCTGATCAAAAGCTTTTTAGTTTGATTCTATTCCAATTATTGATTCCTGCTTTTATTTCTTGTGCTTTGGGAGTCATGTTAAGGAAGTCTGATCCTAAGCCAACGTGATGAAGATTTGGACCTACTTTTTCTTCTATTAGGTGCAGCATCTCTGGTCTAATTCCGAGGTCCTTGACCCATTTTGAGTTGACTTTTGTGCACTGCATATGTATTTCCAGTTTTCCTAGACATCTACAATGAGAACTACAGAATGCTAAAGAAAGAAATTAAAGAATATCTTAGATGGAAAGATCTCCCATGTTCTTGGATAGGCAGAATTAATATTGTCAAAATGGTCATACTACCAAAAGTGCTATACAGATTCAGTGCAATTCCAATTGAAATCCCAATGATGTACCTCATAGAAGTAGAGCAAGCAATCATGAAATTCATTTAGAAGAATAATAAACCCAGAATAGCTAAAGTATTCCTTAGCAGGAAGAGTGAAGCAGGGGGTATCACAATACTAGAACTTCAACTATACTACAGAGAAATAGTAACAAAACAGCATGGTATTGGCACCAAAATAGACAGGCAGATCAATGATACAGATTAGAGGACACAGTGAATAACCCACATAAATACAGTTTTCTCATACTAACCAAAGGTGCCAAAAACAAACATTTGGTTTTGATTGAAGTAAGGTATGGTTTCAGTAGAACCAAAAGGGCATAATTGAAGTTTCCAATATGTTTTGACATTACAAGGTAAACTAAACCAAGGAGCTAGAAGAAAGGTTGTCCTATGATTTTCAGTTTATTAACACATCATTAGGGGAAATATTTTAATTATGGTATCAGGCCTTCACATGTTTTTAATTTTTTCTATATGTTTATGATACCTCAAAACCCATCGGACTAAATCCTTTTACCAAATTGTACATAGATGAAGACACAGCTTTTAAGCATTTTTAAACCTAAGGGAAAATAGTATAATTTCTTTCAAATGTAAACATGCTGCCCTTAGTATGGAAGGAAAATGATGATGATGACGATGATGATGATGATGATGATGATGATGACAGCTAGCATTTATTAAACATTTGCTATGTGCCAGATACTTTGCAATCTTATATACATAATTTAACTTAGAGCTCATGAGTTCTGTTTTATCATCTGTTTTAAATACAAAGAAAATACAGTTTAGAGAGTTTTGTGACTTAAAGTCACAGAGCAAGTGTGGAGCTGGGATCAAACTCAGGTCTGCCTGACTCTTAATATGTTTAACATGACTTAGTATGCACTAATGATATCTTTGGAGGCAATATTGTTAACATATCTTACTATAAAGTAAACAAGATACCATAGCAGGAATTATTAAGAGCTTTACTAGTTACCAGGTTCATTTCCATATTTGTTTTCATGTTCAGTCTTCCATGGTTTCATCTTTGTCTCAAGCTATATTGTCCCAAGCTATTTTCCTCCGCTTGGATTCTGTCAAAATTGTACACAGTAAACATAAGAAGCCAAAAGAGGCACCACTTACCTAAAACTTATCTCCAGTTAGACTATGAAAGCAAAATAATTACCAGGCGGAGGTTTTCAAGATGGCGGCCTAGAGGGTGGCTGCATTTCATGTTGCTCCAGGACTCAGGATTCAAAAGAGGAGATATTGAGACGCTTGGGACCAACTCAAAGCAGCCGGGTGACTCTCACCCCCTGGGGGGGCATCCCGGATGGGACGGGGGTCCCGCAACGCAGGAAACTTTGTGAAGTAGAACTGCCGGCGAGACGCCCCTCCCCCCGCTGGAGCAGTGAACTCGGATAGCTGGGAGCGCCGTAAAGGAGGCCGCTCGGCACAGCGCTGGGACTCGGAGCAGCCACTGGGGCTCCGGCGGCTGCCCAGGGGAAGAGTGGCGAGGAGAACTGTGTGGACTCAGGACACCGGGGCCTGCCCTGAGGAGGAGGAGGAGGAGCGTGGCCACTTGGATTCGGAGTGACTGCACCAGAGCTACGGGCGGTTGCCAGAGGAGAAGCTGTGCGGCGAGCTGTTTGGAATCAGAACGACGCTTCTGAACACCGGGGCCTGCCCTGAGGACGAGGAGGAAGAGGAGCGGCCGCTTGGATTCGGGTGACTACACCAGAGCTGCAGGCGGTTGCCAGAGAAGGGGCTGCGTGGCGAGCTGTTTGGACTCTGACCACTTCTGAACCCCGGGGCCTGCCCGGAGGAGTAGGAGAAGGAGGAGAAGGAGCGCGGCAGGTCCTTTGGACTCGCAGTGACTGCATTGGCGCTCCAGGCGGCTGCTCAGAGGAGAAGGCGAGTGGTGAGTTGTTTGGTCTTGAAGTGACAGCTCCTGAACACAGGGGGGCTGCCTGGAGGAGAAGCGTGGTGGGATGCTTGATCTTGAGTGGCCGCACCTGAGCTCCGGGCGGTGCCCAGAGGACCCGTGCAGCGGGTCACGTGGATTCAGAGCCACTCAGAGGGACTGCTCCTGAACACCCGGGGGGTTATCTGGAGAAGGAGGAGGAATGGGGAGGGTCACTTCGACTCGGAGTGATTGATTGCCCCGGGCTACGGGTGGTTGGTGGGAGGAGGAGGCACGAAGTGAGTTTCTTGGACTCCTAGTGACCGCACCGGCATACTGGGCGGCTGTCTGGAGGAAGAGGCCTGTGGCGGGTCTCTGGGACTCAGAGCGATTGTTCGGGGCCACAGGTGGCTGCTCAGAGGAGGGGCCACGCAGCCAGGCGATTAGGTGCAGAACAGGGTCCCAGGATCTAGGAGGCTTCTGGGTGGAAGAGCCGCACAGAGATAGGCTTAGGGCGGAGCGAAGGTTCCAGGCCTGTGGGCAAATTCTCTGAGGAGGGGCAGCCTAAGGAGATTCATCTGCAAAGGGTGAGGCTCCCAGGCCCAGGAGGTAGGGCCGGGCCCCTGGAAACTTTGCAGAGGAAGGCAGCCCAGCCCAGGCAGTAGCTGTAAATTGAGGGGAACCTCTAGGAGGAAACTGACCAGCGAGACCTCCCCACCGGCTGAGTCTTCCCTTGTGGGTGAGGTTTCCCCACAAGGACGGTAAAACCAGAGACACAGGCCCAAACAGGCCTTGCCTCAGCCCACAGCCTAGGTCCCCTTTGGATGACCATTGGTCAACAAGTGGAGGCACCTCTGCCCACTAGCAGGGAATATACCCCACCTGAAGGCCACCACTCCTAGAGAGGCAGCTTCCTTGTGGAGCACCGCATTATCAACTTCCTCCAAGACTTCAGCCTACTGAAGGCTACGAGGGGATATATATAGAAATCTTCAGGGACATTGTAAATCAACAGAGGAAATCTGCAATATGTCAGCGGTCCACTGATATCTGAAAAATATGAGAAAACAAGGAAAGAAAATGCTGCAAACAAATCTAGATGTTACATCAATAAAAAAAAAAATAATAATTACCAGGCTATATGCCACTTTCCAGAGTTGCTCTTCTTTCTCTATCTGCCATTGAATTATAGATGGAGTCTGTCCAAGAGAAAAATCATTTGGTGATGAATTGTGGTCAAAAGCCATATGAAACACTTTTAAAATTGTCTAGAACTAATATTGAATCTGTTCCAGGTAGATACACTGACATACCCCAAAACAGCTACACCAAAGAACTGTATCACAGAACTGCTTATCCCAGAGACTAAATCCTTAGGTTTTGAAAGTAGTCAAAAGGACATCTAAGAAAGTGAGCGAGGCTAATTCTATAGAAATATTTCAACATATTCACTCCCTTCAATGTGTTCCCACACTTTTCCTTTCGAAGAAAGGAAACAAGTAGCCAGAGAACTATTGTGCTATTTTATTTTCCTGTTTTTCTTACCAATACAGATGATAACATGATGAGTGGTAAAAGCATGGGGTTTGGAACTGAACAGGCATGAATTAAAATTCCCAATTCTGCCACTTGGGAGAATTGGCAGAACTTATTAGAGGTTGTGTGGTTATTCAGTTTTTCTTCCCTAAATCTCTTCTGCAAAGAATGCATATTATATGTGATTATTTATAAGTATACGTATATGTATGTATAACTATGTATATATACATATATATACACACACCTCATAGGGTGTGAACATTAATAATATATATGATAAAGTGCTTGTCATATAGAAGATTCAATAGTTAATGCAGTGGGTATGAATTTTTCTACACACATTTCTCTATACTAGAAATGTCACTTTTAGTGACAGTGGTGCACACCTATAATCCCAGTAGCTCCAGAGGGTGAGGCAGGAGGATAATAAGATCAAAGCCAGACTAAAAAACTTAGTGAGGTCCTAAGCTTCTTAGCAACACCTTGTCTCAAAATGAAAAATAAAAGAGTTGGGGATATGTCTTAGTAGTTAAACATCCCTGGTTTCTACCCCTAGTACCAAAAATGAATGAATGAATGAATAAAAATAAGCAGAAATGTCATTTTTGTTTAGATTTCATTCTGAGCCCCTATCCTTGTGAGCCAGTAGTAAATTAACTGGTCTCCATTATTGGGCACCCCTAGAATCTTACAAAGAACAGAACATTGAAGAAGGATTCTGGATGTAGGTTTACCATGGTCACTACTGAAAAACTCACATTGGTCCTTTGAAACTGGGCAACTCAGTAGCTTCCAATACTGAACACTGGAATATTTGCAAAGGATGGACCTAAGATTTAGCATCCCTAGGTATACCACTTACCCTTGAACTCAATCTGCAATCTCCTATCTAGTTTCTAGGTCAATTATCTCACTATCTTGATAACTCCTTCCACAGACTTTCAAAGACTTCACTTCTGGATTTCTCTTACCAGTTGAACTCTTCAGTGAATAAAGCCAGTAGAGATTTTATTGTTTGTGATAATTTTGGCAACATAAAGTTACTCATTCCTCTATTTTAGTTTGACTCTTTGCAGCCACTAAAAAGAAATCTAATCCTTCCTCCATCTGACAGTCCTTTTTACATATATACCCTACCCACCATCAAAGCTACCAAATGGCTTTCTAGAAAAAGAAGAAATAGGAGATAAGAAAATACAGAGGAAAATGTCATAGAACTAGTTCTTTTTTGTCTTCTAACAATAAGAAAAATCAATAATTCATACTATTTAAATGAACCTACACCACTGCTGTCATAATAGACCATCTTAAGACAAAATGGAGAGGTAGGTGAAATGGGTTATTATATTCTGCTTTCTACTCTGTTCCTTCTTTAGAGTCAGTCACTCCTATCCAGGTGACCAAAGCCTATGTAGTTTCTAGGTCAATTCTCTTACTATCTTGATAACTCTTTCCACTGACTTTCAAAGGCTTCACTTCCAGATTTCTCTTACCAGTTAAACTGGTCTTGATGCTCCATGCACGCCTCACTTATGGCTACCAACTCATCCCAGGTTCCCCAGGACTGCCCTAATTTTTTAAAACAGAAATTTCTACATTCCAGGAAATCCTTCAATTCTAGGCAAACTTGGAAAGTGGTCACACTAGAGAAGAATAACTTCCCTCCCTAGGTAACACTCCATGTTTTAGAAATTTGCCTCCACTGTTAAAAATTCCTGCTGCCTTTCCTAGTCAAACTACATATTAAATTGAAAATAAACTGTTACCTCTCCCCCCAAAATCTTCAATTTATCTAGATTATGAAAATCTAAACATAGTTATTTTAGTCAGTGTGTCAGGGCTGATGGCAGAACTATACCAAGGGACCAAGTCTACTTTCAGGGCACTCAAAATCTCATTTGTGTGCCACCAATGTAGCCATGAGTTGAGCTAGTATATGAGCCTGATTATACTGTCTTACTCTCAAATTACTGGCTTTAATAAAACAACCAAAGCACTTTTTTAAAGGGTAACTAGACTTCATTCTAGAGCTAGTAATTTGAAATTCTTGGAGTAAGAGAAGGTGAAACAAGAAAAGAATTTTTCTTCAACATATTCCCAGGGTATCTTTTAATGTGCATCCATGGTTGAGAGCCCCTGACTTGGAACATTTGAAATTTGGGGTAAGTAGACATCATCTCACATATCCTTCCTTATTAGTAAAGTTAATAATAGGGAACTAAGAGTTGCCTTTATTAGAATTGTTTTTGAAAAAAAAATGCTCAAATTCTTGCCAGATTCCTTATATTCCACAATAAAAAAAAATTGAAACCCAAACACGGTGGTACACACCTGTAAACCCAGCAGTTCAGGGGACTGAGGTAGGAGGATCTCGAGTTCAAAACCAGTCTCAGGAACGTAACAAGGCCCGAAGAAACTCAGTGAGACCCTGTCTCTCAGTAAAATACAAAAAGGGCAGGAGATGTGGCTCAGTGGTAAGCACCCCTAGGTTCAATCCTCAGTGCCAAAACACACACACACACACACACACACACACACACACACACATAGAACTATTTGTTCACAAATTGATTGAGACCAAGAGTCCTTTGGCATCTTTACCAATATCATTTGGATATTATATTATGGCTTATTTATAATTGATACCCAATCACCAATAACATCTGAATTTGATACTTTCATTTAATATATGTCTCGATGTCCCTGTCACAATCTTGGAAACTTCTCTGTAATAATTAGTAGGCTGTGCCTTTCCTGGTTACAAGACATTCCCAGCATCTCCTGAATCTGGAGATGGTGATAATTTTACCCATTTGACCTGCAAATTGTTCTACTTTTGCTGGTTCTTGATGAGCTGTGTTAAGAAGTCTCTGTTTGATATTTTCTTGCAAATTCAAACAGCTGTTTCTCATCTTAGAACTCAATGACTCATGATGCAAACCTAAAGCTGTAAAATTGAGAACACTTGAGTTTTTAATCAAATTAAAAGTCCATGACTTGACTTCTGCAGCTCTAGCACTAAGGGTGGCAAATAGAAACTTGGCTCAGAGGATTTTAATCTCAGTCTTGAAAAAGAACCTACCTGTTTTCCTTGAGAAGCATTTTTCCTTCATTGCCTCTTTAATTCTTTTGAGATCATAATTGTGATTGCTCAGTGGTGATGTGTTGTGCTGATAAGATGCACTTGCCCATTAAGTTTGGCCATAGACTAACATCAAATTTCCCATAGTGCACTGAGCAACTTTCATTACTGACTTGGGTCAGATTGAAATTATCAGGCTAGAGCTAAAGTCCCCTGACCCAGTTCATTCTTCATTCTGTAAGGGATTTCTTTTTATTTTTTCTTGTGGAATTTTGCTGCAGAGTTTGAGAGTTTAGAAAGGTGAGATATTCAAGTGAAAGGAATATAATGGTAAATGCATTTTTTTACATTTTACATTCTTACAGTTTGGATCTCTACCCCTACACCACCTCACCCCCAAACCAACAAATTTCCTATATGGCTAATTTTTCAATGACTTTGTTTTATATATATGTATATAATTTTCTTAGATGTGGATAGACACAATACCTTTATTTTTTGTTTACTTTTTATGTGGTGCTGAGGATGGAACCCAGTGCCTTACATGTACTAGGCGAGTGCTCTACCACTGAGCTACAACCACAGTCAGCCCTCCTTTGTTTTCTAATACATTTTCAGAAACACAAATTGTTGTATAATCTTCTGTGAAACTAGAACTGAGAAACAGGGATTATTAAATGATAATGAGTCACTGATACCTCCTTGAATCACAGACAACTCTCAGCACTCTTTCACTGCCAGCAGATGACCTGAGTGAAAATTGTTGCACCCAAAATTTCCCATTTTATATCTTACAACTAGCACAGTCTTTAATCACCACCCACTATGACTTAAAACTTGTAAAACTGTTATAGAACTGGGTAAGTCTATACAGTTAATAAGCATGTCCTCATTGCCTATGTGCAAGCTATGGACTTTGCAAAATGGACAGTAAGTACAGGGGCATTCAAGTACAAGAAAAAATAATCTATCCAGTGTTCAAATTCCCTGAAAACTATAATTTCCCATAGTTTTCTTAGTCTCTGTTAAAAAGGAATTTAGGAAGAGTTTTACTATAATCATCATGATGTGAGTCAGTCTTATCCCAGCATCTTTGTATTGCTAATAGTATTAGCACATGTAGATACTGAAGATATCCCCAAGGATGTGAAAATAAGGTGAGTAATAAACAATTGATAGCCTTATGGAGCATATTTCTAAGGTAAATGATCTCTACTAATTACATTGCTCAGGGTTCTTCAAAGAAACAGAATCAACAGAATGTGTGTATATGCATATACATATATACATACACATACATACACACACACATATATACAACTGTTGGGGGCTATGCCATACGTACTATGCCAAGATGGCACCTGGCAGCCAGCCAGAAGTTGTTTTGATCACATCGGTGGCCAGGAAGTTGGTTAACATAAGCACACCCAGGTGTTTTATCATTGGCCATATTCAACTAAGTCCACACACACAATGCATGCACATGTGTTCCCGAGTGCTCCTGCTCATGCCTGCTCATTTTGACCTTTACCGTGATTGGGCAGCTAGCTCCTCGCCTGATCTTCGCTTAACTAGCGTTGGCCCTACCCTCCGCCTCCTGGAGGGGATATAAGCCGGCTCTCCTCACCGTGGTTCCTGGGTTCCTGAATCATCAATAAACCGTTTCGAATTCAAGAGTCTCGCTACCCGTTTGTCTCCCGCGCCAAACTGACTTGGCTGGACGGCGTCATACAACATTTAATATGTGTGTGTGTGTGTGTAGAGAGAGAGGACACAGAGAGATACTTACTATAAATAATTATCTCGTGCAATTATGAAAGGTGAAAACTACCAAGATCTGCAGTTGGCCAGTTTGAAACCAAGGAGAGCCAGTGGTATAAATACAATTCAAAAGATCGCAGACTTGAGACCCAAAACAGCCAGTGTACAAGTTTGAGTTGAAGGCCGGAAAAGACCAATACCATACGTCAACAAGCAGAAGGAATTCCCCCTTACTTATGAAAGGGTCAGCCTTTTGCTCTGTTTAGGTCTTCAGCTAATTGGACGAGACTCACCACATTAGGGAAGGCATACTGTTTTACTCAAATATACAAATTCAAACATTAATCTCATCCATAAACACCCTCACAGACATATCCAGAATAATATTTGATCAAATGTCTCAGCACCTCTTGGCCAAGTCAACACAGAAAATTAACCACCACACTAATTCAAGATAAAAAATTTGACCCAAAATCTAATAATTTCATATTAATTATTATAAAAGGTTCATAAATATTACCTTTAAAAACAAGTACCATGAAAAAAACTGATTAATTATTCATGCCAACAGTAAGAATTGTATTAGTTCACATGCTACAGAATTTCAGGAATGTTGATAAAATCCTAAATCAAAGGTGACTATGGTTGTCACTAGGGATATGACTCTTGATCTGATTTCAATGAGCTGACAAAATGAGCTGGCAAAGTGGATTGTTATCTTTTTTGTTCCATTTTCTCCTTGAAAAGACATTGTTTTCCTTAGTAGGTATTTTCTCTTGGTAAATAGTTAAGTACAAATAGGGACAGGGATGGTTGTATTAAATAAATGAATGGGGAAAATTAATATTCAAAACATCATCTATCCTGTGTGGCACCATGGGAGAGAATAAAGCCCCCAACATATTACTACTAGCATTAGCAATTCTTCAAAATCTTCAACCTTGCTTTGCCACAGAAAGCCTCACACTCCAGTATTTTCCCACTGGATATTGTCAGAGGTGGGGTATGAAAACAAGTTGACTTTCTTTTTCTTTTTTCTCTTTCAGAGAAATGATCTGTAAAAAAACAGAAGCCAACAACTGCAGCTGAGCCAATGCAAGCCAGAGAATGCCAAGCTAGAGAGAGCCTGTGTATTTCTAATTCCACCAAGCAATATGCTTACCATTTATGGAAAATCACAAAGCAACTAAAGAGAATGCACACCCTAGTGATATATCGTTCTGTGTAATTGGTTCTTGAAGATCTTTGCAAGTTTTATCCAAGAGGTTAGGAAATGCTGTTATGCCTTATTGCCTATTATCTAACTCAGTTTTATGATGACATACTCTTCCCTTCTGAATACTTTACCTTTCCAACTGGTGAAACAATAAAAAAGGTTTCCCGTTAAAAAATATTTTCCTTGCCACTATTCTGATTCCTCATTCAGCATTGTTACTTCACAAATCAAACGATCATATTCCACAGTAAATCAGGTAAAGGAATACAAACGGGTGAAAACTGCTAACTTATTTTTCTCTCTAATGATGCTACTGAGGCAAATATAGCTGTTTTCCTACAGACTATGAAAGTGGAGTAAATAGATAAATATGTGCAATAGACACAAATTGCAAATATTACAGGTTTACCAGGACTTGAATGATTGGTGAGTTACCATATAGAACACATCTGTAGTTATGATGGATGGCATTGCATAAAACAAAGCTCTGTAGGAAATTTAAAATGGAGAGGTAGGTAAAAATTAACCATTTATAGACCCTAAAATATAGCACCATTTAAGAACATACTGCACAACTAATCTTATTCCTTTTCAAGGAGGCTTACCACTAACGTGTAAAATCTGTGGCTTGAGCCTTTCCAATTGGCAAATATTTCTTAATGGCCATAGCCAGTATCTGTACAGGTGCAGAGAAACAGACTGTCTTATTCATAGCTGGAAAGGAAGTAAATACAAGGAAGGAATTTTATAATCTACCAAAATGTATCAAAAGCTTTAACAATGTATATCCTCTTTGCCCCAGCATTTTCTCTTCTAAAAATGCATCATAAGAAAATATAGAAGTGCAAAAATGGGAAAAGGTGAACTATAAAATTGTTAATTACAGTATTTGGTATTACAGAAATTTAGAAATAATCTTCTTGCACATTTATAGAGGGATCAAATAATTTATCATTCACCCATATGATAGAATAAGACAAAAATGCACTGTAAATGTTTAAAAATGTGGAAAAGCGCTATAATTCATTAATTGAAAAAACAAGTTATCATAGAGTATGATCCCATTTTCACAAAAGTATGTATGTTATCAGTAGTTCTTTTATAATGGTTTTTATTTACTTTATTTTTGGTACCAGGGGTTGAACCCAAGGTCACTTAACCACTGAGCCATATCCCTAGTCCTTTTATATTTTTTATTTTGAGACAGGGTCTCACTAAATTTCATAAGACCTCTCTAAGTTGCTGAGGCTGACTTTGAACTAGTGATCCTCCTGCATCAGCTTCCAGAGCCACTGGGATTACAGTTGTGTGACACTGTGCCCAGCTTATTTACTTTTTAAAATGTGTAATTTCTATAATTATAATTTATTATTGTTAAGATGAAAACCAGACATTATGTTGAAGACTGGAGTTCTGAAATTTTGTTCAGGGACTCGTTTACAGGGAGAGAGGGAAAAAAACAAAAACCCTTTTATCTAGACTCTATGATAGGTTTCTATAAATGTTAGTAAGATGAAATAGTCCAATCAGAGGTGGAACGAAATTCTGCACACAGATTTTCAATCAACCAATAAATTACAAAAATTTCAATTTTTAGTAGTTTGGCATTTTTCCAAGATGACAATATTCAATTCCCAAAACATCAGCATATTGAAGAAGATATAAATTATATCATATTGATAGTTAACTTGAAAAGAAACAAATAATGATGACATTATAGCTTTCTACCCTGTCTTTTTAGTCAAGGATTCCTACCTATCTCAAATATTTCTTATTAACTGTGGAGAATATATCATCATATTTTTTCTACTACCCCCTGGCATTTTTCACTTTGATTCAGAACTGAATCCTAAAGTCCATTGTTGTAGGATAATCAAACTATCCATTCCCCACTGAAATCTACAAGCTTGGTCAGTAAGCAACCTTTGTATTGATATTCTTGCTCCTGCCGATTTTAAGCTGAGCTGTGTCACAGTGGTCAGTATTCTGATATGAAATTTCTAAACCACGCACAAGTACTTGAAAATGACTAGTGGGCTTATCCTTCTGATTCAGCAATCCCAGACAGTTTCCCATCACTAATAAATATATGACTTATTCTTTGAGAAAGCTGAAATGAGAAGACTGTTATCTAAGCTAAGTATAACAGTTAAGACAGGCTGTTTGTTGTGGTAAGAGTAATCAAAACAAACTAAAAACTAAAATGTCAGGAGCATGCAATAAGAAATATGTATTTCCTGTTCATGTTACATTTTTGTCATGAGTCGATGAAGGAGGGAGTAGTGGTAGAGGGTGTTCTTCTCATTGTAGTTATCCAGGAATCTCACAAGAATTCAAACTGAGAGAGCAGACAGCATTTTGAATATCGCAGAGTCAGAG
Organism: Sciurus vulgaris; assembly: GCF_902686455.1. Classification (NCBI taxonomy): domain Eukaryota; kingdom Metazoa; phylum Chordata; class Mammalia; order Rodentia; family Sciuridae; genus Sciurus; species Sciurus vulgaris. The sequence goes on along the minus strand of NC_136471.1, from coordinate 50,252,616 downwards.
GGAAAGGAAACTAGGGGAAAAATCACTCAAACAATTAAATGTTCTGGTCTTCTGGCCTTGAAATGAGATGTGTTGCTTCTGTTCACAACTCCATATGCCAAATTGCATGGCTCCACCAAACCATGAGGGAGGGAGAAAATACAATCCTACAATGTGTCCAGAGAGAGGGAGGAACAAGAGCTGTTTGGAGAAAAGCAGCAATGACTATCATACAAAATTTTCCTTTCAATCATTTCAATTTCAGTTTGCTAAAGTTCTTTTATGTATATGTGTGCATGTGCATGTGACAGAAGGATGTTTTATATACACACATATAAGTTATCACTCTCTTCTGTCTTTAATTGCATTTTCCCACTTTTCCCTCATCATTTTAGGCTGCTAACTTGGTAATCCATTCTTTTGAAAAAAATTGGTGCTTTACAGTAATAATTTTGTGAATAAAACTCATTATAAACCACACTGCTACATATTCCTTTAGGTCAGATTACTTAAAATTGGAAGGTGGCTAAACGAAGGTTTTAAATTGCCCAAAACCCTAGATAAATACAAATAAATTTATTCCATATGAAAGAAACATTGCCACATATCAATAAATAGGAATTGAATACTAGGCATAATGCCATCCCAGTGTTTCAATAGAACTGAACAAGTCAAGGACCTACACACTAAAACTGAAGAACAAAGATTGAGTTTAAGGCAAGGAATATGGAAAGAACCCAGTTAATAGGGCAAAATCAAGCACTAGATGAGTAGCATGTTAAGTTACTAATGTATAAAATAACTAGACCAGACCTCCCTAAATCCCATCTGATTACTAGGAAAAAATAATTTCTGATGTTTGGGACTAAAATGGCCATAGAAACTAAAAGGATGTGGAAGTAGAATGTCAAGCAGATGGCCTCCACCAGGAGTAGCAAACTCAAATGTCTAACATGAACTAGGCAAGAATAATAAATGTGTAAAGCTGGCTTGCTACAGGACAATAGGTGCAAATAGTCTTGTACAGCAACCAACTATGCCATCTGCCTACTTACACAGCCTTTCAAAACACTGTGCAGACCAAGCAAAACCTGTCCATAGCTATAATACTACCAATCGGTTTACAACCACTTGCCTGGTACCTCTAGTGTGGTTCCTCTGCCCTATTTTATATTTTTAATTCAAGCTTATTTACCTCTATATTCTCCAGAGACTGTATTTGGGGCTTTTGTTTCTAGAATTCTTCTATTGCCCATGGCCTTGGAAACAATATGAACTTTGTACATCCTACATTGTTTCTTCATTAATTCCATACTTGTTTCTTTCTAATCACCTGGCTTCTGACAAAAATTCATCCTGGCCATTGGCTTTTCTGAACTTGCTATGCAGATGTGATTGTCTTCTTCTGATCCCTCAGTACAACCTGTTTCCTAAAACCTTGCTTAAAATTAAATTTATCCACTCTACCTTCTTGACTAACACCCAAAAGCTGCCACAGAAATATGATAGAACACTTGTTGGATACATGTCATCCATCAAAGTTGACTCTTATCAGTGTGCATTAGGTATTTGCATAGAAACTGTGATCTCATTCATCCAATTTCTAGGCTTATTGTCTCACCCACTCAATTCCACAGAACCAGAATTCTCCTGGTCTTAAAAACATTTCTTAGCTATAGTTAATTTTTCTTCCATTTGAAGACAGAGCAATTGGTTAATATTAACTTAGGTAGATTAGCAAGACACACAAATTAAGGTGATACTGCCTCAAAGTCACCTCCTAGATGACAGCACCATAATCTAGAAATCATATCCAAATTGCCAAATTAGCTAACATGATAGCTAAAGAAAGGAAATGCACATCCTTGGATCCATTCATATCAAAAGAAATGGCAATTCTTTTTTTTTTTTTTTTTTTTTTTTTTTTTGTGGTGCTGGGGATTGAACCCAGAGCCTTGTGCTTGCAAGGCAAGCACTCTACCAACTGAGCTATATCCCCTGCCCGAAATGGCAATTCTTAATCTTTTTTTTTTTCCCCAGTAAGGTCCAGTAAATTAAATGCAAGGAAAATCAAGTTTGAGATAAAAATACAAATTCTAAACTCATACAAAATGTCACCAATTTTGGTCCTGAAGAAAACAAGGCCCATGTAAGAACTGCTGCCCAAATTTCTTGATAAGACTCTTCAAACTGTTTTGTGAAATGTTTCTCTTCCCAATAGAAACAAAAGAATGTGCAGGTGTGCATTAGTCATCAAGATCTAACAGAAATCCAGCCTCCACCCATAGTTTCCAGGTGCAGAAGAAACCAGGGCATGGCTTGTGAGCTGTAACAGTTAGAACACTAAACTAAAATGCTTGGAAAATTCCTTTTAAGAGTTGCCAGAGCTTGGTGGGTAAGGAGACTGATGGCAGTGCTGATCTGTGGGTGGGGCTAAAAAAACAATGGGGGAATTAACAATCCTTTTTACACTGAGCAAGCTGGAAAACTGTTCATTGACTAGAGGCAGAAAGTGCTATTTTGGGAACTAGACTTATTTGTCACTCTTTTGTCTTGAATTCTGAGCCAGTTCAAAGCCTTGGCTGAGCTGCTTTCCCATCTCCCATTCAAAGGGTTTGACCTGGGGGATAGAACACTTGGCAACTTTTAATTAGTGCTCTGTTAGTCTTAGTGCCATACAGCCTTAATCACTGCTTTCCAGGACATTCACCTGTTCCATTTTTTTTTTTTTTTGGCCCTTTCCCTTGTTAAATAGACAGGGAACTCCTTTTTCTCTTAGCTCTTGTGTATTCTGGTTCTTTAAACTTGTAGTACCCACCTATAAATCATGTTACTTAATGGCAAGCCATAAATACCCACTTATATGGAGGTTGATATTTAAAAATCCTCCCACCTTTCCACATACTCATTCTACACTTCTATCCATTGGTCCTATTTCTGATTATCTTTGAGCATTGCCTTGGCCTACCTTGGGTCTGTAAGTTTGGCATTTAAATTTGATAGTTCTGATATTAAAACTTGTTTTCCCCAGTGGAGTTGTTTGGCTGTCCTCGGGGTTCCTGGTACATGTGCTATTTAGGGTAAGTGTTCCAAATACAGATTTAATTTTAGAGCCTACAATACTGATTTTCTTTTTTTATGAACACCATGGTCATTAGTTTCTCAGAACGTTTAATTTCTCTAAAACTTATAAGTCATGGGCATGTCCATCACCATATTCTCTTTTTTTAAAATTTTTTAGATATTGATAGGCCTGTATTTTATACATTTATTTATATGTGGTGCTGAGAAGCAAACCCAGTGCCTCACATATGCTAGGCAAGTGCTCTCCCACTGAGCCACAACCACAGACCCATCACCATAGTCTCTTGCCTCTATATCTAAACTTCATCTCATACTTGTTTCCTTGAAAATAACTCAGGCTTTGTAGTCAAAATTACCTGCATGTTTAATACCAATTCCACCATTGAATAATTACGTGACCTTGGGCCAGTTACTTCACCTTTCTGAGACTTTAGTTCTAAAAGGACAATGTGATTCCCTCCTATCAAGGTCATATTACAGTTAAAAATATTTGCAAAGTATCTGGTAGATTGTAGGCAATCAATGTTAGTTATCTTCTCTGAATTAATCACCTGGTATCTTCCCCACCTGCAGAGTGTATGTAGTTTTATCAGTCCTTTGGGGCACAACCCCTCCATTCCACCCACAGTTGACAAAGTATAACTATAACACCTTTAGGAATGAGGAATTTTGTAGAAACTAAAAGATCAAGGAAAATATTCAGAATAGAAGCAAGCATATTTGGCCCTCCCTCCCTATCTTTGAATTCTGTATTCACAGATTCAACAAAGAGCAAAGTATACATTTTAGGAAAAAAAGAAATTACATATGTACTGAACATATACAGATAATTTTTGTCATTATTTATTAAACAATACAATATAACAACTGTTGTAATAGCATTTGCATTGTATTAGGTTTTAAAGTAATCTAGAGATGATTCAAAGTATACAGGAGAATATGCATTGGTTATATGCAAATAATACACCATTTTTCATAAGGGACTTGAGCACCCACATATTCTAGTATCCTTAGGAGATCCTGCACCCAAAGATACCAACAGACAACTATGCACAGAACAAAGAACATTGACAATCCAAGTAATGTGTTGCCTTGGCCTAAGAGTTGTTATACACTGCCCATTCAAACAGTAGCCAATCGCCAAACATAAATAATCTGGAGAGTGTAAACAGAGTTAAGTGGGAGCACAGAGTTGAAACGAAGAGCTAAAAGGAAAAGATGGTGAAAGCACATGGTAGGTAATTACTCCAAAAGGAAGATATTGATACCAAGTGTCTGGATGAGCTAAGAAGAAGGCTCCTGTCACTATCATTTCTTTATTTCTAAAATATATTTGGGACAGAGTCAGGTAATGAGGAGGAACTGAACCCCAAACTTCCATATAAAGAAGAACCAATATTCATCTAGTTAAATAAGCACAGGGAGAAATAAGGCACTACAGTGCTTTCTGAATATTTCTACCACATTTATCATGATGAGATATGACCCATAGATAATTCTAGGTTATTCAAAAAATATCTTGAGATAACTTAAGGCAACAAAAGCATAATAAAGCATACCCCTTTCTTATCTAGACATGGTGGAGTTATCAATCATAGTGATCTGCCTCTGTGACAACAAAGATGGCCATTTGACCAAAGCTCAATCATAATACCCTATCCTAGTAGATGATTTGTCTAATGTTGAGCAAATGCCTCATACTATAACAAACTGTTTTCATAATATATGGCATAGAAACAGTAGAATAAAAAGGGTTTCTCCTTTGTTTGGATTACCAAACATGATGAAGCAGCCTTGAAGCCACCTTTCTTACTGTACAGAAAGACAATGATTAAAAATTGAGGCCTACATAAAAAGTGAAACTTACTTGAAATTTTAAGGCCATCTCAACAACATCTTATGAGTCCCCTGACCCAGATGGGTGTCAAGCCAGAATTCACTCTTGGATTTTACAGTTGTATGAATTTATATGAGCTCTTCTAGAGTAAATGTATTCTTGAGAAATTTTTAGATCCTAATTGTCAATGTGATAGTAGTTAAAGGTGGGGCCTGTGGTAAGTGATGAGACCATGAGAGTGGGACTCTCATGAGTGAGTAGTGCCCTTACAAAAAAAGTCCCAGGGAAATCATTTGCCCCTTCTACCATTTGAGGACACAAAAAATATCACTGTGAACCAGGAAGCAGGTCTTTACTTGATAGTGAATCTGCTGACCCCCTAATATTGGACTTCCAGCTTCCAGAATCATGAAAACTAAATGTTTGTTCTTTAAGTCATATGGTAATTAGTTACGGCAGCCTTAAATGACTAAGACATGAGCCAAAAAAGCCCTTTTGGCCTAAATTAGTTTTTGTTAAGTTTTAATTACTTACAGCCAAAAGATTACTTACTAAATTTGAAGCCCAAATTTTTCCCATACAAAAATAGTTCCTTGATTTTAAGAAAAAATAAAAGCACTGTGTTAGTCTACAATTTGGAATTATGGCAACTGGTTATACCAACTTGCTTATACTTTTTAATCCAAGCATTTGCACATATATAAATATACTGAGGTGTTATCATTTAAAATCTTAAGTAAAATGATGATTACAAATTCACAAATCCAGTATTCAGTAAGAATAATTATTACATGTCTCAAATAAGTGTATAATGCAACATTATTCATGTGACTATTTAACCAGAGATTTTCCATCATAATTAAAATAAGACAATGTAAGAGTTAGGGGCCAGGATAGTATTTTATGTAAATTTTAATTTTGTAATTGTAAAATTAGGTTACATTACGATGGATATATCTATCTTTGGCATAAGGTGTATTTGAAAAAACTCCATCAAAAGCAACAAACTCATAAGCCAGTTCACCCTCAACTGCTCTCTGAACTACTTCTCAAAGAATAAAGGAATCTTGTATATTTTAAGCATTTAAAATGTTACGGAAGAATAAGATATGACTTATGCTCCTTAATTTGACAGAGTAGCATGTAGTAAGCTACGGATCCATAAAACAAATGGAAAGCTAGGTAAAATAGAAAAGAAAAACTGTCTGAAAATTTCAAAAAGCTTCCAACACAGAAAAGAACTGAGAAGGCCAAGATCCAAGAGAAAAGGGAAATTCACTAAAGTGAGCCCAATATTCTGTATGCCTTAAGGCATTTGCTGATTTGATTCTTGAGCTGCACAGAGATCGAAACTAAAAAATCAACTGAAAAGTTCAGTGAAGTTATCACTTATTTAATGTATCATGGTAGACAAATTTGGAATTCAAAGTACTCAAAGGAAGAGGAGCTCTGGGAAACTCACTGGGCTTCACCGGAATCCCTTGAGATAAAGATCCCAGGAATGAAGACAAAGTGGAAGTAGATCGAGTTTCATAAAGTCTGAAATAGAGCTTTGATTCAGTGCATCTACTGATTGGATCAAGATGGTCAGTTACTTCTCAGAACATTAAGAGAGCATTAAGTTTTCCTCTGTGGAAGAATAGCACATTATGCAGAAACTTTAGTTTCTCACATGAAATGTCCTGCATTAAATCAAAAGTAGATTTAAGAGAAGATTGGAAGTAGCTGAACAAAGAATAATTACACCAGGAGATAGGTTAGTAAAAAATTACCCAGGCTGAATCATGGTGATTATAAAGAATGGAAGATACAGAAATTTACAATAAAATATAAAATATGATGTGAAAGTCTAACATACATTTAATTGTTGCCCCAGAGATAGAGGACAATGAGAATGGGACAGAAGCCATATCTGAAGAGATAACAACCAAGTTTTCTAAAATTTATTGAAGGTATCAAGCTGAAGAGTCAAGAAGTGTTAGAAACACTAAGTGCCAAAAACACACAATGAAGAAAAGATAGCCTGTTCAACAAATGGTGCTGGGAAAACTGGAAATCCATATGCAACAGAATGAAACTAAATCCCTATCTCTCACCCTGCACAAAACTCAACTCAAAATGGATCAAGGACCTCGGAATCAGACCAGAGATCCTGCACCTTATAGAAGAAAAAGTAGGTCCAAATCTTCATCATGTCAGCTTAGGATCAGACTTCTTTAACATGACTCCAAAAGCACAAGAAATAAAAGCAAGAATCAACAACTGGGATAGATTCGAACTAAAAAGCTTTCTCTCAGCAAAGGAAACTATCAGTAATGTGAAGAGAGAGCCTACAGAGTGGGAGAATATCTTTGCCACTCATACTTCAGGTAAAGCACTAATCTCCAGAATCTATAAAGGACTCAAAAATCTTTACACCAAGAATACAAATAACCCAATCAATAAATGGACTAAGGAAATGAGCAGATACTTCACAGAAGAAGATCTACAAGCAATCAAGAGATATATGAATACAATGTTCAACATCTCTAGTAATAAGAGAAATGCAAATCAAAACTACCCTAAGATTCCATCTCACCCCAATTAGAATGGTGATTATCAAGAATACAAGCAACAACAGGTGTTGGCGAGGATGTGGGGAAAAAGATACACTCATACATTGCTGGTTGGGTTGCAAATTAGTGCAGACATTCTGGAAAGCAGTGTGGAGATTCCTTAGAAAACTTGGAATGGAACCACCATTTGACCCAGCTATGCCACTCCTTGGCCTATATCCAAAGGACTTAAAATCAGCACACTACAGAGATACAGCCACATCAATGTTCATAGCTGCTCAATTCACAATAGCCAGATTGTGGAACCAACCTAGATGCCCTTCAATTGATGAATGGATAAAGAAACTGTGGTATACATACACAATGGAATATTACTCAGCCACAAAGAATGATAAAATTATGGCATTTGCAGGCAAATGGATGAAGTTGGAGAATATCATGCTAAGTGAGGTAATCCAACCCCAAAATACCAAAGGAATGTTCTCTCTGATAAGCAGATGATGATACATAATGGGGGGTGGGAGGGAGGAAAGAATGGAAGAAGGATAGATTTTATTGAGGAGAAAGAGGGGTGGGAGGGGTTGGGGGAAGGAAAAATAACAGAATGAGACAAACATCATTACCTATGTACATGTATGCTTACACAAATGGTATGACTCTACTTTATGTACAACCAGAGAAACAAGTTGTACCCCATTTGTCTACGATAAAAATAAATTTAAAAAATTACACATATTATGTCCTCATCACAAAAGCACTAAACTGAAAATAAATAACAGCAGGAAATTAAAAAAAAGAACACTAGGTGAAAAAAGTACAAAGAAATTTACTTCCAGGCATACCATGGAGAATCAAAGGAAAAGAAAATTGTAAAACCAGTCAAAGAAGAAAACAAAACATCCATGTTTCAAATGAACAATAAGTCTGATAGCCAAATTATCAACAAAATGACCAAATCCAGAAAACAAAGGCATAATATGTTTAATGTCCTGAGTGAAAATAATGGACAACCTGAATTATATAGCCAGAAAAGAAAAGCCTTCAAACTTGAAAGAACACTAAAAGGACATTTCTAAACAAATAAAACAGATGTTATTACCAGTAGATTCATACCAAAAAAAAAATGTAAAGAGAGTTCTTCAGGCAGAAGAAAATGATCCCAGATGAGGACAAAAATATTCAAGAAAGAATAAAAAGCATTTAGAAAGTTAAATCTATGAATAAATCTAAGTAAATACTGGCTATATGGAAGAATGATGGTAATTATAAATTTGTAAATTTATGTGGAATTTTAAAATGGCAATAATGTAAATGTGGGAGAGGTAATTAACATTGTATTATAAAACTATTTTAAGTTACTGTGATCACCTGAGAAGTGGTGGAATACAGTAGAAAAGTGTATAGATAACATAAAATTAGAGGGTGAAGTGGAATAATAAAAATATTTGGCCAATTCAAAGAAGGCAGAATAGAAGGGAAGTAGATCATAAAGATTTTGGATCAATATAAAACAAGTGGGAAGATTATACTTTACACCATATAAATCAGTAATTATATTAACTATAATAGACCAGTAATCCAATAAAACAATAGATGAGAAACCCAGGTTCTTGATATGGGAGGCTGTCAGCATTGATAAGCAGTAAGTGACCTCAGAAATAAATCTAAGGTGTATGAGGCAGAGCATCAACAACATTTAGCACACTAGCAAGTTTACGCCTTGTTATATTTACTGATGTATGCAACAAAGAAATGCATACATGCAGGAAAATCCAGAAAAAATGTTGTTTATAACAGCAATATTTATGAGAGCCAAAACATAGAAACAATCTAAATATCCACCGATAGAATAAATAAGTAATGGCATAGTCATAAAGTAGAATATTATACAGCAATGAGAATAAACTATAGCTACACCCAAAAATATGGTTAGATATCTTCAATATGCAAACCTAATATTCACTAAAAAGCCACAAAGAAAGGGAAACATGGTGTGTGATTCATTTATATGATTTTTTTTTAAATAGACAAAATGAATCAATTGGTATGGAAGTCAGAATAGTGATTTGGGGAGGAAAGTTGTGACTGGGAAACGATATCAGGGAAACCACTGAGATAGATACCAGGAATGAACTTTTTTTTAATCTCAGTGCGGTTTTGTGAGCATTTTTATTTTCTTAGAAAAAATCTCCCATCTATGTATATATTAATTATTTATACACTTTTCAGAAGATATTACATATTAACATAGAGTTTAATTATAATAAAATTATTTACATGTAATAGGTAATGAATGATGGGATATTTCAATCATTTATCTTTTTAATATTTATTGAGTACTTTAACTCAATTAGCATTATAGCATTAAGAAACAAGTATAAATACTGGTTCAGGTAAGATTTATTCTAGGGAAGTCTACAATTTCTCTGACATTCATCTTCCAAAAAACAAGCAGGTTGTGCCTAATAAGAGCTAGGATCTCTTCCATTTTAATCATGCTATGAGTAAGGACTATGACCAAGACTTTCTAATGGTTGTTTCATTATATTGTTACCAATAGACTGAAAATGCCTGTGTCAACTGCGACAAAGACACTTTACTCTTTGCCCTCTTTCAATGAAATAGGAAAAAAGTCACTTTCAGTATGTTTCCTTTCATTTCTGAGAAAGGGACCACAGATATTTGCCCTTTTTTTATCCTGAGCATCACTGGCTCAGGCTCATTGTCACAATTTTCATGCTGCAGACAGATAGTGGGTCTTCAGAGATATGTCCACTGGGGAAAATTCACTCAAAACATGTTATTTTTTTCCCTTTGTGTAACTCAGAAGCAAGTAAATGGATTTAATTCTAACTTTCAATGGAATTTAACCTCTGGGCCAAGACCAAGAGCTATTAAGTTTAGGCCAAAATAAAAATTTGTTACTGGCTGAGAATGAAAAGAGGTGAGAAAAATAGAATGGATTTTATAAATGACAGCTCTAACACTTTTGCTTGTGATCCTTGTATTCCATGATATGCATCCACAACCAGATCAATGACAATAGCATGTGTTTTTTACTTTCGAAGTGATAGTTCAATTAAAGAAAAGGCTGTTATAGATCTGTAGGCCAGTTCATATACAGTGGCAAAATAGTTGGCTGTTTACATACATGATTTGAGTTGCTCTAAAAAAAATTTACCTCTACCCCAAAAGCCCACAACAGTTTAAAAAGGAACTCATTCACTAATTTAGAGAAAAAGTTCAAGGTCAAATTCAAGACATTGGCTCAGCCGGAAAGCACAGACCAAATTGAGGCTAAGTAAGGAAGTCAGAGCAGAAGTACATGGGCCTTGCAAGCACAAGGCCCTGGGTTCAATCCCCAGCACCAAAAAAAAAAAAAAAAAAAAAAAGAAGTACATGGTACTACACAACGCAAGAGAATACAAGCAGAAACTTGGTCTCAGCATAAAGGTATGATTCACATCAGTGCCAAGAGCACAGGTGCTCCTCTGCTGGAACAGATTACAGAGTAAGATGTCATACTATCATTTTAAGAATCTCAGATCTACTTAGGACCAGCAAGCTTTTATTAAAAGGCAAATTAGAGAAAATGATACTGAATCAGCAAATGCCTGCCTTTGGGGATTGTTCCATGCTTGCCACCCTTTTTGGTGAGGCAGATAATATCACACGCTGCTTCCTGTTGTGACACAGTTCTCCATATGTATCTTGTGTTTCTGCAAATCTAATGAACAAAGCCACTGAGTGTCTTTGTTCTATATTATCTTTCCAAGAATGTTTGTATAGTTAGCAGCCTTAAAAGGCATAGAGAGCATCTCCTTCTAGAATAAAGACAAGACATACTGCTGATTATAAAAGATTCAGGTTCCCTAAGACCAGGATTCCTCTTCTGTAAATAATCCCCTGCATCTGCACATATCATTTGTTCTCCTATGTGTTGCCCTGTGGGAATTGGGACTCAGGAAACTGGTACAAGGATATGCTGATACTCTGAGTGCTGCTGCTGCTGTAAGTAACAAAATCCCTTGCACTTGACCCAGGAATCTTTTAACAGGCCCTGAAACTGTAACAGCTTGAAAGTAAGTTAAAATCTCAGATACATCACATTCTTGACAATTCCTAGGCGAAGGCTCAGCATGTGCCTGTAGTTCAGACACATTCATCCTTCTAAGCAATAATGATAACAATAACAACAATAGTATTAATGAAAGAGGTATTGATTATGAGTGCTAATTGTGTTTTGGGCCATGAAAGTCATTGCACGGAGGTTCTTAAGTGATTTATCTGATTGATTCCACAAGTGAACAAGACAAGAGAGACTCTTATGACCAATAGAAAACAGGTTCAAATGAACTGCTTTGGGGAGTTTGGATAAAAACCGGAATTGCCAATAATCAAATAATATTTAAGAGCCATGTCCTATATTGATCATATCATATGTAGCATCTACTTTGATTTTCACACAAACCTAATGAGGTTGGTAGTATCAATATTTACATTTTAGATTTGTGAAAACAATGACTTAAAGAATAAGTAGCTAGCCTGAGTTCATTCCATTGCTAAGAAGCAAAGTTATGGCAAAGATCAACCTTATCAAGAATGACAAAACTTACTTATCAGTTCACAAAACTGTTGTTCGAATAATACACTATTCTCATTTTGACAAACACTTGTTTACTGCTTCACTTAAAATTTTTATCCAAGGAAAGTTACTCACTTGCCCAATCTTTACACATAATAACCATTTAGTAAATATTTATTTATTAAATAGATAAATATGAACAGCCTTAACACATTGGTTATACTGGCTTACTAAAAATAATTACTGCTGAACGAATAAACATTTATTGAGTGTCAGGCATTAAAACAGGTACAAGTTGAGCATCTCATATCTGAAAATCTGAAATGCAAAATGTTCCAAAATCCAAAACTTTTTGAGAACCAATGTGACACTCATAAAAGATTCAGGTTTCAGAGCATTTTGAATTTCAGATTTTTAGATTTTGGATGTTCAACCAGTAAAGTCAGTGCAAATATTCAAAAGCTTGAAAAACTCTGAAAACTGAAATACTTGTCCCAAATTCTTCAGATAAAGAATGCTCAACCTATTGTATTTTACATTGATCAGTTAGTCACTTAATCAGCTGGCTTTATAGGTACACATTTTAAAATATGGGGACCTAACCAGGATTGACATCACAAATGAAAACTTGCTATCATATATTCCTTGATATGACATAAACGAAAAAGGGCACATTACATCTGTAAATAATCTTTCCCCAAATCCCTAACTCCAATCTAATGATGAAAAATCATCAGCCAAAACTGAATGACATTTTACAAAATACTCTGTTCAGTGCTCTTCAAAACTGTCAGTCATGAAAATAAGGGAAGACCCAAAAACATATCACAGATTTGAGGAAACTAAGGAGACATGATGACTAAATAAAATCCTGGAATGCATCCTGAACAGAAAAAGGGTGTTGGTGGGAAGACTGGTAAAATATGAATAGAGTCTGTAGTTTAGTTATTAATAATGTACTGATGTAAACTCCTTAGTTTTGGTAAATTTACCTTACCATGGTTATGGCAAGTTAATAAGAAGGGAGTCTGGGTGAAGTGTATATAAGAACTTCTCTACTATTATTACCCCTATTCTGTAACATGAAAGCATTTCAAATTAAAGGATTAAAATATTGAAGGGGAATAGAAAAACATCAAGTGGAAGTTAGCAGTTAAGTTCTCAGAAAAGAAACACAAGGGTCTCTAAGAGAAGTTGTAAAGTACATAAAACAACACATTCTTCACAAGTTTCTCTGGGGCTATTACATTTCTGGCCTATGAACTTCTTACAAAACCATATTTTAGTACCAAGCTTGCTAGACTCTTCTTCTAGCTCTGGAACTCTCTTCAACATGCTTGTTTCCACAATATTTAATATAAAGAAAAAAATTCAAATAAAAAAGAAGACAATGAAACTCAACTTCCAAAACCCCACCCCTCAAACCAACTCTACCAATCTGCTTCACATTCTCCAACCTCTAAAATCGCACACTAGCTTTCTGAGTTCTCAGAAACATCAGCTTGTCCTAAGAATCCTAATGGCAATTGTAAGAGAGAAAAAAAGAGGAATATTATAGACTCTCCCTCAATGAAGTGTGTTTTGCTACATTTAAGACACTTTGGAAATTAAGGTTGTTGTAAGAAGTAATGTTCTGAAGAAAAATAAAAGGTTGGCCTGTAGCTGGTATTCCACAGTAGTTGCGTGGCCATCTGGCTTGCTTTTGAATCATCCTTATTTGATTCACAGGAAAATGAAATACTGAAATCACCACATAGCTTTAAATTCCAAATCCATGTCAGCTTTGCCAAGTGCTGCCCCATCTGTAGAAGGGAACGGCATGCAGGCAGCCTGGCTCCAGCCTGATTCAAGCTGTAGCATACTTGCCTTTGCCTGTTATTGACAGTCTCCTTACCAAGCTTGTTTTATTAACTTGGATTTCAACCTTTAATGTTGTCTTTCATGCCATAAGTCCTTGAACAGGAAAATCTTACACAAGTAATAACTGAGACAACACCAATTTTCTTGATTTTTTTGAAATTATTAACTAGTGAACAAACCTTCTGAAAACCATTCCCAAAGCCTCAGCTTGGCTGTGGCTTTATGGGTGACTGGAACACTTTCCCACTGACTTCCTCTGCATCTCTGATCTCCTTAGAATGAATACAAGTATGGCTCTTTCTTTCAAAAATGTTGGGTTTGCAGTCTCCTCCATTGTTCAGAGTTCAGAGAGTAGCCCAACTTTTGGAGATTTTGCATTTTCCAAGTAGAGGCACTGCTACACCTACTTGAAGAAAAAGCATTTTGAATTGTCACATGTAATGGAAACCTTTAAATTTGGTTTATGCAAAACAGCAAGAAGTTTTGCAGCCCAGAATGAGGGCTTTTCCCTTTTCTACATCATTTTTAGTAAACTTGTGACAAATTCCTCTTGCTACTTTTGTCCACTTCAGAGCTCCTAAATAATTTTTTCCAATTTTTGCAATGAGATTTATTTTTTAAATCATCATGACCACCCTTCCATCTCCATTCTGTTCCTGGAAATACCATTCTAGAACTCATGAAACCAGCAAATAGGCCGTAAGTGACACAGATATGTAAGCATTGAGCTTAGTGCTGAGATCTGAGTGGGAGTGAGGCATACTCAAAGATTAAGAAAAAAAAAAAAAGAACTACCCACTAGACTCATAGTGCTTCTTTATTTATTTCAACGAGGGACCAATTTCTAGGCTAAGGCATCATTTCTCATTCAGCAGTGCACAGGTTAAAAGCCATTACACAAGCCAATGTTGCGTAGAAATACTTAAAACATAGATTTTTTTCCTGTTATGAAGTTAACTCAAAAGTATTTCATAAGAGCCTGAAGAGATAGTAGCAAAAAACTTTAGCTTTATAGTCAGATTTGAGTTTTTGTTCTGGCTTTGATATTCAGCAGCTTTGTGATCATAGAAGAGTCAGTTAACCTTTCTGAGCTTATTTCCTCAATAAGGATAATAACTATACCCACATTACAATGTTTGTTTTGAAGAACAGTTAAAGAATCCATATAAAGTACTTGGTATGCTGTCTGGCATCTAGTATATCTCTCTAAATGATTTTATTTAATATTATTACTACCATTGTCATCATTATCATTATTTAACTGCACTCAAATACAGACTCTAGGTATTATGGCATTTATTTGATAAAATATGATACTTCCAAATGAGTTGCAATTTTCAGTTGAGACTAAACCAATAGAGAAGAAGATCAAAGAAAGGGAACACAGAGGGATCATTGCAGCACTATACATTATAATCAATACTCATGACCATTTTGACAACATTAATTCTGCCTATCCAAGAACATGGAAGATCTTCCCATCTTCTAAGGGTTTCTTTAATTTCTTTCTCTAGTGTTCTGTAGTTCTCATTGTAGAGGTCTTTCACCTCTTTTGTCATATTCAATGCAATTCCAATTAAAATCCCAATGACATACCTTACAGAAATAGACCAAGCAATCATGGGTGGGTGGGGTGCGGGGGAAGGGGGAAAAATGGCAGAATGAATCAAACAACATTGCCTTGTGTAAATTTATGATTACATGAATGGTATGCCTTTACTCCATGTACAGAGAATTAAAATGTATCCCATTTGTTTACAATAAAAAAAATTATAGAAAAGAAAAAAAAAAGAATACAAGCAACAACAGGTGTTGGCGAGGATGTGGGGAAAAGGTACACTCATACATTGCTGGTGGGGCTGCATATTAGTGCAGCCACTGTGAAAAGCAGTGTGGAGATTCCTTAGAAAACTTGGAATGGACCCACCATTTGACCCAGCTATCCCACTCCTCGGCCTATACCCAAAGGACTTAAAATCAGCATACTACAGAGATACAGCCACATCAATGTTCATAGCTGCTCAATTCACAATAGCCAGATTGTGGAACCAACCTAGATGCCCTTCAATTGATGAATGGATAAAGAAACAGTGGTGTATATATACACAATGGAATATTACTCGATCATAAAGAAGAATATAATTATGGCATTTGCAGGCAAATGGATGAAGTTGGAGAATATCATGCTAAGTGAGATAAGCCAACTCAAAAATCCAAAGGCTGAATGATCGGTAGATGATGACACATATTGGGGGGTGGGAAGGAGGTAAGAATGGAGGAAAGAGGAACTGTATAGAGGGAAAAGAGGGGTGGGAGGGTGGGGGGAAGGAAAAAACAAAACAACAGAATGAATCAAACACTATTATCCTTTGTAAAAATATGACTACAGAAATGGTATGCCTTTACTTCATGTACAGAGAAACAGTATGTATCCCATTTGCGTACGATAAAAATAAATTTAAAAAAAAAAACTCACAAGCAATTTACCACTTAATTACCAACAGTATATGTGCTCTTCAACAAATTGTTTCACTTCTATGAACCTCTGTTTTCTCATCTAGAAAATGAGGACAACAATATTTCTTCCCTGCTATTGTTAGGTAATATTGTATATATAAGCCATTAGGCATAAAGCACAGAATAAAATAGGCATACGGTAAGTGCAAGTTTCTTATCCCTTTCCTACACTATATCTCCATTCCAGTCAGGTGTTTACCATTCTTTTTTTCATTCTTACCACCAAATATTACAGTGGCATAAGAAATTTCACACAATTCAAGATTCCAATTTATGTGTTCAATTGAGGAGTTTACACAGATAAGACATAATATCCATATGTGTGTTTATGAGCTGTGGGGGGGGTTGTCCTTCATTCATTTTGGAAGGGTAAATTACATACATATTGGGAAGATCTTAAAAATCTAGTTCAGTCATCAACAGTGCTGGAGGTAAAGGTAAGTTTCCTAAATTTGTATATATAATTTTCCCAGGCAAACTCAGGTTGTGATCCTACCTGGCCTCATTAACTAAAAAGAATTAGTATTACTCAGTGCTTGGCTTAAAGATCACAGTAAACAATCAAGATTTATTGAGTTTAAAGGCTTCAACTTTCCTTTGAGTTACGGCTAAGCTAATATTCCAGCATGGTTCTATGGGTGTTACTAATTCCTAAAACTTTACTACAAGACATAGAACCACAAACTTGACTCAGTAAGAATGATGTACATAGCACTGAAACACAGCAAATAGCAAAGTCAAATTCCACTCTTCTAATAGGAGGTGGTTATTGCTCCCCCTTCTGCTTCTCTGCTTTTTAACCTTTCCTTGTCTCCTCATAGCTGAGTTCAATGGTGCCTCAATTGTAAATCCTAGTCACTCCCAAATCCTGAGTCAACTCTAATTGAAGGAGCTGTCAGCAGTCTCATCATTCATTTTAGTTTGGGTTTATATCAGGCTTCCTGAGGCTTAGTGGCTCAGTAAAGATCACCAAGGCTTCTGCATTTTCTCCCAATTACCTTGCTATCAAGCAACAATAAAAATCAATTTTAGAGATTTGTTATTTGCATTTATTTTAGAGCTGCACTCCTTAAGTTCAAACCCTAGCTTTCTCAATAACTGGCTATGTGACTATGGGCAGATTTTTTTCACTTCTATATTCCTGGGATCCATCATCTATAAAATGGGGATAATTATTAGTATCAAACTCATAAACTTCTTGAGAGGATTAAAGCTGAGAATACTTGTAAAATGGTTAGTGCCTGCCATATAATATGCACTTCATGTTCATGTTCATGTTTGTAAAACATCTGAGATCTGTTTCCTAAGAGAAATGTTTCCCTTCTCCTTTTCTGATTTGTAGCTCTTTTTTCCATCCTTCACTCCAACCCTCACTCCTCTGTCAACATGAATCACTAAGCTTCTCCCTTGGTCACTACTCTAAATCCCTACTAGGTTTCATAGCCTAGGACCTCTCTTCCAGGTCTGGGGAGAATTAAATATGAGAAGATGAGCTCCCACTGACTACCTAATATCAGACCTTCCACGTTATGTTCTACCAGTCCAAAAGTTCCCCCTATACCTACAGATATTTCAAACTCTGACTAGGAAAGAATGACTATCTCCAGAGCAATGCATCCAGTACATCTCGCTTCAGCTCTGTAGCTTGTGACCACTTCTTCCCTTAGCTTCCCCAGGATGCCAGGAACAGACAAGGTGCCAAATCTGAGGATACAAAGCCACGCCTCAATAAAAAATCCTGTCCTCCCTAGGTCAACATTTCTAAAAACAAACAGGCAAGAATCTATTTCCCAAATGGGTAACCCAGTCTTATTTGGGTAGGGTTCCTGTATGATTGAACAATACCAGAAGGCAAATGGTGATCTTATTCCAGACAGACTACCAAAGTGGATAGCACCATTCAAGGACTTAAAAAGATAGTGAAAATGTAAAAGATAAATTAAATATTCTTATTTGATGAAAGGAAAATAAGAATAGGAAACAAAGGGCTTTCCCTGCTGAGTCTTAAGTCTGAATAAGCCTATTGCAATAAATTAAAATATGTCATGTAAATTGTTCATTTTAACTTGTAGATCATTTTCTTTCCCAGGATCTCAAAGCACTTTGCAAACATTAATTACCCATCAGTGTCTACTTGTGGTATGACTATTATCTTTCCCTCCTAGATGTTGAAACAAGAACAGAGAAGGTTAAGAAACTTGCCCAAAGCCACATGGGGCAAACTCTGAACAAGAACCATTTGTTGTTTCTGTGTTTGCAATAATGAGAAAATTAAAAGTGCAATAATTTTCTTTGCAATTCAGAAAAAAATCATTCTGTTAACAGTCATCCCTAACCATAAAAAAGAAGTCTTTTTAACTTCCCT
Organism: Sciurus vulgaris; assembly: GCF_902686455.1. Classification (NCBI taxonomy): domain Eukaryota; kingdom Metazoa; phylum Chordata; class Mammalia; order Rodentia; family Sciuridae; genus Sciurus; species Sciurus vulgaris. The sequence continues at coordinate 50,233,834 of NC_136471.1, read as the reverse complement.
TAATGTGGATACTTTTTTTCAGATAGTACCTAATTATGGTAAATTGCTTCATTCCCTAATTGTTACTGCAAGGCAACTAAACATTGTTATGTTGACTACTCAAGAGTGGATTGTTAATGGCCTTAATCATCGGATAATCTGGTAATATAATCAATGTAACAGGGAGATACCTTGTGGAAACAACAAGCAAATCAAGTATGAAACATAGACTTGGGAGGCAGTGTTCAATTCTATTGTTTTATGTTTAGTATGATAAGTAGAAAAATTCTCATTTCACAAAGCAGCAGAAGAAGTTAATGTTATTCTATATCACTAATTGCCAGAACCCCACGTCTTGCAATGTAATGTTGGATTCTCAACACAACAACTTAGAACATCCTCTCCACAGGTTATGAAACACCAACATTTTCTCAGTAGATATTTCACCAAAGAAAATCATCTTGCCTTCATCTGCTTGCAAACTGAATACCTTTAAAAGGAGGCAATTTTTCCATACCTCAGCAGATTGTGAGCTGTAAAGATGAAGGCAAAGTAAGATTTAGCTGTTCTTCTCATTCCAATGCTTCTGTGGGGAATGGAAAAACTAATTCACATTAATGGGAGATAAGACACTGGGTGATATTAGATGCTGGGAAAACAATAACAAGAATTACAGACATCAAGCTCTTCTTAGAAAAAAAAAAGGATACACTTACAGGCTTTCACTAATTTTTTTAAATATGTGTGTATTTTTAGTTGTCAATGGACCTTTATTTTATATACTTATTTATATGTGGTGCTGAGGATTGAACCCAGTGCCTCACACATGCCAGGCAAGTGCTCTACCACTGAGTCATAACCCCAGCCCATGAGCCACAACTCCAGCCCAGCCCAGCTTTCACTAAATCTCAGTGAGAATTAATTCTACTACAATTAATTGAAGACAAATATCTATTTCATATGTTAAATATAAAGCAAGAACCCACATGCTCATGCACACACATGTGAACACATGCACACATTTGCAAAAACCATAGCAACTATGTGTTTTAACAAAGAAAATAGCTTTTTGTTCCTTATCTTCCTTTTATTATTTGTCAATTCAGTAAGAACAAGGCAAACTTTTGGAATTTTTAAAAAAATATATTGTCTTATTTCTGCACCAATTGGAGCATCTTTTAGGTAAATCATATTACATTTAGGTTCTGCCTAGAGTTTCAATTTATTTATCTCTTTATACTCAGAAAAACACAAAACAATGGGAAAAATCTTCCTTCATGATCTGTATCTTAATAATACAACATTTAATTTGCTGCATTCTGTTATTTATTAACATTAAAAAGTTCGCTGGTTCTGAAATCATCAATAATGATTAATTTTTATGAATATTTTGAAAACTTCAGAGTTGTTGTCACAAATTCTCATCATTTTATTGTCAAGAAAATTAAGTCCCACCCGGCTAGTGCCCAAGCACATCTCCCGCGCAGAGACCCAGCCCAGTCACCAGGTCCAGTGACCACTGTCTCCAGTGCAGAGACCAGCACCACCCAATTATTTCTATTATACCTACTATTATTCCTACCTTTCCTTTCTTTTATTAATATTTTTCTCACTCTATTTTCCTCTTATGTATTTTTTCCTTGGAGACTCTTTCTCCCTTTTCTCATGCTAACAACCAATTTCTTTTAATTCTCTTTCACTATTCCTATGACATAGTACCTCTATAGATGCACTTCTTATCTCATTAACATTATATCCTACACCCCTCCCCATCCTCTTTTTCCACCATTAGAAATCGCAAACCTATTGGTTATGCTGTAGATAATAATTGAACTCATCATCTCTGTTTATTAAGACAATATGGTTAATATTATAATAGGGACTATTTGGGTTAAGGATGCATATTGTTTGTATTGTGTGCTGCTAATATTGATCTCTCACTTTAAGGTGAGGTATTGGAAACTTGCAGGGACACTATAAGTCTATAGGGGGAATCTGCAACACCTTGAATTTGTACTGCTAGAGGGGAAGATACACGAACAACATGAGAAAACAAGGGAAGAAAGTGTCCCAAGCAAACACAGATGCTATATAATAGAATCCAATGACAGCATGGCTGAAGAAATGTCAGAAAGGGAGTTCAGAGTGTACATAATTAAAATGATCAGAGAAGCGAATGATGAGATAAGAGAGCAAATGCAGGCAATGAATGTTCCAACAAATAAACAGTTAAAAGAGCTAATACAGGAAGCAAAAGATCATTTGAATAAAGAGATAGAGATAGAGATTCTGGAAAAAAAACAGAAATCCTTGAAATGAAGAAAAAAATAAAACAAATTAAAAACTCAATAGAAAGCATAACAAACAGGCTAGATCACTTGGAAGACAGAACCTTAGACAATGAAGACAAAATATTTAATCTTGAAAACAAAGTTGACCAAACAGATAAGATGGTAAGAAATCAAGAACAGAATTTCCAAGAATTATGGGACATCAAGAAAACAACAAATTTAAGAATTATTGAGATTGAGGAAGGCACAGAGATACAAACCAAAGGGATGAATAATCTATTCAATGAAATAATATCAGAAAATTTCCGAAATCTGAAGAATGAAATGGAAAGTCAAAAACAAGAGACTTACAGGACTCCAAATGTTCAAAATTACAACAGATTCACACAAAGGCACATTATAATGAAAATACCTAACGTACAAAATAAAGATAAAATTTTAAAGACTGCAAGAAAAAAGCATAAGAGTACATATAGGGGAAAACCAATACAGATATCAGCAGATTTCTCAGCCTAGACCCTAAAAACTAGAAGGGACTAGAAAAATATTTTTCAAGCTCTGAAAGAAAATGGATGCCAACCAAGAATCTAATACCCAGCAAAACTTACCTTCATATCTGATGATGAAATAAAATCCTTCCATGATAAACAAAAGATAAAAGAATTTACAAATACAAAGCCTTCACTAGAGAACATTCACAACAATATATTCCATGAAGAAGAAATGAAAAACAACAATGTAAATCAGCAAAGGGAGGAACTACCCTAAAGAAATAGCCAATTAAAGAAGAAACCAGGTCAAGTTAAAAATCAAAAATAAGTAAAAATGACCAGGAATACTAGTCATATCTCAATAATAACCCTGAATATTAATGGTCTGAACTCAATAATCAAAAGACATAGACTGGCAGATTGGATTGAAATGGAAGACCCAATAATATGCTGCCTTCAAGAGACTCATCACATAGAAATAGATACCCATAGACTAAAGGTGAAAGGATGGGAAAAAACATACCACACACATGGACTCTGTGAAAAAGCAGGATTTTACACCCTCATATCAGATAAAATGGACTTCAAGTCAAAGTTAGTCAGAAGGGATAAAGAAGGACATTTCATACTTCTTAAGGGAAGCATAAATCAGCAAGACATAATGATCAAATAATATTTATGCCCCAAACAATGGAGCATCCATGCACATTAAACAAATCCTTCTCAATTCCAAAAACCAAATAGACCACAACACAATAATACTAGGTGACTTTAACACACCTCTCTCACCACTGGACAGATCTTCCAAACAAAAATTAAATGAAGAAATCATAGAACTCAATAACATGATCAATAATTTAGACTTAACAGACATAATAGAATATTCCATCCATCAACAAGTGGATAAACTTTCTTCACAGCAGCAAATAGACCCTTCTCTAAAATAGACTATATGTTATACCACAAAGCTACTCTCAGGAAATACAAAACTATAGAGATACTACCTTATATTCTATCAGATCATGATGGAATGAAACTCGAAATCAATGATAAAATAAAAAAATCAGAAACTACTCTGACACCTGGAGACTAAATAATATGATATTGAGTATTGCATGGATAACAGAAGACATCAGGAAGGAGATAAAATATTCTTAGAAGCAAATGAGAACTATGATAAAACATATCAAAATCTCTGAGATGCTATGAAAGCAGTATGAAGAGGAAAATTTGCATGGAGCAGATTCAATAAAAGAAGAAAAAGTCAACCAAAGACCTAACACTAACACTCAAAGCCCAAGAAAAAGAAGAACAGGTCAACACCAAAAGTAGTAGGACACAGAATATAATTAAAATCAGAGATGAAATCAATGAAATTGAAACAATTCCAAAAATTGACAAAGCAAAATGTTAGTTCTTTGAAAAAATAAACAAAATTGATAAGTCCTTAGCCACATTAACAAAGAGGAGAGAGAAAATTCAAATTATGAAAATTTGTGATAAAAAGAAAATATCATGACAGACATTATTGAAATACAAAACATAATTAGAAGCTATTTTGAAAATCTATACTCCAACAAAATAGAAAATCTCAAAGATATCAACAGGTTTCTAGAGACATATGATTCACCCAAACTGAATCCAGAGGACATACAAAATTTAAATAGATCAATTTAAAGCAATGAAAAAGAAGAAGTCATCAAAAACCTACCAACTAAGAAAAGTCTGGGACCAGATGAATTCTCAGTGTAGTTCCACAAGACCTTCAAAGAAGAATTCATACCAATACTCTTCAAAGTATTCCATGAAATAGAAAGGGAGGGAAACCTTCCAAACTCATTCTATGAAGTTAATACATGATACCAAAACCAGACAAAGACACATTGAGGAAACAAAACATCAGACCAATATCTCTAATGAACATAGATGCAAAAATTCTTAACAAAATTTTAGCAAATTGCATACAAAAACATATTAAAAAGATAGTGCTCCATGATCAAGTGGGTTTCTTCCCAAGGATGCAAGTTTGGTTTAACATCTGGAAATCAATAAATGTAATTCACCATATCAATAGACTTAAAGTTAAGAATCATGTGATTATTTGAATAGGTGCAGAAAAAGCATTTGATAAAATACAGCACCCCTTCATGCTTAAAACACTAGAAAAAATAGGGATAGTAGGAACATACCTCAACATTGTAAAGGCTAGATCAATGGTACAGAATAGAGGACATGGACACAAACCCAAATGAATACAATTTTCTCATACTAGGCAAAGGGGCCAAAATATGCAATGGAGAAAAGATAGCCTCTTCAACAAATGGTGCTGGGAGAATTGGAAATCCATATGCAACAGAATGAAACTAAACCCATATCTCTCACCATGCACAAAACTAAACTCAAAATGGATTAAGGACCTCGGAATCAGACCAGAGACCCTGCATCTTATAGAAGAAAAAGTAGGTCCAGATCTTCAACATGTCGGCTTAGGACCAGACTTCCTTAACAGGACTCCTATAGCACAAGAAATTAAAACAAGAATCAATAACTGGGATAGATCCAAACTAAAAAGCTTTCTCTCAGCAAAGGAAACTATCAGCAATATGAAGAGAGAACCTACAGAGTGGGAGAATATCTTTGCCAATCATACTTCAGATAGAGCACTAATCTCCAGAATCTATAAAGAACTCAAAAAACTCTACTCCAAGAATTCAAATAATCCAGTCGACAAATGGGCTAAGGAAATGAATAGACACTACACAGAGAAGTTCTAAAAGCAATCAATAGATATATGAAAAAATGTTCCACATCTCTAGTAATGAGAGAAGTACAAATCAAAGCTACCCTAAGATTTCATTTCACTCCAATTAGAATGGCGATCATCAAGAATACAAGCAATAATAGGTGTTGGAGAGGCTGTGGGGAGAAAGGTACTCGTACTTTGCTGGTGGGGTTGCAAATTGGTGCAGCCACTCTGGAAAGCATTATGGAGATTCCTTAGAAAAACTTGGAATGGAACCACCATTTGACCCAACTACCCCACTCCTAGGCCTACAGCCAGAGGATTAAAATCAGCATACTACAGTGACACAGCTATATCAATGTTTGTAGCAGCACAATTCACAATAGCTAGTTTGTGGACCCAACCTAGATCTCCTTCAATAGATGAATGGATAAAGAAACAGTGGTATATATACACGATAGAATATTACCCAGCCATAAAGAAGAATAAAATTATGGCCTTTGCAGGTTAGTGGATGTAGTTGGAGAATATCATGCTAAGTGAGATAAGCCAATCCCAAAAAACCAAAGGCCAAATGATTTCTCTGAGAAGTGGATGATGATACATAATAGAGGTGGCGGGGAGGCAAGAATGGAAGAAGGATTGGATTGTATAGAGAAAAATGAGGGGTGGGGAGGGTTTGGGGGAAGGAAAGATAATAGAATGAGATAGACATCATTACCCTACGTACATGTATGATTACACAAATGGTGTGACTCTATCTCATGTATAATCAGAGAAACAAACGTTGTACCGCATTTGTGTACAGTGAATCAAAATTTAAAGACAAAGAAGGAAAATTAAGTCCCACCAATATTTATTGCTTAGTAATTAGCAATGTTGGAAGCAACAAACTCCCAATCTATAGTAAATCATTCAAATCTTGTCAAAATTTTATTCTTAATTTATAATACATTTAATTATTCATTTCTATACATATTGGCAAAATGTTTTAAAACTTTCACTTACAAATTGATGTTATTATAAAATTAAGTTGTTAAAATGATTATATACACATACCTTTCAAATAATAAAAGGTAGAAATGCCTCCCTCCTAACCTTGGTATTTTTATCCCAAGTTAACATACCCTCGAATGATAACCACGATTATTAATTTTATTGCTTGTTCTTCAAAAGTTTCTTATGCACTTACAAGCCAATAGAAGTGCATATATTTTCTCTTTCTTTCTCTTCTACAGCCATAATGGAGTACCATTTTGTACCTTGAGTATTTTTACTGAGCAATATGGCATAGAAATATTTTCATATCCATCTTCATTCTTTTAAAAATGTTACAATTTAATGGTTTTCTGTTGCATCAGTATAACATATTTTACCTAATCAGTTCTCACAAATGTAAATTTAGGAGTAGTCAAGAGCCAAACACCAGAAAATGTGCCTGCAATCTCAGCTACTCAGGAGGATGATGCAGGAGGATCATTTAAGCCCAAGAGTTTGAGGTGAGACTGGGAAACAGAGCAATAGCCCATCTTAAGAAAAAAAAATTAATTTTTCCAAGAGTTTCCTCTGACAAACACTCCACATCTATTTTACACATGAGTATATGTTTGTAGAATAGAGTTCATAGAAAACATACTGGTAGGCTAAAATATAAACACATTGTGGTTTTGATGGGTTGTTCTACATAGGGAATGTATCAATTACATTCCACCAAAAATTAATACATAAGAATTCTGATTTCCCCACATACTAACAGAATATTATCAAACATTTTTCATAGGTACCAGAGATCAAAATGGTATTTTATTGAAATTCTCTAATTATTAAATTGAGCATCCTTTCTTAGGTTTATGAGTAGTATTTTCTATAAAATATCTATGCATATATTTTGCCCATTTTTCCTTTTTGGTACTTTCATTCTGATTTGTAGGAACCCAGTATATATTAGCAAGAATAGCCTAAACTACAAATAAATTCTTGCTAGTTTCTCACTTATCTTTTGAGAATTTATCATGAATTATTTTTATTTTCAAGAAATCAACATTTTCAATATTTTATTCTCTCAGTATTTTGTGTCACAATTAAAAATGGTTTGTCATGCCCAGGTTGTAAAGACACCCTCTCTGCAGTATAAAGAGTTTTGAGGGTTTTGTTTTGGTGTGAGTGACAGAGGGATAGGAATTATAATCATGGCTCCACAATAAAGATCTGGTCTTAAGAAACGAATATAAAACAAAACAAAACTAACTCTAGTAAAAAAAAAATTGGATATTTTAAAGTTGAAGCCTGACTCAGAAGAACAAAAGATGCCTTATATTTTTAGCATATATTAATATCAGGGGATGATTATTTGAAACCAGAAGAGCTGAAAGATGAAATGTACAGATCAAGTGACAACTATTTTGGTACCAATTGAATAACCAGGGTCTCAAGAAAGTATAGAAAGGGTAGAGAAAAGAACATGACTTGAGAGAGCATCAAATCAGTAAATTCACTACTGAATCAGCTCAATGAACAGCTAACTCAATATGTGAAGATGTTAATAATGATCATTTTAGAGTCTAAATAAATAAGGACACAGTAATATCTAACATGAGACTGTCAAAAGCAAATCATGTGAAGTCAGAATTCAATCTGCCCTTCAACAGGATAACTTTAGTATAGTTTCTAAAAAGTTGGTAGAGATGTAATGTCTGGTAAAAATTTTTAAACTGGGTTAATTAGGTGCACATGCCATAGGTGGATAGTTTAGACACAAAACTAGTAAAAACAAATTGAGTACAAAGAGTTGTTACAACAGTTCAATACTGGATTGGGTGGAGGTGTCAAGTAAGTCCCTTAGGGTTCCACTCTGAGCTCCATACAATTCAATATTTTCATTTACTACTTTGAGAATAGAAGAGAGAGGATGCTAATAAAATTTGCAGGTGTTCCTGCACATTGCAGAATAGGCATAAAATAGAGTGTGAGCAGGATAAATTTTTTAAATGGACAGAAATCAATAAAATAAGATTCAATAAAGCATTTATAAATGTAATGCAATTCACAAAGGAAAGAATAATCAAATGCACCGATGTAAAATGGAATCACAAGAGGGTCTAAGGGTTATAGTAGAAAGTAAAATGAACATGCATCAGCAACATGACTGTCAAAGCCCAAAGTTAAATGCTGATCAAGTTATAAAAATGAATTTTTTTCTTAATAGAAAAAAATTAAAAGTTATGCTAGTCTATATCACTTCAGTATGTGCCAGGTATCAATCTAAAGAATTGGTAGACAAGTGAGGTACAGAAAGGCAACCAGAAAATCAAAAGAATTCACATTGGAAAAAAATAAGACAGATATTAAACAAAGATAAATGGAAAAGAGTAAACAGGAAGTAGAGACAGTGAATCAGTGAAGAAAGCAGCATAAAGATAGGAAAGAAAGAGTAAAGGAAAGGGAAAGGGAGGGAATAGGAAGCCAGAGAATGGCAATGAAGTGAGGAGAGGAAGAAACAAAAGGAAGAAGGGAATGATGGAGGACAAGAGGAGAATTCCTTCAAAAGAAGTCTTGTAAATTCACAAACGAGTTATGTGGAAAATTAGTGGTGGGTGCCCTAATTAATACTTTAATTGGAATGTTTCCAAGAAATAAATTCTCAGTAATTCAGATCCTTCAGGGAATATGATTTTCAGATTAGCATGAAATTGGATTTTAGAGAATACATAAGGAGATAGGGACTATGACCTCATAAGAAATTTGGGGGTGCAAATCAGAGCTGAAAGAATGGAAATAACTTTTAATTTAAAAAAAGTATAAAGATCCAAGAATTCCAATGCAAAGTAAGCTAATGAGACATATTGACAAAATGGAAAAAGTAAAATTGTGTATTTCCTTTAAAAATAACATTTTTATCTCATTTTATAAGTAAAATATGGCCAGAAACATTTTGAAAGTTATTGGTAATGTTTAAATAATTTTTATAATTAAAATTACTTATAGTCTTACCATCAACGATACTTTGATGTGTTACTTGATTATTTTGTACAATATAGGTCTTTTAAAAATGAGTGTTATTTCCCATACATAGCATTTTTATTGTCATGATATTAATAAATTTCCAAGAAGTAAATATTTTTTGAAAACATAACCAATGATAGCTGCATTGTGTTATATTCTTAAGAACGTTTATAAGCAGCTTCCTTTTGTTGGATATTTAATCATTCATCTTTACATAATCATAAATAATGCTACTATGGGCTTTTTGTCTACATAGTTTGACATTTTCTGAGAGTGCATTTTCAGAAGGTTGTAAAGCAAACACTTTACAGCTTCATGCATGTTGTATGTTCTATGTGCATATGTGTTGATATACATATATTTAGTAATTGCTTTCCAGAAAGATTGTTTGTAGTACTCCCAACAACATATAAATATATTCACTTCACTTTATGCACACCAATGTAACACGAAAAATAGTGTTGCTTGGTACATTTCTTTAATTACTATATTTGGTTATAATTATTGTGAACTAATTTATGCATTTTGTCAATTTAGTGTCATTCAACTTCTGTTAGTTATTTATATATTAAGAGCACTAATCTTTGGTCATGTTAATTATAAATATTTTCCTAACTTGTTTTCTGATTATAATATTATTTGTCATGCTTTTTGGTACACAGAAAGTATAATATTTATGTACATAAATATATTGAACTTTTACTTGGTGATTTTTTATTGCTTTTATGCTCTGAAGGTTCTTGCCTAACTTGTTAATTCTTCACTCATAATTTATTCCACCATGTATGATTTTATTTTCTTTGTTTAGATCCTGAACTATGAGTTGATTTTAATACATGTCATGAGGTGAGGTGTTTTCTTCCCAAACGTTTATCCAGTTTTCTCAATATTACAAAATGATCTCTCTACCCTATTGGCTTATTATAACTCCACATCATATATCAATTGTATTAATAAATTGAGTGTTTTGAAGGGGTTGAAATGAAAGGTAAACTGATACTGAATAGCCAATGAATACAGGATAAAAAGGGCACTTCCAAAAGAAATGGAAACAGAAATAAAGTCACTGGAGGAAGCAATGGCAAACAGACACAATGAACATAAAGAAGCAAGCAGGACACTGGGATTTTTCCTCCCAGTGCTGGGTTCCCATTGCTTATGAGAGACTGTAAAGTTACACAGAGGAGAAAAGGAAGAAACACATGAAGAAATGTATGTATGGGGCTGGGAGGCACACAGAAATATCAAAGTGAAAGAAAATAATAGACTTCACTGTACATGGAATCTGACCGCCTGCAAAAACTAAAAAATTAAAAAATACACCAGAAGGGGAAGAACTCTCAGAAGGAGGGAAGTAACACAGATATTGAAAGCAGGTCAAAGGCACAGAAAGAAAAACATAAAAAGATATTTTAAAGAAAATGACAGATGGAAGCCAAAGGTCAAGATTTAAAAAAATAAAAAAATAAAAAAATAAAATAAAATAGATTCAAGAGAGCCCACACAAAGAATCATCAAAGAGAGACCATGCTCATAAAGTAAAAGTTGAAGGACTCCTGATGGCATTAAAACTATTTAAGAAGCAGCAAGAAATAAAATAGGAAAAGTTTGAGAAGATTTGTGGAATGTTCTAATACAAACAGGAAGTTAAAATTCTGAAGCAGAAGGAAAGACTTCTACCAAAAAAGAGCAGCTTATGGAAGAGGAAAGAACAATTTTTTGCCTCTGAGTATGTTAAATTGTCAACATGACACATTTTGGCAATGCCTTATAAATACAAAATAGTCAAATTATAGCTTCAAACTGTTTCATGTAGTCTTGTTAAAAGTAAAGGGAATTTTTAAAATGTAAAATAATCATAGTCTTAGGGATTAAGATCCTCTGGTGTGGGATAGAAATTCCAATACCTATAAATTAATTAGGGTGACTGGTTGAAAGGATAAAGCACTTTACTCACTTATTCTTCATCCACTCATCAAACTGTGGTGGTATCACATAAAGTGGTGGGGGTGATGTAACAAAAATGCTAATCTCTGTCCTTGAAGATGTTCCATCTATTGTAGAAAATGAAATAAAAATACGACATCCAAGTACAGTAGAATATCTACTATAATCAATTACATGTTGTCTGCAATAGAAATAAGAGGAAATGCCTAAACTTATGGGGGAAGAAGGTAAAAAAAAATGGGTCAGGAAAAGAGGATAATGAGAGACAGTTTTACAGAACACGTGACCTTTGAGATGAAACTTAAAGGCTTCTTAGAAGTTGACCAACTAATCCAGGAAAGAAGGAAGGTATGGAAATGTGAGGCTGTAAAGTGTACTTGAATTACAAAAAGTAATAAACTATGACTGGATCACAGGAGATATAGAAGGGTTTAATAGAATTTGGGGCCAGAAAGAGCCAGAGAATAGATTTTTAAATTATGCCAAAGACAAGGGAGAACTTTCAAAGATTTTAAGACAAACAGTAAAGTGATCAGGTTTTTTTGTTTGTTTGTTTTGTTTTGTTGTTGTTTTTTTTTTTTTTTAAACCATACTGGTTTCAAATGGAAGAGGAAAGAAAGGAGGCAGAAAAAAATATTGGGAAGCTTTTGCGAAATTCCTGGTAGGAAATGATGAAGGCATCAGGAGGATTCAGAGATACTGTTAAGTATTCTGGTTTGCACTAGATGAATGAGATGGGTAATACTGCAAGAGGTCCAGTTTATAGATGAAGATTGTGAGCTTGGTTAGGGATAGGATGACTTTAAAAGTCCTTAAACTTTTGTATTTTGATGAAAATACAAAAAAAAAAATCAAGACTATATGTTCAGACCTCAGAGGGCCTGAGCTAGAGAGACAAATTTAGGACTGGAAGAATGAGAAGAGAAAGGTGGGTGTATTCAAGCATTTTAAGAGACAGAAGTGACAAAAGTTGTGAATTGTGGTAAAGAGAACAGTAAGAGATATGTGTCAGGAAAACAATAAAATTTAAGTATATAGAATTCATGCAACATGAATAGCTTCTGTTGGTAGAAATTCTACCTATTCTATAGAATATGAGAATAAATATGTATCCATGTGAATCCTTCTATTTTAAAGAAGCTTTAAAATAAAAAGAAATAAAAGAAGCCAGTGTTTGTGAAATGTTAAATAGCGAGTACTAAGATTTTTCTAATGATCTGCCCTTAAATCCACCTATCCCCTGTCTTGACACAGTTGATTTCATCATCTTCCAGCAGCAATTCCTCCCCATATAAATCTTTCTTAATTTATTTTTCTTATGCTCAAAATCTTCAGAACAAGTGGAAGAGGGTGGAGCATAGCTGCTTAAAGCTAGCAGAATGAGTGACAGGGCCCAAAAATGGAAACAATCTTTGACAAATTCCCTCAGCAACTACACATTCCTAAGGGTGTCAGGACACATCCGGCATGTTTCAGCTAGGACTTTTTCTTTCTTCTGTTTTGGAAATAGTCCAAGTTCTGATAAAAACATGAAAGCATTGGAAATGCAATAAAAAATGGCAAAGACAGGGTCTCTTTCACGATTTGCCCAAAAGAGAAAGAGACTTGAGAATCATTTTGCAAGATTCTCCTTACACAATAAGTTAGACTCAAGGTCACAGGTTTAGAGAATTAAAGATTGGCTGTAAGGCAATTGTAGTTTTTCATATGTGTGGACTATGCCATGCTTTGAAAACCCCTCATTCCCTGCAACTCAGCATTTTTGTTCAACAAATCAAGGTCCTATGAAATTAATGCCGCTATGGAACTAAAATGACTAATGCACATTTTAAAAGTTTTTTTTTGTTGTTTGTTTGTTTTTTGTGTGTGTGTGTGTGTGTGTGTGTGTGTGTGTTTTGGGGTCCTGGGGATTGAACTCTGGGACACTCAACTACTGAGCCCCATCCCCAGTCCTATTTTATATTTTATATAGAGGCAGGGTCTCACTGAGTTGCTTAGTGTCTTGCTTTTGCTAAGGCTGGCTTTGAACTCGAGATCCTCCTGCCTTAGCCTCCTGAAATGCCGGGATTATAGGACAACTTAAAATATTTTAAACTTACCCAGGAAAATCCACTCCATGTTGCTCCAGATATGAATTATATTTTCACTCTGATTCTAAAACCAGAATCTCGTGTTTCTTTCCTTTTAGGATATTCATTTTGGTGTTGAATTCAGTATCCTACACACAAAAACACAAAAGCTACAATGAAGAGTCACATACTTTCTTCTCTCCTGTTTAGGAAAGTACCTTAAGTGTAAGAATAAAACATAGTGTAAATATGACAGGGGTATATCTCCTATAGTATATAAATTATTCAAAATTTTAATTAGAAAACTTACAGGCCCCACTAGATAAATGGGCAACAAAAAAAGAGAAGAGGCAATTCTCACAAGACAAAATGTAACGAACAAATATATGAGACTATGTTCAGTCTTAGAAGTAATCAGAAAAGTTTAAATTAAAACTATATAATGAGGTAACATTCTTAACAACTTAGTTTAGTTATTTAGTTTTCTGGCAAGGTTGTGGTGATATTAGTCAATTATACCAATATTATAGGAAATCAATTTGGCAGTATTTTTCAAGAAAAATTATGTTTATGCCTTTTCAACCAGCAATTAAACTGTTGGAAATTTATGCTGAGGAAATAATTCAAGAGTTTGTGAATTTATATGAAGCAAGATGTTCATCACAACGTTGTTTATAATACCAAAAAATAAGAAACAACCTATATGACTCACAATAGACTAGCTACATTATGATCAATTGCTTTGTGGAATACTGTACAGCCTCAAGAAATTATTATTATTATTATGAGGAACAAATACTACATAAAAGTTTATGAATAAAAGATTATATAAAGAAACACATGAGAGTATCTTCACTATGTTCAAAACTTTGTAAAATTAAGTGCACTTGTAAAAGCACAGGAAAAAATAATTAATAGGTTATGTAGTGATAATGTAGATGATTTTTCATTTCTATGTTCTTGTTTTCATAACAAAGTTTGTGTACTGATAAAATCAAGAAACATAGACAAGAACTTCCTCTTCTGACTCTTCCACTAGCCCTCCTTTCCTTAAGTTGACAGACACTTGATTTCTAATAACTCCTGGGATTGCCATGTGGATTCCAGATAACTCGTTGCACTTCAGAGATCACCTATGGAAATTCTGGTCACTTAGAAAGGTCAAGTCCAGCTTTTGGCTTAGGCTTCTTCATTTCCTTTCCCAATTTCCTTGCCAATGGCCCGACCCCATGGTTTGCTTTCCAAGCAACTATAGTCATTTGAGAAAACACACTTAAAATAGATTTACTTTCTGGGATTTAAAACTTAATATGTGTGATGTGGTAAATATGTCTCCTTTATTATCATTAAAGCAAGAGAGAAATGGAGAGAATAACAAAAGTGGAAATGAGATTCTGAAGTATCCAAGGTGAGACATTTTTAAGCAAACCACACTAGATCTTGAGCCTTTCAAAGGTCGATTTTTCAGAAAATTTATTTCAGAAGATTTGGCTTCTGAGATAATTGGTCTTCTTTATCCTTACTGCGGGGCATTGCTATGACTCTCCTGAGATTGCCAGCTTCTCCCATCTGGATTCACAGCATGGACAGATGTTTTCTGTCTGGACCAAATTACTTTAAGTGTTACACTCGTGGACCAAATTGCTCAATGTCTATTTAAATTCAACAGAATTTTGCTCCTCGACCTTTAGAAGATCTAATTCCAATTCTGATGGAGATGGGAATAACACAGTAGAGAAGGTGTTTGGCCTTTGCTGAATGATCTGTATGGAGATTTGGAAAAAAAAAAGGATCCTAGGCAGAGAGAGAGAAAGAGAGGAAACTCCCAATAAAGGGTGCTATTCTAATAACTTGGATACTTTTATACAAGTTGTTGACAATCTGTGCTTATTTTTATATCCCTCCTATTTAGCATATTTTCAGTTACTATAGCAGGATATCACAGACTGGGTAAATTGTAAACAATAGAATTTTAACTCATGAATCTGGAGGCTGGGAGGGCCAAGGGCCACATCTGGTAAGGGCCTTCTTGGTATATTATAACATGGAGGAAGAGCAAGGAAGTAAGCAAGAGACAGAAAGAGGGCAGAAAAAGGCAATGTGTGCAAGAGAGAGCTCACTTTTATAAAAAAGTCACTCTCATATAACTAACCCAAAATAATAATAATACTAATAATATTAATCCATTCACATGGGTGTTGTCCTCATAAATGTATCACTTCCTAAATATTCTACCCCCCAAAACTATCACAGTAGCAACTGACTCTCCACATAAGTTTCAGAGGAACCATTCAAATCATAATCTCTTCTGTAGGCTCTTCTAAATTTTTCATTTGTCAAGAGGCATGAAAACATGAAATTGATCTTAGCTTCTTGCAATCATTTTCTACTGCCCCTGTTTGATTTTTTTTGTCACAATCTCCATACCTGACGGCAGTATAAATGGTAATTTCAGCCTAATTTTGTCAACTACAAATGATGAAGAGGTAAAGACATACAATGTGATTTTTACCCCAATTTCCATATCAACTAAGGACAAACCTAGGCTGAGTAACCTTTGAGAAGTAAATACATGAAACATGCCATCTACTATCAATTCCATTTTCTTATGCTTTCTTTATCTGAGTGCCCCCACATAGCTGAACACCTGCACCAGGGTGTTCACCAGTATTCATAATGCTGATTTCATGGTCCCATGCAAATTTAAAGCTGCCTTCAGAATTTTCATAGAACGAAATTTTCTTTATCCTAATTTACATGTTATATGTATTTTGTTATATTCTAATTTGTTGAAAAATGAAGCATGGAATTTTATAAACTGACTGCTAACCTCCTATTTCCACAGCTATCCTGGATACAGAAGGATTTACTCAAGTGTCTGAATACATGAATGTGTGGCAACCCAGCAAATCACCCAAATGGCTGGAGACCCTGCTGCCAAGCCTTCCCCTAGAACTGTGGAGCTAAATCAGAAATAGATAAGCCCCACACTGTCAGAAATAGGCAGGCAGACCTCAATAGGAAGAAAGTATGTTTGAAGGACCAGAAGGCCTGGATTCTATCCCCAGATGCAGCATATCTTAACTTTGCATTTCCCTTCCTAGTAAGTGTCATCCTGCCATATAGCAGTTAGAAAGCATTTTATAAATTAAGATGCTATTTAAGGGGATTATTATTACTGTTAGAACTACTATTATATCTTTCTCAGCATCAATGTCTAAGAAAATGCTTTAGTAACCAACAGACAGAGAGAGAGAATTGTATGCAGCCAGTTTGAAAATTCTGAGAGAGGTGAAATAGAGAAAAAAGACAAGACTTCTCACTAAAAGTAAGTGCTTAGAGAAGGGATTCCAAACTTTTAGAATGTGTGGCTATGTTTTAAACATTAAAAGTGATTCTTCCTCTCCCTCTCTCTCACACAAAACACGCACCACAGAGTCATATTTAGGACATGTTGATTGAGAAAATACACAACAACAAAAATCTAAAACAAATTCAGCAACACTTATAAATGAGCTTGTATTTTATTCATCATTACAACATCAAAATACTCTGTAAAATAGTAGTACATGGATATGCAAAGCACATTATTGATTCACTCTATAAACAGCTTTTGGTGAACATTTGAATTCTCTGATCCCTTTCTACAATTTCATGTCTTCCATGGTCATGGATCAATAGTTAAGAGGCATGTAGTCAAGAAGTACTGATTTTGGAACATATTGCATGAAAACCCAGGCATGCAAAGACATGAAAAAAGCCCCTGTGGGTTACATACCCACATCTAATAGACAATATCCCTGGGCCTAGCAGGGATATTTCCTTCATATATTGTAGAGGCCTCTTTTAGGTCCAAAGAAAAATAACATTTATTCACCATAAATCAGTACTAAATATATACCAGCCAGACAACAGGAGACCCACACTGTTACTTTTCTTGAGCAAAAGCTTCATCAGGTTCTCTTTGCATTTCAATACAGTATGGAGTGTATTTTTTTTAACAATTACTCTGTCCATTATAATTCAGATTAGATCCAGTGACTTCCAAGATTATTTTGTCTAGTTCATACAACAGCCACCATACACTCCTTTTTAATACTGCTAAGAAGGTTGGGGAAAGCAATTAGGGATTTATCTTTTTCTCTAAAGTATATATGGGAAATTAAGGAGCCCACCTTTCATTTTCATTCTTCAATTTTTTAGAACCAGTTTCAACATGACTTCCTACAGTGGACCTCTGAAGAATTGTAGCAAATTATAAGCATTTGGGGCATTGCATGTGCACCTGTAGTTCAGGGAAAGCCACAAGTTGAGAAGAGAAAAGATAACCACAGCACAGCCTGGTGGTTCTTGAAGCTTCTTTGCAGATAGTATAATATTGTCTATGACAACTGTTCTTTATTTATTATTTATCAATCAATATATGTGTTCTTTTTACAAACACATTAAAGAGCTTTCAAACAAATGCAAAACACAGGAAAATGCCACAAACAGACGAAATAGCAAGGGGGACAGCTTTATCATGGAGTTCTATGTTGGAAGGTTTTGCTGAAGTGGTAGGATGCAAAGGCATATTTGAGGCTTAATTCTGTGAAAATTTCAGATATTTCTCTTTTAGTTATAATTATCGGGAATCCCACCAAGAAATCACATCTTTGATGGGCATGTATTGAATGAAGTATTAATATTTTTGCTCATAGTTTCACTATTATAGTCCTGTATATCAAGTAAAAAGAAAGCATATATGCATCTAATGGAAGCCTAGAGAATGAGGAATCATGACCAGGAATATATCCATATGGAAAAGAAAGGGAAAATATTGAGAAAGATAAGTAAGATGGGAGCAGTCTTTTTTCTGTTCTCCAAAATGCATGGCTACATATCTATTCTGATTCAAGTTCTGACTTTAAATCTTCTAATCTCTTGACCACCTTCATTATACATTATCGCCAGGTATGGTGGTGCTCACCTGTTATCCCAGAAGCTGGGGAGGCTGGGACAGGAGGATGACAAGTTCAAAGCTAGCCTCAGCAACTTAGTAAGGCCCTAAGCAACTTAGTGAGACCCTGTGTCAAAATAAAAAATAAAAAAAGGGCTGGGGATATGGATGTGGCTCATTTGTTAAGCACCCTTGGGTTCATCCCTGATACAAAACAAAATTTTACATTATCATCCATAGCTTGAAAACAATGAGCCTTATAGTAGATGTACCCTAGCATGATCCCCAATGTGCAACTCCTTATATAATTCCCTCTCTTTTAGTGGAAGTAAAACCTGTAAACTGCTTCTAAGCAATAAAATATGACAAAGATAACGGGGTAACCTTCCCATGATTCTGTTATGTAATAGGCAAAGGTGAAAGGGTATTTAGATGAATTAAACAATCTACTAGATTTTTAACTCCTTAAAGAGAGATTTTCATAGTAGGACATGGACTAATATGGCGAGCCTTTAAAAGAAAGGCTGAGGGCTACCCTGCAATAAAAGAATCCAAGCAGTCTTTCTCTCCATTGCAGCCATTGAAGAAGCAAGCTGCCAGGATTTATACAGTCACAAGGTACTAGATGAGCATGAATGAACTCAGCAGATCCTTCCTTAGTAGAACCTGCAAATGAGAATGCCACCTGGTTCACACTTTTGGCTACTGTAAGACTTTGAGCAAGGATCCAGCTAAGCTATGCCCAAACTATTGACCCACAGGAACTGTGAGATGAAAAAATGTGTACAGTTTTAAGTCATTAAGTTTGGAAAGCTTTTGGGGCAGCAATAAAACAGTAATATAGGCAAAAACATTTATTTTCCTCAGTTGTCTGAGGAAGTCCTAAGAAGAAATGTGGACCCAGTGACAAGTGTGAACAAATGGAAAGAATGCTAGATGAGGCATGAAGGCCTGGTTCAAGTCTTGGCTCTGCGTGACCTGCAGCAAGCTACTCAGCCCCTTTGAGCCTGTAGCTTCATTTGTCAAATGGGGTTAATTTAATCTTCCTAGCCCTTCTCACCAGGATCCGAGTGAGGACTTTTAAAACTGTAAAATGTGCAACTTATACCATAATGGCACTTACCATGTTTCAGGTAGCATTCCTGTTGTGTTAATTCACTTAATCCTCAAACAACCCTACATGTAGATATATTTTTTACTATCATTATCCCCATTTTACAGATGAGATAAATGAGAATCAAGGAGGTAAAAAAAAATCCTGTTGTAGATGGCACAATTGTTAGTAAGAAGAATACACATTTCAACCCAGGCCGTCTGGTTCCAAGGTTTGTACTCTTAAACCTTACACTGTGTTACTTGTTATAGCTTTAATAAGTCTAGGAAATCCACTTCCTCTGAAGGAAGCTGAGCCTTGATACCAAGATATTCTGAGAAAGATCCTCAGATGAGTGTGATCCCTATAAGCCTCTGTTTTGATGCATTCTTCCAGATTTGTTATCTTGGTTTTCCTAAGACAACCATATATTTTTCAAAAGAAACTCACCAGGAAGCAACAATTCTCTTTTTCTTCTTTAAAGTGCACTGGCATCACACCCGTACTGCTGAGTCCCACTGCCCCATACCCAGCATCACCTTCTTCTACTTTTTCCCATTATTACTTAGCTGAAAGCACATGAACATCTGTTTATAACAAACACACTTAATTTCTCCTCAAACACAGATTCACATAAAAACCAAGCATAAAGAGAATAGAAACATTTTTATTGAACTGCTTTTAGGTACACTGCATGATTTCTGTTATGTCTGCTGCCTGATTTTGCAAATCTCTGGGCATGTAGTATGAGCTCTCGATTTATCAGAAAAATATCAGAACTAGAACATGACTTGCTTAAAGGACCATGTGGTACATTCCCTTGCCTTTGGAAAGATTATCTTTTACCTTTAAATCCTCCAGAGGTTAAAAAAAAACTCTTTCAATAGATCATTATAGTTCCTCAGTTATTTTTTTTAGAGTTCTTCCTGAAGTTTAACTGAAATCTCCCCTGCTTCAATTTAAGCAAGTAAGATTCTATTCAAGCTTCATTATCAACTTTAAAAAGCCCCACTCTCTGTGACATCTTTAGATTAAATTAGCTCCTTAATGCTTCAGCATTCAGGCACACATATCTTTATTATTCTATTCACATCATAATATAATTGTTTATACATTTGCTAGTACTCTAACAGAGAGCCCTTGATAGCAGGGGCAATCTTCTACTTATCTTTGTGTCTTCCATGCCTGGCAGAGTGGCTGGTACATCTTACAAATAGGGTGAAAAAATTGAATGAATGGATTAATGAATTAATGAAGTCAATTTTATACTGTTCCATCCATAAATAGACAAAAGAACTGAGCAGCTTACTTCTCATAAAAACTTTCATTAAATAAAACAAGATTACTTCTTTTCAGCATCTTGCTGATTCAACAGTCCCCAATTTTCCCCTATCCACTGGACCGACTTTGTAACCTGTGGACTGCAAGTTCCTTGACTTTCATTATCTCTCAATGGAACAATTAAGATTTTAATCAGTTACCTTTTTTAAGTCAATTTTCTTTTCTATTAAATGAGGATATACTAATAAATAATTCAGAGTTATCTTCAGGACCAAAGAAACTTATAATGTATGTAAAGGAAGTTTATTCAATGTAAAACAAATGTTAGCTCAATAATAACAATAATAATAATAAATTATACATGCAATTTTCTTAAAATTATATTCCTTAATCTAACAGGAAAATCACTTCATGAACTTACTTGTTCATATTTAGCTTGAGATCAACTATCTTTGTCCATGATGTTTGACATGAGCCAGGCTTTTTCAACTCTATTTTTGTTCATCTGATTTTTTTTCTCCCCTGTGATAGTTCATCCTTTTTTCCTCTCAGTAAGATACATTTTTCTAATTTATTAAGGTCATATTGAGTTTTTCTCTCTGATATCTGTCAAAAACACTTAGTGACAGGCACCTTAAAAATGTATACATCAGCCAATCATTTGCATATCCTTCCTTTATACAGGAAGTATGGTTATGGAGCTATTTCTGTAGCAGTGCCAAAGATACAGGAATTGACTGTATCTAAAACAGTATTTGGGAAACTCTATTTACAGCAGTTGGAAGAGGGAGATGGCTCTCTCTGCTTGTAAACATAGCACCATCTTCCTACATTCACTTGGAGAAACCAAAGCACCATCCAGATGTCTTTCTATATGAAAGTTACTAATAAATGAGCTTTTGCCTTGCTTTCCTATGTCAATACTCAAAGGGTATAAAACTTAAGGGTACACCAGACCTAGTATATTTCAAGACAGAATCTAAATAACCTACTTTTGGGGAGGATGGTGACCTGAACTACCACCATTTGCATATTTTATAGAATAAGCAATAAAGTGCAAGAAAGTCAAATCAATGGTTTTGAGCATAATAGGCACAGCTAAATAAAAGATCACAATTTTGGCAGTGGGATTAAAGTGAAATGGCTGGGTAAGCATAGCGTGTTTGTTTTGGAGTTTTATTTGTTTTATTTCATTTTGCTTTGTTGCAGTGCTGGGACGCAAACCCAAAGCCTTTTACATACATGCAAGACCTATGAGATATATCCTTGGCTGTTCTAGTTTTAAGTAAGTAAATGAGCATCTATATTAGCAAGCAGTGGAAGTAGAAGTAGGGAGGAAATAAAGCATTTAAAAAGAGTCCAATCCAGAGGAGGATAGCAAGATCAAAGCCAGCCTCAGCAATTTAGTGAGGCCCTAAGCAACTCGGTGAGATTCTGTTTCTAAATAAAATACAAAAAAGGACTGGACTAGGGATGTGACTCAGTGGTTAAGTGCCCCTGAGTTCAATCCCCAGTACCAAAAAAAAAAAAAAAAAAAAGAAGTCAAAGTCTGGTACAGTGGTGCATGCCTGTAATCCCAGAAACTCAGGAGGCTGAGGTAGGAGGATCACAAGTTCAAAGCCAGCCTCACCAACTTAGTGAGACCCTATGCAACTTAATGAGACTCTGTGCCAAATTGTTTTTAAAAAGGCAGAGGCTGAGTGGTTATGTACTCCTCAGTTCAATCTCCAGGACAAAAAAAACAAAAAACAAAAAACAAAAAAAAAAAAACCCAAGAGTCCAAATATCTCCAGATAAAGCTAGCAGATGATTGCAAGGAAAAAAGAAGAAAAAAGAAATGGCAAGACTCAGTTAATACACAATGGGTTCCAGTTTCCCAGAATGTTGCCTCTGCGTCCCCCTTAGATGAGTCTGCATACAGTGCACACTTGCTAAATGTGTTACGTGACAATGGAAGGAAAAGGTACTCCAGAGAATGCTACCTCCCATGCTGCAAAGGGGCACTAAGACTTAAAAGTGACAAGTGGTCAAATAACACCCCTTACATGCATAAATACATGTGGGGCTGAATGACAAACATCCCAAGGTTCAGAGGTGGATTTGGGTACTCAGAGAACAAGCATGGAAACAGAATCTTTGGAACCATTAAATATAGTTTAGGAATTGAATCAAAATTAATTGTGTAATGAGCATGATGTCATTTCAACTATTTTTAAGGCCAGGGTTGGAAGATTGCAATCTCTAGATCATCCTGGGAAATTGGCAAGACTCTGTGTCAGATTTTTTTTAAGTGGGCCAAAGATGCAGCTCAGTAATGGAACAATTTTCTGGCATTTGTAAGGCTCTGAGTTCAATATTCCATACCTAAAATAATTAACTGTGCAAGGAAATATACTGGCCAAAATTGTGGTTAAGGAAAGAATAAATATATGAACAGGTAGCAGCCTTGTCTTAAAAACAGTCAACCATTAACGGGGCATGCATATAAAAATATTTAACATTTGGGGGGAAAGATGGATTAAGCACTCTAATATATACTAAGACACAGTCCAAAGCTATAATAATTAAAATACTATAGAGTAATACAAAAGTAGTCTCAGATTCTGAGATAAAACACACAAGCATAAAATAAATACATATGGTGACATCATAAATAGGTAGGAAAAGCAATGTTTAGTCTATAAAGACAGAATATAACTATGTCAAGAAAAATATATTGGAACCAGCTCCGAGTCCTGGAGCCAACAGCGAGTTCCAGCCTGCAGGCATATTCAGGGACCAGGACAGGGCAGCCAGAGACTTCCCCAAGCAGCCCTGCTCCCTCTAGCAGCAGGCGCCTTTCAAGGCTAGCTTCTCGGAGCAGACTGCCCAGTGAGAGCCTTTCTACACAGAGCCAGCCACAAGTCCCAGAGCCAGCGGAGAGGTCTGGCCTGCAGGCAGCCTCTGGGACCATGGCAGGGCAGCCAGAGACTCCTCCAGGCCGCCCAGCTCCCTCCAGCCACTGGCTCTTTCCACGGGGCGATCCAAGATGGCGGACTAGAAGGTGACTGCATCACCTGTCACTCCAGAACCCAGGATTCAAGAAGGGGAGGCATTGAGAGACTTGGACTAAAATAGAGCCATGGGGTGAGTCTCCCCCACAGGGTGAAGCTTGGTCCGGGTGGCAGGCCCAGACAGGGGTAGCTTCTCGGACCAGGGCAGGGCAGTGAGAGTCTTTCCCACATAACCCTGCTCCCTCAGGCAGCAGGCTCCTTTCATGGCCAGCTTCTCAGAGCAGACCACACAGTGAGAGCCTTTCTGCACAGAGCCAGCTCCACGCCCTGGAACAAGTAGCAGGCTAGGGGCAGCTTTCTTCGGAAGCACTGAATTATCAAGTTCCTCCAAGACTTCAGGCTACTGAAGGCTGGGAGGTGATACACTGGAAATCTACAGGGACACTATAAGTCAATAGAGGAAATCTGTAATATCACAGACTCCCATTGACATCTGACCAATATGAGAAAACAAGGGAAGAAAATGTCCCAAACAAACCTAGATACTATATCAATAAAACTCAATCACAGCACAGCAGAAGAAATGTCAGAAAGGGAGTTCAGAATGTAAATAATAAAAACAATCAGGGAAGCAAATGAGGAGATGAAGGAGCAAATGCAGGCATTGAAGGAGGAGATGAAAGAGCAAATGCACGCATTAAATGATCGTACCAATCAACAGTTAAAAGCACAAATACGGGAAGCAAGAGATCATTTCAATAGAGTTAGAGATACTGAACAAAAAAAAACAAACAAATCCTTCAAATGAAGGAAACAATAATCCAAGTTAAAAACTCCATAGAAAGTATAACCAATCAGAGAGAACACCTGGAAGACAGAACCTCAGACATTGAAGACAAAATATTTAATCTTGAAAACAAAGTTGACCAAACAGAGAAGATGGTAAGAAATCATAAACACAATCTACAAGAATTATGGGATATCATGAAAAGGCCAAATTTAAGAATTATTGGGATTGAGGAAGGCACAGAGAAACAAACCAAAGGAATGAACAATCTATTCAATGAAATAATATCAGAATATTTCCAAAATCTGAAGAATGAAATAGAAAACCAAGTACAAGAGGCTTATAGGACTCCAAATATAAAAAATTACAACAGACCCACACCAAGGCACATTATTACGAAAATACCTAACATACAAAATAAAGACAGAATTTTAAAGGCCACGAGAGAAAAGAATCAAATTACATTCAGGGGAAACCAATAAGAATATCAGTAGATTTTTCAATCTAGACCCCAAAAGCTAGAAGGGCCTGGAACAACATTTACCAAGCCCTGAAAGAAAACGGATGCCAACCAAGAATCTTATACCAAGCAAAACTTACTTTCAGATTTGACAACGAAATAAGATCCTTCCATGATAAACAAAAGCTAAAGGAATTTACAAAAAGAGAGCCAGCATTACAGAACATTCTCAGCAAAATATTCCATGATGAAGAGATGAAAAACAATGATGCAAATCAGCAACGGGAGGAACTAGCCTAAAGGAATAGCCAAATAAAGGAGAAACCAAATCATGTCAAGAAACAAAAAAGAGTCAAATGACTGGGAAACCAAATCATATCTCAATAATAACCCAGAATTTTAATGGCCTGAACTCATCAATCAAAAGACATAGACTGGCAGATGGGATTAAAAAGAAAAATCCAACAATATGCTGCCTGCAACAGATTAATCACATAGAAAGAGATACCCATAGACTAAAGGTGAAGGGATGGGAAAAATCATACCAGGCACACGGACACAGCAAAAAAGCTGGAGTATCCATCCTCATTTCAGATAATGTGGACTTCAAGGCAAAACTAGTCAAAAGGGATAAAGAAGGAAATTACATACTGCTTAAGGGAAGCATAAATCAGCAAGACATTACAATCTTAAATATCTATGCCCCGAACATTGGATCATCCACGTGGGTCAAACAAATCCTTCTTAATTCCAGAAATCAAATAGACCACAACACAATAATACTAAGCGATTTTAACACACCTCTCGCACCATTGGATAGATGCTCCAAACAAAAATGGAATAAAGAAACCATAGATCTCAATAACACAATCAACAATTTAGACTTAATGGACATTTATAGAATATACCATCCAACCAAGAGTGAATACACTTTCTTCTCAGCAGCACATGGATTCTTCTCTAAAATAAACCATATTTTATGCCACAAAGTTACTGTTAGCAAATACAAGAAGATAGAGATACTACCTTGTATTCTATCACATCATAATGGATTGAAATTAGATATAAATGACAGAATAAAAAAAAGAAACTTCTCCAATACCTGGATATTAAATAATACGCTATTATATGATGAATGGATAATAGAAGAATTCAGGAGGGAAATAAAAAATTCATAGAAGTAAACAAGAAAAAAAACATATAATATCAAAATCTCTGGGACACTATGAAAGCAGTACTTAGAGGAAGATTTATTTCATGGGGTGCATTCACTAAAAGAAGTAGAAATCAACAAATAAACGACTTAACACTACACCTCAAAGCACTAGAAAAAGAAGAGTAGACCAACATCAAAAGTAGTAGAAGATAGGAAATAGTTAAAATCAGAGCCAAAATCAATGAAATTGAAACAAAAGAAACAATCGGAAAAATTAACAAAATAAATAGCTGGTTCACTGAAAAAATAAACAAAATTGATAAACCCTTAGCCACGCTAACAAAGAGAAAGAGGGAGAGAACTCAAATTACTAAAATTCGGAATGAACAAGGAAATATCACAACAGACACGAGTGAAATACAAAACATAATTAGAAGCTATTTTGAAAATCTATACTCCAACAAAACAGAAAACCTCGAAGACATCAACAAGTTTCTAGAGACATATGAATTACTTAAACTGAAGAAGGAGAATATACACAACTTAAATAAATCAATTTCAAGCAATGAAATAGAGGAGGACATCAAAAGCCTACCAACAAAGTAAAGTTCAGGACCAGATGGGTTCTCAACCGAGTTCTACAAAAACTTTAAAGAAGAGAACATTCCAATACCCCTCAAAGTATTTCATGAAATAGAAGAGGAGGGAATGAGTCCTCCCAAACTCATTCTATGAAGCCAGTATCACCCTGAAAACTAAACCAGACAGGGACACATTAAGGAAAAAAAATTTCAGACCAATATCCTTAATGAACATTGACGCAAAAATTCTCAACAAAATTTTACCAAATCGCATAAAAAGTATTTTAATAAGATAGTGCACCACAATCAAGTGTGTTTCATCCCAGGGATGCAAGGTTGGTGCAACATCCGGAAATCAATAAATGTCATTCACCATATCAACAGACTTAAAGTTAAGAATCACATGATTATTTCAATAGATGCAGAAAAAGCATTCAATAACCTACATCATCCCTTCATGCTCAAAACACTAGAACACCTTGGGGTAGTGGGAACATTTATTAACATTGTAAAGGCCATCTACACTAAGCCCATGGCCAATATCATTCTAAATGGTGAAAAACTGAATGCATTTCCCCTAAAAACTGGAAAGAGGCAGGGATGCCCTCTTTCACCACTTCTATTCAACATCATCCTTGAAACTCTAGCCAGAGCAATTAGACAAACCAAAGAAATTAAACGGATACGAATAGGAAAAGAACTCAAACTATCCCTGTTTGCTGATAACCAGATTATATATTTAGAGGAACCTAGAAATTCCACCAGAATACTTTTAGAACTCATAAAGTGAATTCAGTAAAGTAGCAGGTTACAAGATGAATGCTCATAAATCCAATGCATTTTTATACATCAGTGATGAATCCTCAGAAAGAAAAATTCAGAAAACTACCCCATTCACAATAGCATCAAAAAGGAATAAAATACTTGGGAATCAATCTCACGAAAGAGATGAAAGACCTCTACAATGAGAACTACAGTACACTAGAGAAAGAAATTAAAGAAAACCTTAGAAGATGGAAAGATCTCCCATGTTCTTGGATAGGCAGAATTAATATTGTCAAAATGGCCATACTACCTAAAGTGCTATACAGATTCAATGCAATTCCAATT
This sequence comes from Sciurus vulgaris, assembly GCF_902686455.1. Lineage (NCBI taxonomy): Eukaryota > Metazoa > Chordata > Mammalia > Rodentia > Sciuridae > Sciurus > Sciurus vulgaris. The sequence continues at coordinate 50,205,912 of NC_136471.1, read as the reverse complement.
AAAACCCCAATGATGTACCTTACAGAAATAGAGCAAGCAATTATGAAATTCATCTGGAAGAATAAACAACCCAGAATAGTAAAAGCAATCCTCAGTAGAAAGAGTGAAGCAGGGGGTATCGCAATACCAGATCTTCAACTCTATTACAAAGCAATATTAACAAAAACAACATGGTATTGGTACCAAAATAGATAGATAGATCAATGGTACAGAATAGAGGACATGGACACAATCCCAAATAAATAAAACTTTCTTATACTAGACAAAGGTGCCAAAAATATGCAATGGAGGAATGATAGCCTCTTCAACAAATGGTGCTGGGAAAACTGGAAATCCATATGCAACAGAATGAAACTAAACCCCTATCTCTCACCCTGCACACAACTCAACTCAAAATGGATCAAGAACCTCAGAATCAGACCAGAGACCCTGCATCTTATAGAAGAAATTGTAGGTCCAAATCTTCAACTTGTTGGCTTAGGATCAGACTTCCTTAACAGGACTCCCAAAGCACAAGAAATAAAAGCAAGAATCAACAACTGGGATAGATTCAAACTAAAAAGCTTTCTCTCAGCTAAGGAAACTATCAGCAATGTGAAGAGAGAGCCTACAGAGTGGGAGAATATCTTTGCCACTCATACTTCAGATAGAGCACTAATTTCCAGAATATATAAAGAACTCAAAAAACTGTACACCAAGAATACAAATAACCCAATCAACAAATGGGCTAAGGAAATGAACAGACACTTCACAGAAGAAGATGTACAAGCAATCAACAGATATATGAAAAAATGTTCAACATCTCTAGTAATAAGAAAAATGCAAATCAAAACTACACTAATATTCCATCTCACCCCAATTAGAATGACAATTATCAAGAACACAAACAACAATAGGTGTTGGCGAGGATGTTGGGAAAAAGGTACACTCATACATTGTTGGTTGGGTTGCAAATTAGTGCAGCCACTCTGGAAAGCAGTATGGAGATTTCTCAGAAAGCTTGAAATGGAACCACCATTTGACAAAGCTATCCCACTCCTTGGCCTATACCCAAAGGACTTAAAATCAGCATACTAAAGAGATAGAGCCACATCAATGTTCATTGCTGCTGAATTCACCATAGCCAAATTGTGGAACCAACCTAGATTAGATGTCCTTCAATTGATGAATGGATAAAGAAACTGTGGTATATATATATATATATATATATATATATATATATATATATACACACACACACACAATGGAATATTACTCAGCCATAAAGAATGATAAAATTATGGCATTTGCAGGCAAATGGATGAAATTGGAGGATATCACGCTAAGTGAGATAAGCCAATCTCAAAAACCTAAAGGACGAGTGATCTCGCTGATAAGCAGATGTGGACATATAATGGGGGTAGGAGGGGTTAGCTTTAGGGTTAGGGTTAAGTTTAGGGTTAGGGATAAGGAGGGTGGTAAGAATGGAGGAAGGAAGGACTGTATAGAGGGAACAGAGTGGTGGGAGGGGTGGGGGGAGGGAAAAAATAACAGAATGAATCAAACAACATTGCCCTATGTAAATTTATGATTTTTTTTAAAAAAAAAAACCTTTTAGTGGAGCAAAACAAACAAAACAACTTAAGAACCAAATGGAGAAGAAGGCTCAGGAAGAATAAACGGCAAGATAACTGGATAAGCTTAGGTGAGGAGGAAAATGTTGGTGTTATTAAGGAAGTAGGGAATCTAGAGTCAGACTTGAGTATAGGAGAATACCGCATATCATGCAAACTTTATGCAGGCTTGTAACCTGTTTTTCTATTAAAATGCAGACCCATGTCTTATTCTTCTCTGAATCCTCAGCATCTAGCACAGTATCTGATATAAACACATACTTGCTAAGTGATACTTGAATTCAGAATAATTTAAAGTGATATAGCAGGATGTACAAGTTAAAATGCTGATGATGTTTAACTAGAGCCCAGAAAAATAACTAGATGCACAATTGGAGGTATGGAAGTCATCCACATGAATAAGAGAATAGAAAATATTAAAAAGAAAATATAATAACACAAATAAGATCACTTAGTACACATTGATACTAATAGAGAGAAAGCAGAGTAATAAAACTCAGTCACACTGAAGAGATGAGAAGAAAATGAGGAGGAAAAAAGGAGGAAAGGATCTAAGATGGCGGTCTAGAGGGAGGCTGCATTCCTTGTCTCTCCACAACACCAGATTCAAGCAGAGGATATCTGTTTCTCGGTGAGGCAGTTTTTGCTGCTTATCGATCCCCTGCTCTTTACCCCATTTGTCTGCTGTGATCACCTGCAATCTGCCAGCTTATCAACGCCTTTTTTGAGAACAGATTGCTCACTGTCAGGCGTCTATCATCCGCCATTTGCCTGTCTCTCGCCTGTCCATCACCTGCCTTACACCTATCCATCACCCAACGCTCAAGGTTCACCTCCCGATTGTCCGACAGCTGCCAGCAGACTGACCGCAGGCCGCCAGTGGAGCACCAGTTGCCTGCTGCTGCCTGGAAGTTCACTGTTACAGTACCTGCAGGTTTGATTACACGTGGCTGCCACCATTTTGAGACAACAGCCAGGCCCTGTAGGACCCCTGGCAGGACTGACTGAGTCCCATCTCCAGGATCCCTCAGCCCAACCGATCACTCCCTGCCTCTGGGGCCCTCACATCAACTGACTGCTCCCTGCCGCCAGGACACTCAGACCAACTGACTGTGCCCTATCACCGGTAACCCAAACCAACTGATTGCACCCGGCCTCCTGGATCCCACAACCACACCAAACACACCCGACTTCCAGGACCACTGCCGGACCAACTGCATCCTGTCTCCAGGACTTCCAGCTGACCACGTCCACCCCTGAACTGCAGATCCCCATTTGCCAACACATTTGGAAGTCAGAGCAGCCATCTTGGATAATCCTGGAAGCCATAGCTCTGATCTTCAGGTGGGGCAAATCACATCCTGAGACGCCTGCTGGAGGCTTGAAGCTCATTGTCAGGTACCTCTCATACATCAGGCTACTGAACAGTGGGAGGTTTCATTAGTATATGACTGTTATACAGTAGATTTTATTTTTTCTCCTTTTTAAAAAAATATTTAAGTTTTTATTTCTTTACTTTTCTTGCTTTCTTTTCCTTCTGTTTACCTGTTCCCTCAGAGTCGCTTTCTCCCTTATTTACATGCTAACATCTGATTTCTTTTGATTACACTCTCACACTTTCTATTTTCTAGAACTTCTGTATATTCTTTTATTATCCCATTAACAGCCATATTCTTCATCCCTCTGCATCCTCTTTGTCCTCCATTAGAACCTGCAGACATTATTGTAAACCTGTTTGTTTTACCGAAGATAACATTTGAACACATTTTGTTTATTATGACAATTTTGTTATTGTCCCCATAGGGGCTATTTGGTATAGGATTGCATAGTGTCTGATTTGGGCACTGCTAATATTGATCTCCCCTTAAAGAAAGGGTTTTGGAAACCTATAGGGCCACTATTAGCCTATAGGGGGAAATCTGCAATACCCCAATTCTGCAGTGCTAGAGGGGAACATACATGAACAACGTGAAAAAACAAGGAAAGAAAATGATCCAAACAAATCTAGATTCTATAGTAATAGAATCCAAAGACAGTATGTTGGAAGAAATGTCAGAAAAGAACTTCAGATTATACATGATTAAGATGATTCGCGAAGCAAAGGATGAGATAAGAGAGCAAATGCAGGCAATAAATGATAATACCAATTAGCTGAAAGAGCAACTGCAAGAAGCAAAAGATCATTTCAACAAAGAGATAGAGATTCTCAAAAACAACCAAACGGAAATCCTTGAAATGAAGGAGACAATAAACCAAATAAAAAACTCAATGGAAAGCATCACCAACAGAATAGACAACTTGGAATACAGAACCTCAGACAATGAAGATAAAATATTTAATCTTGAAAATAAAGTCGCCCAAACAGAGAAGATGATAAGAAATCATGAAAAGAATCTCCAAGAATTTTGGTACATCATGAAAAGACCAAATTTAAGAATTATTGGGATTGAGGTAGGCAGAGATAAAAACCAAAGGAATGAACAAACTATTCAATGAAATAATATCAAAAAATTTCCCAAACCTGAAGAATGAAATGGAAAATCAAATACAAGAGGCTTACAGAACACCAAATGCACAGAATCACAACAGATCCACACCAAGGCACATTATAATGAAAATGCCTAACATTCAAAATAAAGATAGGATTTTGAAGGCCGCGAGAGAAAAGCATCAGATTACATATAGGGGAAGACCACTACGGATAGCACCGACTTCTCAACCCAGACTCTAAAAGCTAGAAGGTCCTGGACCAACATATTTCAAGCTCTGAAAGAACATGGTTGCCAACCAAGAATCCTATATCCAGCAAAATTAACCTTCAGATTTGAAGATGAAATAAAATCCTTCCAGATTTGAAGATGAAATAAAATCCTTCCATGATAAACAAAAGTTAAAAGAATTTACAAATAGAAAGCCTGCACTACAGAATGTTCTCAACAAAATATTCCATGACGAGGAAATGAAAAACAACAATGGAGGTCAGCAAAGGGAGGAACTACCTTAGAGAAAAACCACTCAAAGGAGAAACCAAGCCAACTTAAAAACCAAAAATAAGCCAAATGACTGAGAATACAAAACATTTCTCAATAATAACCCTGAACGTTAATGGCCTAAACTCATCAATCAAAAGACATAGACTGGCAGAATGGATTAAAAAGAAAGACCCAACAATATGCTGCCTGCAAGAGACTCATCTCATAAAAAAAGACATCCACAAACTAAAGGTGAAAGGATGGGAAAAAACCTACCATGCACATGGACCCAGTAAAAAAGCAGGGGTTTCCATACTTATATCAGATAAAGTGGACTTCAATCCAAAGTTAGTCAGAAGGGATAAAGAAGGACATTTCATACTGCTTAAGGGAACCATAAATCAGGAAGACATAACGATAGTAAATATTTATGCCCCAAACAATGGTGCATCCCTGTACATCAAACAAATCCTTCTCAATTTCAAGAATCACATAGACCACAACACAATAATTCTGGGTGACTTTAACGCACCACTGTCACCACTAGATAGATCTTCCAAACAAAATCCAACCAAAGAAACCATAGAACTCAATAACACAATCAATAACCTAGACTTAATAGACATATATAGAATATTCCATCCATCAACGAGCGGATACACTTTCTTCTCAGCAGTACATGGAACCTTCTTGAAAATAGACCATACGTTAAGCCACAAAGCAGCCCTTAGGAAATACAAAAAAAAAGAGATACTGCCTTGTGTTCTTTCAGATCATAATGGACTGAGAGTAGAAATGAATGACAAAGTAAAAAAAGGAAATTACTCCAACACTTGGAGACTAAATAATATGCTATTGAATGAAACATGAATAACAAAAAACATCAGGGAGGAGATTAAAAAATTCTTAGAGGTCAATGAAAATGATGATACAACATATCAAAATCTCTGGGACACTATAAGAGGAAAATTCATTGCATGGAGCGCATTCCAGAAAAGAATGAAAAGTCAACAATTAAATGACCTAAATTACAGCTCAAAGCCCTAGAAAAAGAAGAACAGAATAACAGCAAAAGTAGTAGAAGACAGTAAATAATTAAAATCAGAGCTGAAATCAATGAAATTGAAACAAAAGAAACTATTCAAAAAATTGACATAACAAAAAGTTGGTGCTTTGAGAAAGTAAACAAAAAAATAAACCCTTAGCCACACTAATAAAGAGAAGGAGAGAGAAGACTCAAATTACTAAAATACATGATGCAAAAGGAAATATCACAAGAGACACCAGTGAGATACAGAACATAATGAGAAGCTACTTTGAAAATCTCTATTCCAACAAAATAGAATCTACCAAAGACATTGACAAATTTCTAGAGACGTATGCTCCTCCTAAACTGAACCAGGAGGACATACACGACTTAAACAGATCAATATCAAGCAATGAAATAGAAGAAGCCATTAAAAATCTACCATCCAAGAAAAGCCCAGGACCAGACGGATTCTCAGCCGAGTTCTACAAGGCCTTCAAAGAAGAACTCATTCCAATACTTCTCAAAGTATTCCAGGATATAGAAAAGGAGGGTACCCTACCGAACTCATTCTATGAAGCTAATATCACCCTCATACCCAAACCAGGCAAAGACACATCAAGGAAAGAAAATTTTAGACCAATATCCTTGATGAATATAGATGCAAAGATCCTTAACAAAATATTGGCAAACCGTATCCAAAAACATATTAAGAAAATAGTGCACCATGATCAAGTGGGGTTCATTCCTGGAATGCAAGTATGGTTTAACATTCGTAAATCAATAAACTTAATCCATCATATCAATAGACTTAAGGATAAGAATCATATGGTTATTTCAATTGATGCAGAAAAAGCATTTGACAATATACAACACCCCTTCATGCTGAAAACACTAGAAAAAATAGGGAGAGTAGGAACATACCTGAACATTGTGAAGGGTATTTATGCTAAGCCCATGGCCAACGTCATTCTTAATGGAGAAAAACTGAAACCATTCCCTTTAAAAATGGGAACAAGACAGGGATGTCCTCTTTCACCACTTCTATTCAACATTGTCCTCGAAACTCTAGCCAGAGCAATTAGGCAGACTATAGAAATTAAAGGGATACGAATAGGAAAAGAGGAACTTAAGCTGTCACTATTTGCGGATGACATGATTCTATATTTACAGGATCCAAAAAACTCCTCCAGAAAACTTGTAGACCTCATCAATGAATTCAGCAAAATAGCAGGCTATAAAATCAACACACATAAATCTACAGCATTTTTATACGCAAGCGATGAAACAGCTGAAAGGAAAATGAGGAAAACAACTCCATTTGCAATAGCCTCAAAAAAAATAAAATACTTGGGTATCAATCTAATCAAAGAGGTAAAAGATCTCTACAATGAAAACTGCAAAACACTGAAGAAAGAAATTATGGAAGACCTAAGAAGATGGAAAGATCTCCCATGTTCTTGGATAGGCAGAATTAATATTGTCAAAATGGCCATACTACCAAAAGTGCTATACAGATTCAATGCAATTCCAATTAAAATCCCAATGACATACCTCACAGAAAAGAGCAAGCAATCATGAAATTCATCTGGAAGAATAAGAAACCCAGAATAGCTAAAGCAATCCTTAGCAGGAAGAATGAAGCAGGGGGTATCGCAATACCAGAACTTCAACTATACTACAAAGCAGTAGTAACCTAAACAGCATGGTATTGGCACCAAAATAGACAGGTAGATCAATGGTACAGAATAGAAGACACGGACACAAACCCAAATAAATACAATTTTCTTATACTAGACAAAGGGGCCAAAAATATGCAATGGAGAAAATATAGCCTCTTCAACAAATGGTGCTGGGAAAACTGGAAATCCATATGCAACAGAATGAAACTAAACCCCTATCTCTCATCCTGCACAAAACTCAACTCAAAATGGATCAAGGACCTTGAAATCAGACCAGAGACCCTGCATCTTATAGAAGAAAAAGTAGGTCCAAATTTTCACCTTGTTGGCTTATGATCAGACTTCCTTAAGAGGACTCCCATAGCACAAGAAATAAAAGCAAGAATCAATAACTGGGATAGATTCAAACTAAATAGCTTTCTCTCAGCAAAGGAAACTATCAGCAATGCAAAGAGAGAGCCTACAGAGTGGGAGAATATCTTTGCCAATCATACTTCAGATAGAGCACTAATTTCCAGAATATATAAAGAACTCAAAAAACTCTACTCCAAGAATTCAAATAACCCAATCAACAAATGGGCTAAGGAAATGAACAGACACTTCACAGAAGAAGATGTACAAGCAATCAACAGATATATGAAAAAATGTTCAACATCTTTAGTAATAAGAGAAATGCAAATCAAAACTACACTAAGATTCCATCTCATCCCAATTAGAATGGCAATTTTCAAGAATACAAGCAACAATAGGTGTTGGAGAGGATGTGGGGGAAAAGGTACACTCATACATTGCTGGTGGGACTGCAAATTAATGCAGCCACTCTGGAAAGCAGTATGGAGATTTCTCAGAAAGCTTCTAATGGAAATACCATTTGACCCAGCTATCCCACTCCTCAGCCTATACCCAAAGGACTTAAGATCAGCGCACTACAGAGATACGGCCACATCAATGTTCATAGCTACTCAATTCACAATAGCCAGACTATGGAACCAACCTAGATGCCCTTCAATTGATGAATGGATAAAGAAACTGTGGTGTATATATATATATATATATATATATATATATATATATATATATATATACACACACACACACAATGGAATATTACTCAGCTATAAAGAATAATAAAATTATGGAATTTGCAGTCAAATGGATGAAATTGGAGAATATCATGTTAAGTGAGATAAGCCAATCTGAAAAATCCAAAAGAGGACTGATCTCACTGATAAGCAGATGATGACACTTAATGGGGGGTGGGAGTGGGTCAAGAATGGAGAAAGGAGGGACTGTATAGAGGGAAAAGAGAGGTGGGAGGGGTGGGGGCGGAAGGAAAATATAATGGAATGAATCAAACATCATTACTCTATGTAAATACATGAATATGCAAATGGTATGCTGTACAAACTGAAACAACATGTATCCCATTTGTTTACAATAAAAATAAATTTTAAAAAAACTTACAAAGCATAAGTTAATAAAATACTTGATTCTGTGGGAGTAGTTTTGAGGATTTAAGAAAAATATATGTAATAAGCCATTGGCAGAAGATAGTTAAAAAATTATAGCATCTATTAATTAAATAAGCAAGAGATCGTGAAAAAAAAAGGAGGAAATCAGAACAAAATAAAAAGAGACCCAAGGTAATAGAAATTCAATGGAGAAAAAGAATTATAAGATGAAGAGTTGGGTGTTTCAGTGTGGATGAATTAAACAATCTTGATGTCTAAACCAGTTTATGAAAGTTTAATTGTATAAAGATGTATACAAAACATGAAATCTAGCAATATGTGTGGAGATATGTATATAAACTTTCTATGTATGTAGTAAAATGCTTTTTGAAAAAAGCATAATGATGATTAACATAAATTTCAAATTAGTGATTACTTGGGAGATGAGCAGCAAGGAAGATATTTGGAAAATAAATACGATATAGGCAAATGTTCTATTTCTTAATCTGATAGAGATTACATAAGTATTTTATGTTGTTAAACTTTTCATATTTAAAGAGAAGGTCTGGTAAATTTTCCAAATCTAGAAATTAATACTATGGATATAGTCATACAAGCAATCAAATGCAAATTTGTTTGGCCATCTAAGCATGTTCATTGACATACTGTGATAGTAATAATTGGGAGAAAACTGACACGTCCATCAATGGGAGACCACTTCAATGAACTATGACTCATCCTTACAAGGAAGACATATCAGTTATTTTTAATGAGGTAAAACTATATATACCTGTTTATTCATCTTTTTCCCTGCTGCAACTAAAAGACCCGATCAGAACAATTGTAGAAAAGGAAAAGTTTATATGGGAGCTCACCGTTTCAGAGGTCTCAGTCCCTCAGTCCACAGACAGTCACAGTTCCATTCCTTGGGCTTCAAAGTACGGCTGAACATCATGGGGGAAGAGTATGGTAGAAAGAAGCAGCTCAAGTGATGATCACAAAGCAGAGAGTGATAGACTGCACTCACCAGATACAAAATATATACCCCAAAAGTGCACCCCCAATGACCCACCTCCTCCAGCCACACACTACCTGCCATCAGTTTCCACTCGGTTAATCCTACTAGGGGATCAATTCACTGATTGGTTTCAGGCTCTCATAACCCAATCATTTCTCCTCTAAATCTTTTGCATTGTCTCATATATGAGCTTCTGGGGGACACCTTACATCCAAACCATATCAATATCAATACTGAATGGTATATACAGACCTATTTTTAAGTGGTGGAAATAATCTACAGAACAGATAATCTATAATATGACTTTATATAAGAAGATATGCAGAGATAATTTCTGGAAGGATGTACAAAAACTGTTTCAGTTATTACTTCTTCAGAGTAGTAATGAGAAATCCAGAATGAGGTTAGGAAACTTTTACTTTTATTCTACATTTCTAAATAATCCCCCAAGAAAAGTTGGTTTGACCATGACAACATAGTAGAAAGAGAGAGGGAAAGGAGAAAGACTGGGACAGGCAAATATATTTGATGATTTTAAAGTCCCTAGGAACCTTAACTAGAATAGTTTCTTTAGAGTGGTGGAAATAGATGACATACTGTAGGTAGAGAAAGTCACAGTAACAAGAGTAAGTTATTCTTTTTAAAAATCTGGTGGTAAACAAAGAAAAAATCTGGATGGTTATTAATAAGAATTACTAAGATGATATAAATTATAGTTTCTTTTGTTGTTTTCATTTGTCCTAATTAGTTATACATGACAGCAGAATACACTTTGATTCATTGTACACAAATGGAGTACAACTATATATTTCTCTGGTTGTACATGATATGGAGTCATACCATTCTTGGGTAAGGATGCCAATCTTATTCCACCATCTTTCCCACTCCCCTGCCCGCTTCCTTCCCCCACTCCATTCTGCCCAAACCAAATATGTATCAGCATCCACATATCAGACAAAACATTGGCCTTTGTTTTTTTGGAATTGACTTATTTCACTTACCATGATATTCTCCAACTCGATCTATTTACCTGCAAATGCCATAATTTTATTCTCCTTTAAATCTGAGTAATATTTGATTGTGTATATATACCACAGTTTCTTTATCCATTCATCTGTTGAAGGGCATCTAGGTTGGTTCCACAATGTAGGTATGGTGAATTGAGCTGCTATAAATATTGATGTGGCTGCATCACTGCAGTATACTGATTTTAAGTCCTTTGTGTATAAACCAAAGAGTGGGATAACTGGGTCAAAAGGTGCGTCCATTCCAAGTTTTCTGAGTATACTTCACACTGCTTTCCAGAGTGGCTGCCCCAATTTGCAACTTTACCAGCAATGTAAAAGTGTGCCTTTTTGCCAACATCTACCCAACATCTATTATTTTTTGTGTTCTTGATAACAGCCATTCTAATTGCAGTAAGATGAAATTATCCTAAACAGACAAAAACTGATAGCATTCCCTCTAAAAACTGGAAAAATACAGGGATGCCCTCTTTCACCATTTCTATTCAATATCATCCTTGAAACACTGCCCAGAGCAATTAGACAGACCAAAGAAAGTAAAGGGATACGAATAGGAAAAGAAGAACTCAAGCTGTCACTATTTGCCAATGACATGATTCCATATTTAGAGCATCCAAAAAACTCCACCAGAAAACTTATAGAACTAATAAATGAATTCAGCAAAGTAGCAGGATATAAAATCAACATGCATAAATCTAATGCATTTCTATTCATAAGTAATGAATCCTCTGAAAGAGAAATTCAGAAAACCACTCCATTCACAATAGCTTCAAAAAAATAAAATAAAATACTTGGGAATCAATCTAACAAAAGAGGTGAAAGACCTCTACAATGAAAACTATAGAACACTGAAGACAAAAATTGAAGAAAACCTTACAAGATGGAAAGATCCCATGTTCTCGGATAGGCAGAATTAATATGTCAAAATGGTCATTCTACAAAAGGCACTGATTCAATGCAATTCCAGTTAAAATCCCAATGACATTCCTCATAGAAATAGAGAAAGCAATCATGAACTTCATCTGGAAGAATAGAGACCTTGAATAGCCAAAACAATCCTGAATAGGAAAAGTGAAGCAGGAGGTATCACAATACCAGACTTTAAACTATACTACCGAGCAATAGTAACAAAAAGAGCATAGTATTGGCACCAAAATAGACAGGTAGACCAATGGTACAGAATAGAAGACGCAGAGACAAACCCACATAAATACAGTTACCTCATACTAGAGAAAAGTGCCAAAAACATACAACGGAGAAAAGATATCCTGTACAACAAATGGTGCTGGGAAAACTGGAAATCCATACGCAGTAAAATGAAATTAAACCTTTATCTCTCACCCCACACAAAACTAAACTCAAAATGGATCAAAGACTTAGTAATTAGAACAGAGACCCTGTACCAAATAGAAGACAAAGTAGGCCTGAATCTTCATCATGTTGGCTTAGGATCAGACTTCCTCAAAAAGACTCTCAAAGCACAAGAAATCAAAGCAAGAATCAATAAATGGGATGGATTCAAACTAAGAAGCTTTTTCTCAGCAAAGGATATAATCAATAACATGAAGAGAGAGCCTACAGAGTAGGATAAAATCTTTTCCACACACACTTCAGATAGAGCACTTATCTCCAAAATTTATAAAGAACTTTCAAAGTTTTACATCAAAAATACAAAGAACCCAGTCAAAAAATGGGCCAAGGAACTGGGCAGACACTACAAAAGAAGATATACATGTGATTAATAAATGTATGAAAAAGTGTTCAACATCCCTAGTAATTAGAGAAATGCAAATTAAAATAACTCTAAGATTTCAACGTACTCTAACAAGTCGAGATTTTTATGATTTTGATTTTTTATTGATTCTTTTTACTTATACATGACAATAGGATTCATTTTAACATAATTGTAAAAGCATGGAATATAATTTGTTGTCCTTCAGTCCCTAGTATTTCCCCTTTCCCTTCTCTCTTTCCCTCCCCTTCTCCCTCCCCATTCCCTTCCCTCTACTGATCTTTCTGCTGTTTATTTATAGAGTTTCTTGTAATTAGTGTCTTGGTGAAATTCACTGTGGTATATTTTAAAAGGTCTTTAGAACTGAGATAGTTTAAAAGAGAAAGGGACATTGGTGGAGAGAGAGAGATGTTGACAATGGCAAATGAGAGAGCCTAGGAAGGTTCAGAACAAAATCAAGGATAGGAAGGGTTGATGTGAAGCACTCAAAGGGAGCAGTTAAAAAAGACACTGATGTGCAGGCAAGAGAAATAATGAGAGGTCATGAACTTAGTAATCAGGGAAGGAGAACTGAAGTCTTGGTTAGTGGACTATCAAATAAAGATGAGCACAGTAAAACAACCTCTTGACCTGGACAAAAGAGAGACTTATTTTAAGCAAATGGAAGAAATTTCATGAGGAATAAATTTCATGAGTTCAAAAGTGAACTTCCAGGTATCAAGAACAGAACCAGAGATAAGAAAATTGAGGTACAAAAACTCGAAAGTATGTCAATGATACTGGAGGTAAAGGAGAAAGGACAGAATTGCATGCATGTATAAAAAACACTTCATTCATTAGAGTCAAAATGGAAAAAGGAATCAATGGCATATCTTGTTTGATTATAACATATTCATACATTTATTATTGTTTATACATTTCATGGGGAAATATGTTTATGAAAATAAATTTCCATAAACTTTTCTTCAGGTCTGTAGAAATTTTCACACTCTGTGTCTTCTGCCATCCCCCAAGGCACTCTGAAGTTTGATCCTGGGCAGATCTCTGGAATCTGACCCAATAAGGGACTTTGACTTTAGGTACAAGGAACACAAGCTTAGAGTTTCAAGATGGCGGCCGAGAGGGTGGCTGCATTTCATGTTGCTCCAGGACTCAGGATTCAAAAGAGGAGATATTGAGAGACTTGGGACCAACTCGAAGCAGCCGGGTGAGTCTCTCCCATTGGGGAGGCGTCCCGGATGGGGTGGTCGTACCGGAACACAGGGAACTTTGTGAAGTAGAGCTGCCTGGCGAGACACCCCTCCCCCCGCTAGAGCAGTGAACTCGGACAACTGGGAGTGTCATAGAGGAGGCCGCTCAGCACAGCGCTGGGACTCGGAGCAACCACTGGGGCTCCGGTGGCTGCCCAGGGGAGGAGCGGCGAGGAGAGCTGTGTGGACTCAGAACACCGGGGACTGCCCTGAGGAGGAGGAGGAGGAGCATGGCCGCTTGGATTCGGAGTGACTATACCAGAGCTACAGGCAGTTGCCAGAGGAGGAGCTGCGTGGCGAGCTGTTTGGACTCAGACCGCTTCTGAACACCGGGGCCTGCCCTGAGGACGAGGAGGAGGAGGGGGAGGAGCACGGCAGGTCGTTTAGACTAGCAGTGACTGCATTAGAGCTCCAGGTGGCTGCTCAGAGGAGGGAGCGGTTGTTGAGTTGTTTGGACTTAAAGCGACCGCTCCTGAACACAGGGGGGCTGCCTGGAGGAGAAGCGTGGTGGGTCGCTTGGTCTCGAGTGGCCGCACCAGAGCTCCGGGCGGATGCCCAGAGGACGCGTGCAGCGGGACACGGGGATTCAGAACCAATCAGAGCGACCGCTCCTGAACACCCGGGGGTTACCTGGAGGAGGAGGAGGAACTGGGAGGGTCACTTCGATGCAGAGTGATTGATTGCCCAGGGCTATGGGTGGTTGGTGGGAGGAGGAGGCACGCAGTGAGTTGCTTGGACTCCTAGTGACTGCACCAGAATACTGGGCAGCTGTCTGGAGGAAGAGGCGTGTGGCGGGTCTCTTGGACTCAGAGCGATTGTACGGGGCCCCAGGTGGCTTCTCAGAGGAGGGGCGGCATAGTCAGGCGATTAGAAGCAGAGCAGGGTCCCAGGATCTAAGAGGCTTCTTGGTGGAAGAGCCGCACAGAGACACGCTTAGGGGCGGAGCGAAGGTTCCAGAACTGCGGGCAGATTCTCGGAGGAGGGGCAGCCTAAGGAGATTCATCTGCAAAGGGTGAGGCTCCCAGGCCCAGGAGGTATGGCCGGGCCCCTGGGAACTTTGGAGAGGAAGGCAGTCCACCCCAGGCAGTAGCGGTAAATTGAGGGGAACCTCTAGGAGGGACCCTCTAGGAGGGTGAGTCTTCACTGCCGGGTGAGGTTTCCCCACAAGGACGGTAAAACCAGAGACACAGGCCCAAACAGGCCTTGCCTCAGCCCACAGCCTAGTTCCCATTTGGATGACCATTGGTCAACAAGTGGAGGCACCTCTGCCCACTAGCAGGGAATATACCCCACCTGAAGACTACCACTCCTAGAGAGGAAGCTTCCTTGTGGAGCACTGCATTATCAACTTCCTCCAAGACTTCAGCCTACTGAAGGCTAAGAGGGGATATATATATAGAAATCTTCAGGGATATTGTAACTCAATAGAGGAAATCTGCAATATCTCAGCGGTCCACTGATACCTGAACAATATGAGAAAACAAGGGAAGAAAACGTCCCAAACAAACCTAGATACTATACCAATAAAACCCAATGACAGCACAGCAGAAGAAATTTCAGAAACGGAGTTCAGAATGTACATAATTAAAACAATCAGAGAAGCAAACGAGGAGATGAAAGAGCAAATGCAGGCATTGAAGGATGAGATGAAAGAGCAAATGCAGGCATTAAATGATCGCACCAATCAACAGTTAAAAGAGCAAATATGGGAAGCAAAAGATCATTTCAATAAAGTGTTAGAGATACTGAAAAAAAAAACAAACAGAAATCCTTCAAATGAAGGAAACAATAAACCAAGTTAAAAACTCCATAGAAAGCATAGCCAATAGGATAGAACACCTGGAAGACAGAACCTCAGACATTGAAGACAAAATATTTAATCTTGAAAACAAAATTGACCAAACAGAGAAGATGGTAAGAAATCATGAACAGAATCTACAAGAATTATGGGATATCATGAAAAGGCCAAATTTAAGAATTATTGGGATTGAGGAAGGCCTAGAGAAACAAACCAAAAATGAACAATCTATTCAATGAAATAATATCAGAAAATTTACCAAATCTGAAGAATGAAATGGAAAATCAAATTCAAGAGGCTTATAGGACTCCAAATACACAAAATTACAACAGACCAACACCAAGGCACATTATAATGAAAATACCTAACACACAAGATAAAGACAGAATTTTAAAGGCTGTGAAAGAACCAAATTACATTCAGGGGGAAACCAATACGGATATCAGCAGATTTTTCAATCCAGACCCTAAAAGCTAGAAGGGCCTGGAACAACATTTTTCAAACCCTGAAAGAAAATGGATGCCAACCAAGAATCTTATACCCAGCAAAACTTACCTTCAAATTTGACGATGAAATAAAATCCTTCCATGATAAACAAAAGCTAAAAGAATTTACAAAAAGAAAGCCAGCATTACAGAACATTCTCAGCAAAATATTCCATGAAGAAGAGATGAAAAACAAAGAAGCAAATCAGCAAAGGGAGGAATTATCCTAAAGGAATTGTCAAATAAAGGAGGAAACAAGTTGTGTCAAACAAATAAATAAATAAAATTTAAAAAACGAACCAAATGACCGGGAAACCAAATCATATCTCTATAATAACCCTGAATGTTAATGGCCTGTATTCATCAATCAAAAGACATAGACTGGCAAATTGGATTAAAAAGAAAGATCCAACAATATGTTGCCTGCAAGAGACTCACCTCAGAAAAAGATACCCATAGACTAAAGGTGAAAGGATGGGGAAAAACATACCATGCACATGGACTCAGCAAAAAAGCTGGAGATTCCATCCTCATTTCCGATAAAGTGGACTTCAAGCCAAAGTTAGTCAGAAGGGATAAAAAAGGTCATTTCATACTGCTGAAGGGAAGCATAAATCAGCAAGACATAACAATCATAAACATCTATGACCCAAAGAGTGGCTCAGCCATGTATGTCAAACAAACCCTTCTCAATTTCAGAAACGAAATCGACCATAACACAATAATACTAGGTAATTTTAACACGCCTCTCTCACCACTGGACAGATCTTCCAGATAAAAATTGAACAAAGAAACCATAGATCTCAACAACACAATCAATAATTTAGACTTAACGGACATTTATAGAATATACCATCCAACCAAGAGCGAATACACTTTCTTCTCAGCAGCACATGGATCCTTCTCTAAAATAGACCATATATTATGCCACAAAACTAATGTTAGCAAATACAAGAAGATAGAGACACGACCATGTATTCTATCAGATCATAATGGATTGAAGTTAGAAATAAATGAAAGAGTAAAACACAGAAACTATTCCAACATCTGGAGATTACACAATATGTTATTATATGATGAATGGATAACAGAAGATATTAGGAAGGAAATTAAAAAATTCTTAGAGGAAATGAGAACAAAGAAACATCATATCAAAATCTCTGGGACTCTATGAAAGCAGTACTTAGAGGGATATTTATTTCATGGAGTGCATTTAATAAAAGAAGTAAAACTCAACAAATAAACGACCTAACACTACAGCTCAAAGCCCTAGAAAAAGAAGAACAGACCAGCACCAAAAGTAGTAGAAGACAGGAAATAGTTAAACTCAGAGCTGAAATCAATGAAATTGAAGCAAAAGAAACAATACAAAAAATTTACAAAATAAATAGTTGGTTCTTCGAAAAAATAAACAAAATTGATAAACCTTTAGCCACACTAACAAAGAGAAGACGAGAGAAAACCCAAATCACTAAAATTCGGAATGAACAAGGAAATATCACAACAGACAGGATTGAAATACAAAACATAATTAGAAGCTATTTTGAAAATCTATACTCCAAGAAAATAGCAAATTTTGAAGACATCAACAGGTTTCTAGAGACATATGAATTGCCTAAACTGAACGAGGAGGACATAAACAATTTAAATAGACCAATTTCAAGTACTGAAATAGAAGAAGTCATCAAAAGCCTACCAACAAAGAAAAGTCTGGGACCAGATGGATTCTCAGCCGAGTTCTACAAAACCTTTAAAGAAGAGCTCATTCCAATACTTCTCAAAGTATTCCATAAAATAGAAGTGGAGGGAACCCTCACAAACTCATTCTATGAAGCCAATATCACACTGATACCTAAACCAGACAGAGACACATCGAGGAAAGAAAACATCAGACTAAAATCCTTAATGAACATCGACACAAAAATTCTCAACAAAATTTTAGCAAATCGCATACAAAAACATATTAAAAAGATAGTGCACCATGATCAAGTGGGTTTCATCCCGGTGATGCAAGGTTGGTTCAACATCAGGAAATCAATAAATGTAATTCACCATATCAATAGACTTAAAGTCAAGAATCACATGATTATTTCAATAGATGCAGAAAAAGCATTTGATAAAATACAGCACCCCTTCATGCTAAAAATACTAGAAAAAATAGGGATAGTGGGAACATTCCTTCACATTGTAAAGGCCATTTATGCTAAGCCCATGGCTAATATCATTATAAATGGTGAAATACTGAAAGCATTCCCGCTAAAAACTGGAACAAGGCAGGGATGCCCTCTTTCACCACTTCTATTCAACATCGTTCTTGAGACTCTAGCCAGAGCAATTAGACAAACCAAAGAAATTAAAGGGATACGAACTGGAAAAGAAGAACTCAAACTATCCCTGTTCACTGATGACATGATTATATATTTAGAGGAATTTGGAAATTCCTCCAGAAAACTCTTAGAACTCATAAGTGAATTCAGTAAAGTAGCAGGTTACAAGATCAATGCTCATAAATCCAATGCATTTTTATACATAAGTGAAGAATCTTCAGAAAGAGAAATTAGGAAAACTACCCCATTCACAATAGCCTCGAAAAAAATAAAATACTTGGGAATCAATCTCACAAAAGAGGTGAAAGACCTCTACAATGACAACTATACAACACTAAAGAAAGAAATTAAAGAACACCTTAGAAGATGGAAAGATCTTCCATGTTCTTGGATAGGAAGAATTAATATTGTCAAAATGGCCATACTACCTAAAGTGCTATGAAAATTCAATGCAATTCCAATTAAAATCCCAATGACGTACCTTACAGAAATAGACCAAGCAATTATGAAATTCATCTGGAAGAATAAGAAACCCAGAATAGCTAAAGCAATCCTTAGCAGGTAGAGTGAAACAGGGGGTATTGCAATACCAGATCTTCAACTCTACTACAAAGTAATAGTAACAAAAACGGCATGGTATTGGTACCAAAAGAGAAAGGTAGATCAATGGTACAGAATAGAGGACATGGACACAAACCCAAATGAATACAATTTTCTCATACTAGGCAAAGGGGCCAAAATATGCAATGGAGAAAAGATAGCCTCTTCAACAAATGGTGCTGGGAGAATTGGAAATCCATATGCAACAGAATGAAACTAAACCCATATCTCTCACCATGCACAAAACTAAACTCAAAATGGATTAAGGACCTTGGAATCAGACCAGAGACCCTGCATCTTATAGAAGAAAAAGTAGGTCCAGATCTTCAACATGTCGGCTTAGGACCAGACTTCCTTAACAGGACTCCTATAGCACAAGAAATTAAAACAAGAATCAATAACTGGGATAGATCCAAACTAAAAAGCTTTCTCTCAGCAAAGGAAACTATCAGCAATATGAAGAGAGAACCTACAGAGTGGGAGAATATCTTTGCCAATCATACTTCAGATAGAGCACTAATCTCCAGAATCTATAAAGAACTCAAAAAACTCTACTCCAAGAATTCAAATAATCCAGTCGACAAATGGGCTAAGGAAATGAATAGACACTTCATAGAAGAAGATCTACAAGCAATCAACAAACATATGGAAAAATGTTCAACATCTCTAGTAATAAGAGAAATGCAAATCAAAACTACACTAAGATTCCATCTCACCCCAATTAGAGTGGCGATTATCAAGAATACAAGCAACAACAGGTGTTGGCGAGGATGTGGGGAGAAAGGTACACTCATACATTGCTGGTGGGGCTGCAAATTAGTGCAGCCACTCTGGAAAGCAGTGTGGAGATTCCTTAGAAAACTTGGAATGGACCCAGCATTTGACCCAGCTATCCCACTCCCTGGCCTATACCCAAAGGAGTTAAAATCAGCATACTACAGAGATACAGCCACATCAATGTTCATAGCTGCTCAATTCACAATAGCCACACTGTGGAACCAACCTAGATGCCCTTCAATTGATGAGTGGATAAAGAAACTGTGGTATATATATATACAATGGAATATTACTCAGCCATAAAGAATGATAAAATTATGGCATTTGCAGGCAAATGGATGAAATTGGAGAATATCATGCTAAGTGAGATAAGCCAATCTCAAAAAGCCAAAGGACGTATGATATCGCTAATAAGTGGATGATGACACATAATGGGGGGAGGGAAGGGTTAGGGTTAAGGTTAGAGTTAGGGTTAGGGAGGGGGGCAAGTATGGAGGAAGGAAGCACTGTATAGAGGGAAAAGAGTGGTGGGTGGGGTGGGGGGAAGGGAAAAAATAACAGAATGAATCAAACAACATTACTCTATGTAAATTTATGATTACACAATTGGTATGCCTATACGCCATGTACAAACAGAGAAACAACATGTATCCCATTTGTTTACAAAAATATAAAATAAAATAAAAAAAGGAACTCAAGCTTAGAAGGGAAGCTCCATTAAAATGATGCATTCCACATTTTCTCTTCCTTGGGCAAAAGTCTATAAGAAAATAAACTCAAATGTCACTTTTTTTATAGAAATAATCTTCCCTTTGGCTACTCTGGACAAGTCAGTTCAAAACCAGCTGAAAACAGTATCAAGGCTGCCCTCTTGGCTTTTGTTTCTTGGACTCAGAATTCATCTTCCAATAATAGTTTTTACTTCTTCAACCTGGTTCTAACTAGGCACATCTTTTTCCCCATTTTTACATGTAGAGACTTTATTTTTATGATAGATATAGTCTCTTAACAGTGATATGTATGGCACAATTCTGAAAAAAAATCTAATATGACATGACAGATATATAGCACATCCATGAAAAGCCAAAAGAAAATTTCAAAGTGGCCTTTCTTAAAACACAGACTGTAAACACACTACAGTTTCCTTAAACATAAAACATCTCACAAAATGAAAGAGACTAACAGCCTTTGTAGGATAAATCTTACCAGTCATTGGGAAAAAAAAGGAACGCTGATGAGTCCATGCACTTCCTAATGATATATACAAACAAAATTCACTTTATTTAAACACTAAAAATGGTTGTTTACAGGCAATAAAATGTATAATTGGGCCAAAAGGATGTGAAGTATATTTAGGTACCATGTGGGTTATATTCCTTCTGGCAAGAATGAAAAGACTGAGAGAGGGTGCGTCCTTCAAGTCAATACTGAAAGCAGCTGCCTATGCAAAAATATGGGTAGGGCACCATGAAATTCTGAGGTAAATAGCCCCTAGTTCATTACAATAACATCTGGTCTTTTGAGTTTTTCTAAGAGAAATTAAAGTAGTTTTTGAGTTTGGTTATGTCTTATGAAGGGATCACAGGGGTTGGGACTGTGCCAACCTCCAGGAAGCATGACCCTTAAATATTACAAAGCGGAAATAGATGGGAAGAAACAAATCACACTTTGATATAGTCAAAGTTCATTATTTGTGGATTCCAAGTTTGCAAATTAGCCTTCTTGCTGAAATGTATTTGTAATTCCAAAATTAATATTCACAGAACTTTTGTAGCTAGTCCTAGACATGTGTATGCACAGAGAAAATCTGCATTAGCACATGTGCATGTTCCCTACTGTGTTGGAACAAGGTGATACTCTGCCTTCTGACTGCAGCTCTCAGGCTATGTGTAAACAAGTGTCCATTTCATGGAATACTCAGTCCCACAATTTCCACCTATTTTTGTCTTTTATTGACAAAATCACTATTTTAAATCACCTCCAAATGTTGCACTGAGGTGATGTCTAGCATCCATAATCTCAAGGAAGTTGCAATGTGACATATGGAAGAAATATATGTTTTAGATTCATTTCATTTAAACATGAGTTATAGTGCCATTGGTTGTGAATTCAATGTTGACAAATCAACAATATATATTAAATAAGTATATTTAAACACAAAAACACATAAAGTAAGGTTACCTGTTGATTTGCTAACAAAAATGTTGTAGTCAGAGGCTTAAAGAAATCTATACATGTGTTTCTCCTACAGGCAACAATTCAGAGTTCACTAATTCAGTGTTTTCACTAATGTTACAGAACATAACTACCATAAACAATGAGAATTGACAGCATTTTGCCAAGTTCTGACCCTAAGAAACACCATGGGGAAGGGACAACTGTAAGAGTCAAGAATTAAGAACCCCTCATTTTTTTATTGGTCTGAAAAAATGAGAATTTTAGTTACAACAATTCATTGTGAAAACAGTAGTGATAAAGTATTTAAGAAAGATTGACACATTTTTATAACATTTATATTAGTACCTGACACATAACATTTGATTATGAATAGAAGAATTTACTTCCCATTTTGCTAATGAGAACCACTGGAAATCAAGACTGAAAAATAGCTGAAGTTCACACTGGGCTGTTAATAGTTCTCATTCCCACTAGTAAGAATAGAGAAGCCTTGTACTTTAATCATAGGATTAAAGCCTTACTATTGCAGCTAACTTGGCCCAAAATCTATAGTAGTAAAGGATAGATAATCAAGCAGATCACATATAACATAAATATATGATAGAACAGATTTCAAAAAATTAAAGGAATACAACAAAGCCCAGTTATCAATATAAAAGTCACAAGGTCTGGTATGCAGTTAAAAACTACCATGCTTACAAAGATGTAGGGAAATATTATTCATGATCAAGAGAAAAAAACATTGATTAATACACACATATAGAGAGTCAACAGATATTATGGAATTAGCAGATAAAGGTATCAAAAATGTTATTTTAATGTTCTCCATACTTTGAAGAAGTAGAAGAAACTATGAATATAATGAAAGAGAAGTTATTTTTAAAATACCAAGTGAAAATTTTTAGAAATAAAAAAGCAACACAAAAGATTATATAGAAAATTCGACACAGCAGAAAATATCAGTCAATTTGAAGACATACCAATAGAACTGATAAAGTAAAACATAAAAAGAAAAAGATTTAAAAGACAAACATCATCAGTGGTTTGTTGGAAAATATCAAGGAGTCTAAAAAGTGATTAAATAATTGGAAAATCAAAATGGAGGTATAAGAAAATATTCCAGGAAGTAATAACCAAAATATTTTCAAGTTTGATGAAAATCATAAATGTGAAAAACAAAGAAATTTTGAAAATTCCAAATAGAAGAAGCATAAATACAACTACATCAAGGCACATAGTAATTCAATTTCTAAAAACCAGTGATAATATTAAAAATCTTAAAAGAAGCCAGAAAAAGGAAGCACTTTAAATATAGCATAACAAAAATAAGAATGCCATCACACTTGTAATCAGAAACCATGTAAGCAAGAAAATAATGGAGAGATATTGGCAAAGCACTGAAAACAAACAAACAAACAACAGAGGATCTACCTACAATTCCACTCCAAGGAAGTATACTTCAAGAAAAAGCCACACACTTTTTCAGTCAAGCAAAAGTTGAAAGAATCCATCACCACTGAACATATAGGAAAAGACATGTTAAAGGAAAATTTTCAACTAGTGGGAAATGAGACCAAATAAAAATTTGTACCCACCTGAGGAATGAGAGAGCCAGAAATAGTAATATGGGAAAACATAAAGTATATTTTATTATTTTGATCATTATTGGACAATTAACTATAAAGCAAAAAAGAATAGTGACCAAGAATTATACAGCTATATCACATATAAATATAAAATGTGTGAAACAATAGCATAAATAATGAAACAAAAATAGAAGTATACTCTTGTGGCATGTGCTACACATATATATATATAATATTCTTCTTTTTAAAATTTTTTGGATTTTAATGGACCTTCATTTTATTCATTTATTTATATGCAGTGCTGAGAATCAAACCCATTGCCTCAAATATGCTAGGCAAGTGCTCTACCACTGAGCCACAACTTCAGGCCCTCCTCTTCTTATGCTATGCTTATAATATTATTTGAAGGTAGACTGTAACAACAAAATGTATATTTTAAACACTAGGCAAATTCATAAAATATGTATCAAAGATATATAGCTAATAAGAAAACAGTGTACACAGAATGAAATCTTAAAATTTCACAATACAAAAAAAGTAAGGAGGAGGAAAAAAGAAAGAGGAGGGACAAATATGAGAGTAAATTAGACAAAAATGTGTACAGTAAGAAAATAATGGAGATAAGGGAACAAATCAATAAAGTACAAAACAGATAAATAAAGAGAAAAATCAATTATACCAAAATCTGTTTCCTTGATATAACCAATAAAATTGATAAAGCTTTACTCAGACTCTACAAGAAAACAGAGGGAAGACACCAATGAACAATAATGAGAATAAAGAAAAGGATGCTACAACAGATCCTATAGATATTTAAAAGGATTATAAGGAACTCATTCCAGGCAGCATGGAGTAAACACATGCCATTCTTTCTTTCCAATTGAATGCAATTATAAACCTGGACAGAATTCATGGACCAGCTATTTGGGAATTCAAAATTAAATTAGAACAGATGAATTGGAGGCTGGCACACTTCAAAGTAGAACCAAACCAGTTGTGATTTTTACCAATTATTTTTTTCTTAAGCATCCTCAGCTCCAACTCAGTGAGACCTGAAACCAGCAGTGAGCACAAGAGTGCAAACAAAGAGACATCCAGGATGTGCCTTGCCCACAGAATGGGAAAGAAAACAGGAAACTCTAAGAGAGTGGAGAAATTCTCCATGTTTTCTCTCCATTCTCTTAAACCCTAGCTATAGGGCAACCCCATAGCAAAAGTGACCAGGGCAAAACACACAGTGTAAAAACCAGCAACAAGAGATTCCAGAAACCAAAACTGAGAGAATTTTTCTCTACATTTGGTGGGAAGCTGTGGAATCAAAAAGGTAAAACCAAACCTTATTGCACCTTTCTCTCTCTCCCGCTCTCTCTTCCCCTCCCTCCCCTTCCATTGCTTATCCCTAGAGGCTATCCAATCATGGGTGGTTTCTTGTTGGAAGAATTTAAAAAGGGACATCAGGGAACTGGCAAATACCAAGGTAATAGAGGGGGAAGATTTCAGAACAGAGAACCCATAGAAGTTATTTATGAATTCCTGGGCAAATCCCTGACCTGCACATGCCTAAATATTATCCTAATTAATATAAAACTTTGATAACATTGCTAATGGATAGACTGATGTCCATGTCCAAAACAGAGCATTAGGTGTCACAAATAGGCATGATTAAAGTAGCACTGAAAAGTCAACTGACACTGAAATTTCAGCCCATAAGATGCAGGCTGGACCTTGCATTCTAAACCTAACCAGGTAAAATACATTCTAAAACAAAAATATCAGTATTCTCAATAATATTTAAACAAAAATCATGGTCTCTTAACATAATACATAAAGTGTCCAGTGTACACTACAAAATACTTGGCATGTGAATGACCACAGAAATCTCAATTGCATGGAAAAATACAATCAATACAGAACAATGGTTAAACTACACAAATGTTTAGATTATTTGACAAACTTTAAACAATAATTTAGAATGCTCAAATAAGTAACTATAAGTATTCTTGAAAGAACTATTAATAGAAAATATTCAGCATAAAACTGAAATTTATAAAAATTGGAAATTTTAAAACTGAAAACTGTAATTGAAATAAAGAAACTCGCTTGATACTTTGAAAAGCAGAATGTATCTGGTAAAAGAGTCAATGAACTTGAAGGCAGATCAGTAGAAATTATTCAATACAATAACAGAGGGGGGGAGTTTTGAACAAATAATGAGAGCCTCCAAAACCTGTAAGAAAACAAAAAGGCATAAATTTGTGTAATCAAAATCCCAGAACAAGAGGAGAATGTGGCAATAAATGATTGAAACAATCTCCAAAAACTATACAAGTTTGGTAAAAAGGTATAATGTATACTAGTCCCTCCTTATAAATGACTTTGTTTTCTGTGGTTTCAGTTACTTATAGTCAACTACACTCCAAAATTATTAAATGGAAAATTCCATAAATTAACGATTCATAAGTTTTCAACTGCATGCTATTCTGAGTAGGGTGATGAATTCTCACACCATCCTTCTCCATCATGCCATTTCTTTGTCTAGCATATTCATGATGTATATGCTACCAACCTGTTAGTCATTTAAACATTTGGGTTATCAGATGATTGTTTCAGGATCACAGTGCTTGTATTCAAGTAACCATTATTTTACTTAATAATGACCCAAAATCACAAGAGTAGTGATGCAAAGGAAGCTCCAGGGGGGAAAAAAACGTGGAAGGGCAGATTAAAATCTCTGATAGGTTTTCTGTGGAAGGCAGGACTTAAAAATATCATAGTATGTATGTGTGTTTGTGTGTGTGTGTGTGTGTGTGTATACTACCCTTGTTTTCAGAAATCCACTAAAGTTCTTGGAATGTATTTCCTGGAAATAAGGTAGAAGTAATGTATTAGTTTTCTATTGCTGCTTAACAAATCACCCTAAACATTGCAAATTTAAACAACACAAATTCTTTATGTCACTATGGTGTGGGTTGAAAGTTGGATACAGTGTGGCTCAGCTGGTTCCTGTCTCACAGACCAAAGTGAAGATACCAGCCAGTCTCTTATCTGGAGGCTCTGAGTTAGACTATACCTTCCAGTTGATCTAGGTTGTTAGTAGAATTCATTTTCATATAAGACTGGGTCACCATTTTCCACTGACTGTCAGGCAGAGGTTTTCCTCAGTTTCTTTAGTTGACTACATCACCTATTTCATGGCTGCTGTCAAAGCTGGCAATGCAGGTCAAATTCTCATGCTTCAAAATCTCTTCACTCCTTCTGCACATACCAATGACATAATTTTTATGTGGTTACTCTCTAAATGTTCTACCTTCCTCTCCCATTTTAAGGTCTCATGCAACTACATTGGACATATTTGTCCTATCTTAAATTAGTAAACTTATTTTATATTTTAAATTCCTTTTGTCAGATAACAGCATATATTCATGAGTTCTACATGTAAGGTTATGAGCCTTGTTAGGGAACGAATACTCTGCTTCCACATAAACGTACATATTCATGAAGTTGAGTACATCCAAGTAAACCCAAAGAAATTTATACCCAAATACATCAATATCATGCTACTAAAAACAAAAGACAGAAAAAATCTTGATAATTGCCATACTAACTAGAGTGAGACGGAATCACAGTGTATGTAGTTTTAATTTGCATTTCTCTAGGCAAGCACTTTTTTAATTGCTATAGATTTTGAACATTTTTTCATATATTTGTTGACTATTTGTATTTCTTCTTCTGTGAAGGAACTGTTCAGTTCCTTTGCAATTTATTGATTAGGTTATTTGGGGGGGTTTTGGTTTTTTTTTTTTTTTTTAGTTATTTATATGTCCCAGAAATTAATGCTCTATCTGAGGTGCAGGTGGCAAAAATTTTATCCCATTCTGTAGGCTCTTTCTTCAAACTTATTTCCTTTGCTGTGAAGAAGTTTTTAGTTTGAATCTATCCATTTATTGATTCTTTACTTTGCTTTTTGCACTTTAGGAGCCTTCTTGAGGAATTCAGTTCCTAAGTCAACATGATAGTGTTGGGCCTACATTTTCTTCTAGTAGGTGCAGGGTCTTTGGTCTAATACCTAATTCTTTTATCCACTTGGAGTTGAGCTTCATGCAGGGTCAGGGTGAGAGACAGGGATTAAATGTCATTCTACTAAATATGAATTTCAGTTTTCCCAGCACCATTCATTGAAGAGGCTATCTTTTCTCCAATATATGGTTCTGATACAAGTAACAATATATTGCCGAGAATGTGGGGCTAAAGGTACACTCACACATTTCTGCTAGGACTGCAAATTGGTTTAACCACTATGGAAAGCAGTAAGGAGATTCCTCAGAAATCTTGGAATGGAACCACCATTTGACCCAGCTATCCCACTCCTTGGCCTATAACCAAAGGATTTAAAATCAGCATACTACAGTGACACAGTCACATCAATGTTCATAGCTGCTCAATTCACAATAGCTAAGCTATAGAACCAACCTAGGTACCCCTCAGCTGACGAATGGATAAAGAAACAGTGGTATATATACAGGAGGGAATATTACTTATTCATAAAAAAGAATAACTTTATGAATTTTGCTGGTAAATAGATGGATCTGGAGACTACCATGCTAAGTGAAATAAGCTAATCCAACAAACAAACCAAAGGCTGAATGTTTTCTGTGATATGTGAATGAACACACAACAAGGGGGAGAGGGGAAGAATACAAGTTCAGTAGATTAAGAAAGGGAATGAAGGGAAGGGAGCAGGGATAGAAATAGGAAAGGCAGTGGAATGAATCCAGCATAACTTTCCACTGTTTATATATGAATATACCCCCAGTGAAATTCCACATCATGTGCAACCACAAGAATAAGACTCTAATTAAAATAAGTTATACTCCATGTATGTACAATATCAAAATACACTCTACTATCATGTATATCTAGAAAGAACAAATAAAAGTAAACAAATTTTAAAAAACGATAAACATTGGCAAGGATATGGGAGGAAAGGTACACTCATACATTGTTGGTGGGACTGCAAATTAGTGCAAATGCTCTGGAAAACAGCACAAAGATTCCTCAAAAAAGGAGGAATGGAACCACCATATGATCCAATTATCCTACTTCTCAGTATATATATCCAAAGAATTTTAAATCACAATAATACTGTGATGCAGCCACATCAATGTTTATAGCAGCCCAATTCACAAGCCAGTCCCAAAAAGTCAAAGGTTGAGTGTTTTATCTGATATGTGAAAGCTAATCCAAAATAAGGGGGATATAAGAAAGAACAGATGATCAGTGGAGTAAACAAAAGGGAATAAAGGGAAAGGAGGAAGGACGGGATAGGGAAAGACAGTGGAATATATCTAACATAATTTTCTTAAGTACATATATGAATACACCACAGTGAAGCTCATCATCATGTTTATCCACAAGAGACTAATTTTTAAAAAACTATAAGAAAATCCCATGAAAGTAGATGAAGAATATCAAGATTTTCCAATTTCTTCTTGACTACATGAATAGTATGCAATATTAAAAAACTATATTTATTTGAAAAAAACTATAAGTAAATAGCAGAAAGTTCAGAATAATAGAGGGCAGAGGTAGGGAGGAAGGGAGGACAAGGGAAATACTGGGGACTGAATAAGAACAAATTACATTCTGTGCTTTTATAAATATGTCAAAATGAATCTTATTGTCATATATAACCAAAATGAATAATAATAAAAAATTAAAATTAAAAAAAAGAAAATGATCTTGAAATCAGCCAGAGAAACAACATATAATCTATACAGTAACAACAATTCATATAGAGAATGACTGCTTGTTAAAAGTCAATAGACAATCTGGAAGTGGCACCATAATATTCAAGTGCTACTAACAAAAATATTGACAACCCAGAATCCTATGTCCAGCAATTCTATTTTTCAGGAAATCAAGATATTCTTATATGAATGAAAACTGAAAATTTATTACAAACACACATGCTCTAAAGCAATTACTTAAAAAATTTACTAAGGTAATGGGAAACAAGACCAGAAGAAAAATTTCAAACAAAAGCAATGAAGAAGAACAAAAATGGGAAATAAGTAGTTTTACCATTCACATAATATCTTTACCAATAAGATATTTATTTTACCATTAAGATACCATTCTCCTCCTTTTTGACTCTTTAAAAGATGTTTGATAGTTCAAAGCAAAAAATATAACATTGTGTGATGGGGTTTTCATTGTATGTAGATGATATACTACATAATAAAATGAACCTGTATGGTTTATATGCTCCAAATATTGATTTTAAATACTGTGAAAATTAATTATGTACTTTTTAATCCCTAGATAAACTATTGAAATAATTTTACAAGACAGGTAGTCAAAATTGAAATCAATAAACTGAAGCAGAATTCCAAAAATTGTACAAATAATCCAAAAGAGGGCTGAAAATGAAAAGCAGTAGAATAAGAGACAGAATAAAGAGAAAACAAATTATAAAATAGTGGACTTAAATATAAGTACATATATTATATATAATACAAATAAATTATAACATAAAAATCTAAATATAGTAAATAAAAAGGCTAAAAGGTCATAATTCAATTATCTGCTGTCTACTAGAAATTCTAAATATAATTCTATATGTATATTTGAAGGAAAAGGATAGCATACAAACCAAAAAGAAACCTGAAGTAGATTTTTTGGTTACTCTGAAATGATTCCCAGGGTGTACTACCACTAAGCTACATCCATAACCTTTTTTATTTTTATTTTTTTAATTTTGAAGCAGAGTATCACCAAGTTGTCCAGGCTCACCATAAATTTGTGATCCCCCTGCTTCAGCCTCTGGAGTCACTACAGGTATGCACTGTGCTAGCAGAATTAATTATATTAACATAAAGTGGACTTCAGTGAAAACAAAATTAGAGGATAAGAAATGGACATTATATACTAATAAATAGATTCATTCATCAGGGAGACACAATAATCCTAAACATACACATGCTTAACTACAGATATTCAAAAGACATGAAGAAAAAACAGAACTGAAAATAAAAATGGACAAATCCACAATTATATCTGAAAATTCCAACACTTCTTTCTTAGTGACAGAAGTAGTAGACATAAAATCAGCAAGAATAGAAAGAACTTAATAACACAATCAAACAAAGGAATATAATTATCATGAATGCAACATGATACTCAACAACAGAATATGCACTCATTTGCAGGGCACATAGAACAATCACCAAGATAGACCATTATTCTAGGTCATGAAACAAATGCTACCAATATAAAAAACTGATATTCTACAAAATATATTCACTTACCTTGAGCAATTAAACTAGAAATCAACAGAGATATCAGGGTAAAGTTGGAAATAAATTCAAAATTAAACAACATACTACTAAATAACACATGTGTCAAAGGGAAAACCCTCAAGAGAAAGTTTAAATATTTGAACTTAATATAAATATATAATATAACACAGATTGTGAGGTAAAATAAAAGTAGCATTTACAAAAGGTTTTCAGCATTCAGTGCTTATATTAGAAAAAAGGAAAAGTTACAAATAAATAATCTAAACTTCTACCTAAAGAACCTAGAAAAAGAAGAGCAAAATAAACCTAGAGTTAGAACAGTGAAGGAAATATAGAAGAGTGAAAAATCGATAAAACCAAAACAGAGAAACAATAGAAAAATGTAATTAACCTAAAAGTTCTTTCATAAGATCAATAAAATTGATAAACCTCCATCAAGACTGATAAAGGGAAAAATAGAGAAGGAATAATTATCATTATAAAGAATAGAAATTGGGAAATCACTACAGAATGTACAGGGAGTTAAAGAACATATATTTTAAAATATAGATCAAAAGAACCAACTTCTAGAAAACCACAAATTAGCACAATGTTATAATACATCATACCAAGTAGGTTTTATCCTAGAAATGCCAGGCTGGATCAATGATGAAACAGATAATTTGAAGAGCCTTATAACTACTAAAGAAATAAAATTTATTGAAAAGAGAGAAAAAAAAGGAAGAAATCTCTAGGAACAAGTGGTTGCTCTGGCAAATTCTAACAAGCATTTAATGGAGATATCAATATAACAGAGTATTTTCCAGAAAATACAATTAAAGGAAACACATTCTAACACATTTTGCAAGGCCTGCATTACCTCAATAACAAAAATGAATAAAGATGTTGCAAAACAAGAAAACTACAGACCAATGCCACACGTGAACATAGACACAAAACTCTTAAAAAATATATTGTCAAATTAAATACAGCACTACACAAAATTTATAATACATCATACCAATTAGGTTTTATCCTGAAAATGCCAGACTGGATCAATATATGAAAAATCAATCAATGTAATTGAAAGCATTAACACTGTCAAGAAAAAAGTCACATTTTGTGTCATTTTATACATAAAAAGCATTTGACAAAATACAATATTTACAGATTGTAGAAAGTCTCAGAAAACTAGAAACACAAGGAACTTTCTTAACCTGACAAAGGGCTTTTATTAAAAATTCACCATAAAAAAAAAAACCCTGCTGACATCACACTTAATGAAGATTGAATACTTTGCCATAAGTTTAAGAACACTGAAACTATAAAATATCCCTGAGATAATTAAATAACCAGAGATATATACCATGTTCATCAGTGGATATTTGTCAACATTCAAATTATGGTGTCAATTTGTAGATCCGTCACAATCACAATGAAATTCCCAGCAGGTTCTTCTTATTTGTGCATAAAATGATAAACTGATGAGAATTTTATGGAAATATGAAGAAATTAGGATAGTCACAGCAATTTTGTAAAAACACAAAATTAGAAAATTTAACTACTTGACTTCAGCACTTACTCTAAGGCTACAATATTCAAAACAGTCTAATGTTGGTGAAAAGATAGAAAAGTACATCAATATAACAGAATACAGACTCCACAAATAGTCTCGCACATATGTGGTTAATTAATTTTCCAACAAAATTCCAAGGTAATCAATTAGGGAAAGAATACTCTTTTAAAAATTATATGGGAACAATTGGATATCTATATACAAAAATGACTCCTGATCCTTACTTTGCACCATATAAAAATTTACCTGAAATGCATGAGGTATCTTTATGTAAACTCTAAATCTATACACCGTCTAGAAAAATCACAGGAGAGAAATTTTGAATTAAGCAAAGATCTCTTAAATAAAACACAAAAAGCCAAAATCATAAAGGAAAAGAATGATAAATTGTACCTTACCTAAGTCATAAGAGCTACACTACAATAGCCACTATTAAGAAAATGAAAGGTATACCACAGATTGGAAGAAAATATTTGTAAAACATAAATATGGAAAAGTAATTGTATATAAAATTTATAAATAACACTTACAATTCAATAAAAATGAGACAATACACTAAAAAACTGGGTGAATGATTTGAATAAAAAAATGCCTCCAAAGAATATCACAATGGAATAAGAAGCACATTAAAAGATGTTCAGCATTATTAATTATTAAAAAGCAGATATCAAAATCACTGTGAAATACTATTACACACCCACTGGAAAAGGCTAACATGAAAAAGACTTAAGTGTTAGTTATGGTGCACAGCAACTGAAACTCTCAAATTGCTTGTGTTCATGAAATAGCATAAAATTTTGTTAAACAAATTGATAGTTTCTTATAATGTTAAGAAACATTCTTTGGTCCAGACATTTCACTCTCAGTTTTATAACCAAAGGAAATGAAAATATATCTGCCCATTCAACAATGTTTACTGCAGCATTAGTGATAGTACTAGCCAAAAAGAGAAAACAATACAAGTACCCATCAACTGATGACCAGATAAATTATAGAATACTATACAATAATAAAAGAAGTGAACTACTGAAACATGTAACAACATACATGAAAGAAACCACATATAAAAGACATTATAGAGAGAGGATTCAAGATGGCGGACTAGAGGGTGACTGCATCTCCCTTCGCTCCAGAACCCAGGATTCAAGAAGGGGAGGCATTGAGAGACTCGGACTAACATAGAGTCTCTGGGTGAGTCTCTCCCACCGGGTGAAGCTCGGCCCAGGCAGCAGGCCAAGACAGGGGCAGCTTCTCGGACCAGGGCAGGGCAGCGAGAGTATTCCCCAAGCAGCCCTGCTCCCTCTGGCAGCAGACAAGATCCACAGCCAGCTTCTCGGAGCAGGCCTGCCCAGTGAGAGTTTTTTTGCACAGAGCCAACCACAAGCCCTGAACCCAGCGGTGAGCCCCAGCCTGCAGGCGGGTTCTGGGACCAAGGCAGGACAAGGAGAGGCTTTCCCGAGCAGCCCGGCTCCCTCTGGCGGGGCAGGCCCTGTCTACAGCCAGCTTCTGGGAGCAGGACTGCCCAGTGAGAGAATTTCCAAGCAGAACCAGCCCCCAGCCCTGGACCGAGTAGTAGGCAAGGGACAGCTGTTTATGGAAGCACTGCATTATTAACTTACTCCAAGACTTCAGGCTACTGAAGGCTGAGATGGCATATACTGGAAATCTACAGGGACACTACAAGCCAATAGAGGAAATCTGCAATATCTCAGTGTCCCACTGATATCTGACCAATATGAGAAAACAAGGGAAGAAAATGTCCCAAACAAACCTAGATACTATACCAATAAAACCCAATGACAGCACAGCAGAAGAAATTTCAGAAACGGAGTTCAGAATGTACATAATTAAAACAATCAGAGAAGCAAACGAGGAGATGAAAGAGCAAATGCAGGCATTGAAGGATGAGATGAAAGAGCAAATGCAGGCATTAAATGATCGCACCAATCAACAGTTAAAAGAGCAAATATGGGAAGCAAAAGATCATTTCAATAAAGTGTTAGAGATACTGAAAAAAAAAACAAACAGAAATCCTTCAAATGAAGGAAACAATAAACCAAGTTAAAAACTCCATAGAAAGCATAGCCAATAGGATAGAACACCTGGAAGACAGAACCTCAGACATTGAAGACAAAATATTTAATCTTGAAAACAAAATTGACCAAACAGAGAAGATGGTAAGAAATCATGAACAGAATCTACAAGAATTATGGGATATCATGAAAAGGCCAAATTTAAGAATTATTGGGATTGAGGAAGGCACAGAGAAACAAACCAAAGGAATGAACAATCTATTCAATGAAATAATATCAGAATATTTCCAAAATCTGAAGAATGAAATGGAAAACCAGAGGCCTATAGGACTCCAAATATGCAAAATTACAACAGACCCACACCAAGGCACATTATTATGAAAATACCTAACATACAAAATAAGACAGAATTTTAAAGGCCACGAGAGAAAAGAATCAAATTACATTTAGGGGGAAACCAATAAGAATATCAGCAGATTTTTCAATCTAGACCCTAAAAGCTAGAAGGGCCTGGAACAACATTTACCAAGCCCTGAAAGAAAATGGATGCCAACCAAGAATCTTATACCCAGCAAAACTTACTTTCAGATTTGACGAAGAAATAAGATCCTTCCATGATAAACAAAAGCTAAAAGAATTTACAAAAAGAAAGCCAGCACTACAGAACATTCTCAGCAAAATATTCCATGAGGAAGAGATGAAAAACAATGATGCAAGTCAGCAATGGGAGGAACTAGCCTAAAGGAATAGCCAAATAAAGGAGAAACCAAATCATGTCAAAAAACAAAAATGAGTCAAATGACTGGGAATACAAATCATATCACAATAATAATCCTGGATGTTAATGGCCTGAACTCATCAATCAAAAGACATAGACTGGGAGATTGGATTAAAAAGAAAAATCCAACAATATGCTGCCTGCAAGAGACTCTTCTCATAGAAAGAGATACCCACAGACTAAAGGTGAAAGGATGGGAAAAAACATAGCATGCGCACGGACACAGCAAAATAGCTGGAGTATCCATCCTCATTTCAGATAATATGGACTTCAAGCCAAAACTAGTCAGAAGGGATAAAGAAGGACATTACATACTGCTTAAGGGAACCATAAATCAGAAACACATAACAATCATAAATATCAATGCCCTGAACATTGGCTCATCCATGTTAATCAAACAAATCCTTCTCAATTCCAGAAATCAAATAGACCACAACACAATAATATTAGGCAATTTTAGCACACCTCTGTCACCACTGGATAGATCTTCCAAACAAAAATTGAATAAAGAAAACATAGGTCTCAATAACACAATCAACAATTTAGACTTAATGGACATATATAGAATATACCATCCAACAAAGAACAAATACACTTTCTTCTCAGCAGCACATGGATCATTCTCTAAAATAGACCATATTTTATGCCACAAAGCTACTGTTAGCAAATACAAGAAGATAGAGGTACTACCTTGTATTCTATCAGATCATAATGGATTGAAATTAGAAATAAATGACAGAATAAAAAACAGAAACTTCTCCAACACCTAGAGATTAAATAATACACTATTATATGATGAATGGATAACAGAAGACATCAGGAAGGAAATAAAAAAATTCTTAGAAGTAAAGGAGAACAAAGACACATCATATCAAAATCTCTGGGACACTATGAAAGCAGTACTTAGAGGAAGATTTATTTCATGGAGCGCATTCAACAAAAGAAGAAAAAATCAATAAAGAAACAACTTAACACTACAGCTCAAAGCCCTAGAAAAAAGAAGAGCAGACCAACATCAAAAGTAGTAGAAGACAGGAAATATTTAAAATCAGAGCTGAAATCAATGAAATTGAAACAAAAGAAATAATCGAAAAAATTAACAAAATAAGTAGTTGGTTCTTTGAAAAAATAAACAAAATTGATAAAACCTTAGCACCAACAAAGAGAACACGAGAGAAAACCCACATCACTAAAATTCGGAATGAACAAGGAAATATCACAACAGACACGAGTGAAATACAAAACATAATTAGAAGCTATTTTGAAAATCTATACTCCAACAAAACAGAAAACCTCGAAGACATCAACAAGTTTCTAGAGACATATGAATTACCTAATCTGAACCAGGAGGACATACACAACTTAAATAAATCAATTTCAAGCAATGAAATAGAAGAAGTCATCAAAAGCCTACCAACAAAGAAAAGTCCGGGACCAGATGGGTTCTCAGCCGAGTTCTACAAAACCTTTAAGGAAGAGCTCATTCCAATACTCCTCAAAGTATTCCACGAAATAGAAGAGGAGGGAATCCTCCCAAACTCATTCTATGAAGCCAATATCACCCTGATACCTAATCCAGACAGGGACACATTGAGGAAAGAAAATTTCAGACCAATATCCTTAGTGAACACTGACGCAAAAATTCTCAACAAAATTTTAGCAAATCGCATACAAAAATATATAAAAAAGATAGTGCACCATGATCAAGTGTGTTTTATCCCAGGGATGCACGGTTGATTCAGCATCTGGAAATCAATAAATGTAATTCACCATATCAACAGACTTAAAGTTAAGAACCACATGATTATTTTGATAAATGCAGAAAAAGCACTCGATAAAATACAGCATCCCTTCATGCTCAAAACACTAGAAAAAATACGGATAGTGGGAACATGCCTTAACATTGTAAAGGCTATCTATGCTAAGCCGATGTCCAATATCATTCTAAATGGTGAAAAACTGAAGGCATTTCCCCTAAAAACTGGAACAAGGGAGGGATGCCCTCTTTCACCACTTCTATTCAACATTGTCCTTGAAACACTAGCCAGAGCAATTAGACAAAACAAAGAAATTAAAGGGATACGAATAGGAAAAGAAGAACTCAAACTATCCCTGTTCGCTGATAACATGATTATTTAGCGGAACCCGGAAGTTCCCCTAGAAAACTTTTAGAACTCATAAGTGAATTTAGTAAAGCAGCATGTTACAAGATCAATGCTCATAAATCCAATGCAGTTTTATACATAAGTGATGAATCTTCAGAAAGAGAAATTAGGAAAACTACCCCATTCACAATAGCCTCAAAAAAATGAAATACTTGGGAATCAATCTCACAAAAGTGGTGAAAGACCTCTACAATGAGAACTACAGAAAGAAATTAAAGAAAACCTTAGAAGATGGAAAGATCTCCCATGTTCTTGGATAGGCAGAATTAATATTGTCAAAATGGCCATACTACCTAAAGTGCTATACAGATTCAATGCAATTCCAATTAAAATCCCAATGACGTACCTTACAGAAATAGAGCAAGCAATCATGAAATTCATCTGAATAAGAATAAAAAACCCATAATAGTTAAAGCAATCCTTAGCAGGAACAGCAAAACGGGGTATCGCAATACCAGACCTTCAACTATACTCCAAAGCAATAGTATCAAAAACGGCATGGTATTGGTACCAAAATAGACAGGTAGATCAGTGGTACAGAATAGAGGACATGGACACAAACCCAAATAAATACAACTTTCTCATACTAGACAAAGGGGCCAAAATATGCAATGGAGGAAAGATAGCCTCTTCAACAAATGGTGCTGGGAAAACTGGAAATTCATATGCAACAGAATGAAATTAAACCCCTATCTCTCATCCTGCACAAAACTCAACTCAAAATGGATCAAGGACCTCAGAATCAGACCAGAGACCCTGCATCTTATAGAAGAACAAGTAGGTCCAAATATTCAACATGTTGGCTTTTGATCAGACTTCCTTAACAGGACTCCCATAGCACAAGAAATAAAAGCAAGAATCAACAACTGGGATAGATTCAATCTAAAAAGCTTTCTCTCAGCTAAGGAAACTATCAGCAATGTGAAGAGAGAGCCTACAGAGTGGGAGAATATCTTTGCCACTCATACTTCAGAAAGAGCACTAATTTCCAGAATATATAAAGAACTCAAAAAACTCTACACCAAGAATACAAATAATCCAATCAACAAATGAGCTAAGGAAATGAACAGACACTTCACAGAAGAAGATGTACAAGCAATCACAGATATATTAAAAAATGTTCAACATCTCTAGAAATAAGAGAAATGCAAATCAAAACTACCCTAACATTCCATCTCACCCCAATTAGAATGGCGATTATCAAGAACACAAGCAACAATAGTTGTTGGCAAAGATGTGGGGAAAAAGGTACACTCATACATTGCTGGTGGGGTTGCAAATTAGTGCAGCCACTCTGGAAAGCAGTATGGAGATTCCTTAGAAAGCTTGGAATGGAACCACCATTTGACCCAGCTATCCCACTCCTTGGCCTATACCCAAAGGACTTAAAATCAGCATATTACAGAGATACAGCCACATCAGTGTTCATAGCTGCTCAATTCACAATAGCCAAATTGTGGAGCCAACCTAGATGCCCATATATACATTGGAATATTACTCAGCCATAAAGAATGATAAAATTATGGCATTTGCAAGCAAATGGATGAAATTGGAGAATATCATGCTACGTGAGATAAGCCAGTCTCAAAAAACCAAAGGATGAATGATCTCACTCATAATCGAATGATGACACATAATTGGGAGAGGGAAGGGGGTAAGAATGGAGGAAGGAAGGACTTCATAGAGGGAAAAGAGGGGTGGGAGGGGTGGGGGGGAAGGGAAAAAATAACAGAATGAATCAAACAACATTACTCTATGTAAATTTATGATTACACAAATGGTATGCCTTTACTCCATGTACAAACAGAGAAACAACATGTATTCCATTTGTTTACAATTAAAAAAAGGCAACATATACTGCTGGACATGATGGTACATGCCTGTAATCCCAGCAACTCAGGAGGCTGAGGCAGAAGGATTGCACTTTTAAAGCCAGCCTCAGCAACTTAGAAAGACCCTAAGCAGCTTAGCAAGACCCTTTCTCTACATAAATAAATAAATAAATAGTAAATGGGCTGGGGATGTGACTCTGTGGTTACACACCAATGGATTCAATCCCTGGTACTAAGAGAGAGAGAGAGGGAGAGAGACAACATTTTGTATGATTCTGTTTATATAAAATTCTAAAAAAGCATTGTCGCAAATTTATAGTTACAGAATGCAGCAGTCAATGCTGAAAGTAAGGAAATTATCACAAAAGTGTCATAATGAAACTTTACGAGTTGATAGAAATGTTCCACATTTTGATTATAGTATGTTACATGATTGTATACATGTGTCAAAATCATCAAATTTTTCAGTTAATATTGGTATATTTTACTACTGTCAGTTATATATCTCAATAAAAATAGAATCAATGAAATTTAAATTTCTCATTCTTCTGGATGTACATGATATAGAATCCCACCTGTCATATAGTTATATATGTACATAGGGTAATAATGTCTGGTTCATTCTACTATCCTTCCTACCCTATATCCCCTCCCATCACTTCACTCCCCTCTACCTAATCTAAAGTAACTCTATTCTTCCCTAGCCCCTTCTCATTTTGAATTAGCCTCTACATATCAGAGAAAATATTCCGTTTGGTTTTTTTGGGTTTTTAGTTGTAAATATGCTAAGCGACATAAGCCAATCATATATGACGGAATATTACTCAACACATTTTTTATACATTCATCTGTTGAAGTGCACCTAGGTTGGTTTAACTAGTTATATATACTAAACACAGTTAAAGGCACCATCTTTTAGGAAGTAATGACATCCTAGTAACATATCTAAGAAAAAGGTTAACTCGATTATCTCAACTTCTTGGGATCTCTACCAGGTGGTTGAGGTCTTGTGTTATATTATCTAATTTGTTTCTCTTAACTGTATATTCCAGTATCAACATAATCCTTGAACATGAGAGGTAAATTCAGTTAACCAGTCACTACTTCTTAGTTTGCAACTTAAACTATATGCTTTCCATTTTAAGGTTAACTTGAAAAAGAAGAATACACTGACTTGATATTTGTAATAACATTTAAAGTTACCTTTGTTGTACAAATTTCACCCAACTGTTCATATTAAGGCATACTGGTCACATTAGTAATTTCAAATGGAAACTTGGGGTTCTGTGATCTTTAACTTTCTTCTATATCTTATTGTGAAGATTCGA
The DNA here is from genome assembly GCF_902686455.1 of Sciurus vulgaris. NCBI lineage: Eukaryota > Metazoa > Chordata > Mammalia > Rodentia > Sciuridae > Sciurus > Sciurus vulgaris. The sequence continues at coordinate 50,165,402 of NC_136471.1, read as the reverse complement.
TGGATAGAAATGTAGAGGCCTACAACCTATATTTTTAGGCAAGTTAGAAGACTCTCCCTATATTAAGGATAAGATATTTGATTCTTGAATTACGACCTTGAAGTTGTACTTATTCCATAAATACACAATTATTCTTGCAATACAGAATCTGAATGTGATAATAAATTTTGACTGCAAAAGAGTATATCCTCTAGAAAATTATCCACCTTTCTAGGAATACAGAAATCCTTGAAGAACACTCACATTCAGAGAACTATTTTCAGCTTCACAAAATATCCCTGCAAGGTATATGGTGAAAAGTTATTGGTAACTGAAGGATAACGTGATACTTTGAAACCTCTCACTCAACATTTTATAAAAGACTGTAATTGTACAATGATCAAACCATGGGCTTGGAGAAAAACAATTCAACCACTTACTAATTGGAAAACATTGACAGGGTAAGTTTACTATACCCATCCCCTCAACTTTAAAATAAAGATTTTATGCACACACACACACACACACACACACACACACACACTACAGAGCTACTGTGACTATCAAGATTAGAATATATATTGTACATATATATATTTATGTATGTATATATTATACATAATATCTATCATATTGCATATGTCTAAAACACCGTAGTTATGATTTCAGATGGCATATTGAAGAATGCCATTTGCAAGCCTTTGCATACATAAAGGGACAAATCCTCTGTTTTCAAAAATAAAATTTATGTTAATAAAAAGCTGACTTTGGGCTCAAATATCTAATCAAAATTGAAATTGTGGTAGTCAAGAAGATGAGAGGGTAGAAGAGAAAAGAAACAGGGAGCTAAGGAGCAGAGGTGGGCACAGTATTGCCCTGTGACCCACTCATTAACTTTGTTCAGAAATGCAAGGGTGGCCACTTGGGTACACAAGCTAGGTCACCTTGTCCTGAGGAACATTACATTGTCAATAGAAAGATAGCAGACTAGAGGGACTCAGCATTTACAGGTTGCTCCAAAATATTGAGACCACTGAGCTAGCTTTGCTGAAGATATTGAAGGAATCCTACACATACAAGAGAAAGAGAAAGACATCTGAGAGAACACAGGAAAGAATAAATCCCATTAGAAGAATAGATGAACAAATGAAAATTAAGAATGAATCAAATATTAGGAAAACAATAAAATGATAACACTGAGAGAAAATCCTCTCAATTCTCCTAGTAAAAGACTCAGATGTGTGGATTGGATTTAAAATTAAACCCAACTTTATGTTGCCTCACCAGGAAAGAAATACATAGACCGAAAGTATAAGGATGGAAACATATATTTCATGTAAATTGAATCCAAAGCAAGTAGGAGAAGCTATGTTCATATCAAACAAAGCAGACTTCAAGTCAAACTTAGTCAAAGGACACAAAAAGAGTCATTACATATTAGAAAAATGAACAATCCACGAAGAAGATATGATAACAAATATATATTCACCAAATGTCAATATACCGATTTGATAAAACAAACACTGTTCAACATAAAGAGACAGATGGGTCTCAATACAGGAACAGTGAGTGATTTCAATATGTAATTCTCACTAATAGATCATCCAGATGAAAAAAATCAACAAAGAACAGAATTAAACTTCACTATACATCACATGGACTTAACAGATATTAACAGAATATTCCACCCAACAGAAGCAGAATATACCTTTTTTTCAGCAGTTCATGGAACTTTCTCCTAAAGTGATACTATTTTAGGCTGCAAAACAAATCTTATCAAGTAAAACAATGAAATAATTTCTTCTACATTATTAGATCACAAAGGAAGGAAATTACAAATCAACAAAAGAAACAAAAGAAACTATGGTAATAACACAAACATTCAAAAAATGTTCTGTGGGTTGCTGAAGAAATTTAGAAAAGAAATTTTAAAATTATTAGAATCAAATGCAAATGGAAATAAAACATAGTAGAATCCGCAGAATATAGAAAATGCAGTTCTAAGAAGAAAATCTGTAGTCATGAGTGCCTCCATTAAAAATCAGAGAAATTCGGGGGGATTCAAGATGGCGGACTAGAGGGTGGCTGCGTTTCGTGTTGCTCCAGGACTCAGGACTCAAGAAGAGGAGATATAGAGAGCCTTGGGACCAACTCAAAGCAGCCGGGCGAGAATCTCCCACTGGGCAGGCATCCCGGACGGGGCAGGAGTCCTGGACGGGGCGGTAGCCCCAAAAGCAGGGATCTTTGCAAAGTAGAACGGCCGGCGAGGCGCCCCTCCCCCCGCCGGAGCAGTGATCGCAGACAGCTGGGAGCATTGAAGAGGGGGCTGCCCAGAGGAGAAGGAGAAATACGGGCTCGGCACGTCGCTTGGAATTGGAGCAGCTGCGCCAGGGCTCTGGGCGGCTATCCGGTGGAACAGCGTGGTGAGTGGTTCGGTCCCAGAGCATCCGCTCCTGAACATAGGGGGGTTGTCTGGAGAAGGAGGAGGAGCGCGGCGGGGTGCTTGGGCTCGAAGTGACTGCACCAGGGCTACGGGAGGCAGTCGGGACAAGAAGGTGCACAGTGAGTTCTTGGGACTCGTGACGCACCAGATCTCTGGGTGACTGCCTGGTGGAGAAAGTGGTGCGTGGTGGGTCACTTGGTCTTAGAGCGACCGCACGGAACAACAGGTGGCTGCCGGAGGAAAAGGTGTGTGGCGGGTCACTGGGACTCAGAGCGATTGTAAGGGGCTCCAGGTGGCTACTCAGAGGAGGGGCCGCATAGCCAGGCGAAAAGTGCAGAGCAGGGTCCTAGACGGCTTCTTGGTGGAAGGGCCCCACAGACAAACTGAGGGGCGGAGCGAAGGCTCCAGGACTGCAGGCAGCTTCTCTGAGGAGAGGCAGCCGAAGGAGATTCGTTTGCGAAGGGTGAGGCTTCCAGGCCCAGGAGGTAGGTCCGGGTCCCTGGGAACATTGCAGAAGGCTGCCCAGCCCAGGCGGTAGTTGTAGATTGAGCGGAACCTCTGGGAGGAAAACCGACCAGCGAGACCTCCCCACCGGGTGACTCCTCCCTGTTGGGTGAGGTTCTCCCAAAAGGACCGTAAAATCAGAGACACAGGCCCAAACTGGTCTTGCATCAGCCCACATCCTACTTCCCTTCTGGATGACCATTCATCAGCAAGTGAAGGTACCTCTGCCCACTAGCAGGGAATATACCCCACCAGAAGGCCACCACCCCTAGGGAGTCAGCTCCCTTGTGGAGCACTGCATTATCAACTTCCTCCAAGATTTCAGGCTACTGAAGACTAAGAGGGGATATAATAGAAATCTTCAGGGATATTATAAGACAATAGAGGAAATCTGCAATATCACAGCGGTCAACTGATACCTGAACAATATGAGAAAACAAGGAAAGAAAATGCTGCAAACAAATCTAGATGTTACATCAATGAAACCCAACGACAGCATGGCAGAAGAAATGACAGAAAGGGAGTTCAGAATGTACATAATTAAAATGCTCAGGGAAGCAAATGACGAGATGCAAGAGCAAATGCAGGCACTGAATGATCGCACCAATCGACAGTTAAAAGAGCAAATACAGGAAGCAAAAGATCACTTCAATAAAGAGTTAGAGATATTGAAAAAAAAAAACCAAACAGAAATCCTTCAAATGAAGGAAACAATAAACCAAATTAAGAACTCCATAGAAAGCATAACCAATAGAATAGAACACCTGGAAGACAGAACATCAGACATTGAAGATAAAATATTTAACCTTGAAAACAAAGTTGAACAAAAAGAGAAGATGGTAAGAAATCATGAACAGAATCTCCAAGAACTATGGGATATCATGAAGAGGCCAAATTTGAGAATTATTGGAATTGAGGAAGGCTTAGAGAAACGGACCAAAGGAATGAACAATCTATTCAATGAAATACTATCAGAAAATTTCCCAAATCTGAAGAATGAAATGGAAGATCAAGTACAAGAGGCTTATAGGACTGCAAATATACAAAATTACAACAGACCCACACCAAGGCACATTATAATGAAAATGCCCAACACACAAAATAAAGACAGAATTTTAAAGGCCGCAAGAGAGAGGAATCAAATTACATTCAGGGGGAAACCAATACGGATATCAGCAGATTTTTCAATCCAGACCCTAAAAGCTAGAAGGGCCTGGAACAACATTTTTCAAGCCCTGAAAGAAAATGGATGCCAACCAAGAATCTTATACCCGGCAAAACTTACCTTCAAATTTGATGATGAAATAAAATCCTTCCATGATAAACAAAAGCTAAAAGAATTTACAAAAAGAAAGCCAGCATTACAAACATTCTCAGCAAAATATTCCATGAGGAAGAGATGAAAAACAAAGAAACAAATCAACAATGGGAGGAACCATCCTAAAGGAATTGTCAAATAAAGGAAGAACCAAGTCGTCTCAAAATAAATAAAAAAATAAATAAATAAATAAATAAGTAAATAAATAAATAAATAAAATGAACCAAATGATCGGGAATACTAATCATATCTCAATAATAACCCTGAATATTAATGGCCTGAACTCATCAATCAAAAGACATAGACTGGCAGATTGGATCAAAAAGAAAGATCCAACAATATGTTGCCTGCAAGAGACTCACCTCGTAGAAAGAGATACACATAGACTAAAGGTGAAAGGATGGGGGAAAACATATCATGCACATGGACTCAGCAAAAAAGCTGGGGTATCCATCCTCATTACAGATAAGGTGGACTTCAAGTCAAAACTAGTCAAAAGGGATAAAGAAGGACATTACATACTGCTTAAGGGAACCATAAATCAGCAAGACATAACAATCATCAACATCTATGCCCCAAACAGTGGCTCATCCATGTATGTCAAACAAATCCTTCTCAATTTCAGAAACCAAATAGACCATAACACAATAATACTAGGTGATTTTAACACGCCTCTCTAACCACTGGACAGATCTTCCAAACAAAAATTGAACAAAGAAACCATAGATCTCAATAACACAATCAATAATTTAGACTTAACGGACATTTATAGAATATACCATCCAACCAAGAGCGAATACACTTTCTTCTCAGCAGCACATGGATCCTTCTCTAAAATAGACCATATATTATGCCACAAAGCTAATGTAAGCAAATACAAGAAGATAGAGACACTACCTTGTATTCTATCAGATCATAATGGTTTGAAGTTAGAAATAAATGAAAGAGTAAAAAACAGAAGCTACTCCAACACCTGGAGATTAAACAATATGCTATTACATGATGAATGGATAACAGAAGATATTAGGAAGGAAATTAAAAAATTCCTAGAGGTAAATGAGAACAAAGAAACATCATATCAAAATCTTTGGGACACTATGAAAGCAGTACTTAGAGGAAAATTTATTTCATGGAGCGCATTCAATAAAAGAAGTAAAAATCAACAAATAAACAACCTAACACTTCAGCTCAAAGCCCTAGAAAAAGAAGAACAGACCAACACCAAAAGTAGTAGAAGACAGGAAATAGTTAAACTCAGAGCTGAAATTGAAACAAAAGAAACAATACAAAAAATTGACAAAATAAATAGTTGGTTCTTTGAAAAAATAAACAAAATTGATAAACCCTTAGCCACTCTAACAAAGAGAAGACGAGAGAAAACCCAAATCACTAAAATTCGGAATGAACAAGGAAATATCACAACAGTCAGGATTGAAATACAAAACATAATTAGAAGCTATTTTGAAAATCTATACTCCAAGAAAATAGCAAATTTCGAAGACATCAACAGGTTTCTAGAGACATATGAATTGCCTAAATTGAACGAGGAGGACATACAAAATTTAAATAGATCAATTTCAAGTAATGAAGTAGAAGAGGTCATCAAAAGCCTACCAACAAAGAAAAGTCCAGGACCAGACGGGTTCTCAGCCGAGTTCTACAAAATCTTTAAAGAAGAGCTCATTCCAATACTTCTCAAAGTATTCCATGAAATAGAAGAGGAGGGTACCCTCCCAAACTCATTCTATGAAACCAATATTACCCTGATACCCAAGCCAGACAGAGATAAATCGAGGAAAGAAAATTTCAGACCGATATCATTAATGAACATTGACGCAAAAATTCTCAATAAAATTTTAGCAAATCGCATACAAATATATATTAAAAAGATAGTGCACCACGATCAAGTGGGTTTTATCCCAGGGATGCAAGGTTGGTTCAACATCCGGAAATCAATAAATGTAATTCACCATATCAATAGACTTAAAGTCAAGAATCACATGATTATTTCAATAGATGCAGAAAAAGCATTTGATAAAATACAACACCCCTTCATGCTCAAAACACTATAAAAAATAGGGATAGTGGGAACATTCCTTAACATTGTAAAGGCCATCTATGCTAAGCCCATGGCTAATATCATTCTAAACGGTGAAAAACTGAAAGCATTCCCCCTAAAACCTGGAACAAGACAGGGATGCCCTCTTTCACCACTCCTATTCAATATCGTTCTTGAGACTTTAGCCAGAGCAATTAGACAGACCAAGGAAATTAAAGGAATACGAATAGGAAAAGAAGAACTCAAACTATCCCTATTTGCGGATGATATGATTATATACTTAGAGGAACCAGGAAATTCCACCAGAAAACTGTTAGAACTCATAAGTGAATTCAGTAAAGTGGCAGGTTACAAGATCAATGCTCATAAATCCAATGCATTTTTATACATAAGTGAGGAATCCTCAGAAAGAGAAATTATGAAAACTACCCCATTCACCATAGCATCGAAAAAAATAAAATACTTGGGAATCAATCTCACAAAAGAGGTGAAAGACCTCTACAATGAGAACTACAGAACACTAAAGAAAGAAATCGAAGAAAACCTTAGAAGATGGAAAGATCTCCCATGTTCTTGGATAGGCCGAATTAATATTGTCAAAATGGCCATACTACCAAAAGTGCTATACAGATTCAATGCAATCCCAATTAAAATCCCAATGACGTACCTTACAGAAATAGAGCAAGCAATCATGAAATTCATCTGGAAGAATACGAAACCCAGAATAGCTAAAGCAATCCTTCGCAGGAAAAATGAAGCAGGGGGTATCGCAATACCCGAACTTCAAATTTATTACAAAGCAATAGTAACAAAGACGGCATGGTACTGGTACCAAAATAGACAGGTCGATCAATGGTACAGAATAGAGGACACGGACACAAACCCAAATAAATACAACTTTCTAATACTAGACAAAGGCGCCAAAAATATGCAATGGAGAAAAGATAGCCTCTTCAACAAATGGTGCTGGGAGAATTGGAAATCCATATGCAACAGAATGAAACTATCCCATATCTCTCACCCTGCACAAAACTCAACTCAAAATGGATTAAGGACCTTGGAATCAGACCAGAGACTCTGCAGATTATAGAAGAAAAAGTAGGTCCCGATCTTCAACATGTCGGCCTAGGACCAGACTTCCTCAACAGGACTCCCATAGCACAAGAAATAAAAGCAAGAATCAATAACTGGGATAGATTCAAACTAAAAAGCTTTCTCTCAGCAAAGGAAACTATCAGTAATGTAAAGAAAGAGCCTACAGAGTGGGAGAATATCTTTGCCAATCATACTTCAGATAGAGCACTAATCTCCAGAATCTATAAAGAACTCAAAAAACTCTACACCAAGAATACAAATAATCCAATCGACAAATGGGCTAAGGAAATGAACAGACACTTCACAGAAGAAGATGTACAAGCAATCAATAAACATATGAAAAAATGTTCAACATCTCTAGTAATAAGAGAAATGCAAATCAAAACCACCCTAAGATTCCATCTCACCCCAATTAGAATGGCGATTATCAAAAATACAAGCAACAGGTGTTGGCGAGGATGTGGGGAGAAAGGTACACTCATACATTGCTGGTGGGACTGCAAATTAGTGCAGCCACTCTGGAAAGCAGTGTGGAGATTCCTTAGAAAACTTGGAATGGACCCTCCATTTGACCCAGCTATCCCACTCCTTGGCCTATACCCAAAGGATCTAAAATCAGCAAACTACAGAGATACAGCCACATCAGTGTTCATAGCTGCTCAATTCACAATAGCCAGACTGTGGAACCAACCTAGATGCCCTTCAATTGACGAGTGGATAAAGAAACTGTGGTATATATACACAATGGAATATTACTCAGCCATAAAGAATGGCAAAATTATGGCATTTGCAGGCAAATGGATGAAATTGGAGAATATCATGCTAAGTGAGATAAGCCAATCTCAAAAAGACAAGGGACGAATGATATCGCTAATAAGTGGAGGATGACACATAATGGGGGGGAGGGAAGGGTTAGTGTTAGGGTTAGAGTTAGGGTTAGGGAGGGGGGCAAGTATGGAGGAAGAAAGTACTGTATAGAGGGTAAAGAGGGGTGGGAGAGGTGGGGGGAAGGGGAAAAAATAACAGAATGAATCAAACAACATTATTGTATGTGGATTTATGATTACACAAATGGTATGCCTTTGCGCCATGTACAAACAGAGAGGCAACATGTATCCCATTTGTTTACAATAAAATAAAAAAAAACAAGGAAGTAAAGACCTCTACAATAACAATTATAGAACACTGAAGAAAGAAATTGAAGAAGACACTAGAAGATGGAAAGACCTCTCATTTATGGATCAGTAGAAGGGGATTGAGAGGGAAGGAGGGAGAAGTAAAGAGCATGGGGAAGTTATAGAGAAGAAAATCTACCAAATTGTGCTATGTCCATGTATCAATATACCATAACCAATCCCACTTATATATATAATTATAAAATACTCATTGAAATAATAAAAATAGAAGGGAGATTAATAGATTAGAGCAAGTAGTTCGGTGAAGTATGAAGGGGAGGTAAAGGGAAGGTACTGGGGAATGAGAGTGATGTACATGTACAAATATGGCATAATGAATCCAACTATTATAATTTTAATGCACCAATAAATTTTTAAAACATTTAATTGTCATATTTGCTGAAAGGAGTCTACACATTCAATATAATCCCCATCAAAATTCCAATAACATTCTTCATAGTACTAGAAAAATACAACCTAAATTCACATGGAAAAACAAAATATGCAGAATAGCCAAAGCAATCCTGAGAAAAAAGAGCAATGCTGGAGATAATCACAATACCCAATTAAAGCATATTACAGAGCCATAGTAATAAAAACAGCATAGTACTGACATCAAAACAGACATGTAGACTATTGGAATGGAATAGATGTCACAAATATGAACCCATGCAGCTACAATTTTCTGATTCTTGACAAAGGTGCCAAAAATATGTACTGTATAAAAGACAGACTTGTTAACAAACAGTATTGGGAAAAGTGGTTATCCATAGGATGAAGATTGAAAATAAATTCCTATCTCTCTTTCAAAAATCAATTCAAAATGTAACAAAGACCTAAGTATATGACCTGAAACTTTGAAACTTCTGGAATAAAAGAGGGGAATTATTTAAGACACAGGCATAAGCAACAACTTCCTGAATAGGATTTCAATAGAAAGGAAATAATAGCAAGAATTGACAAATAGGATGAAATCATATTGAAAGGCCTCTGCACAGCAAAGGAAACAGTTAATAGGGTGAAGATATGACTTACGGATTAATATTCAGAATATATAAAGGATCCGGAAAACTTAAAACCAAATAATCTAATCAATAAATGGGCAAATAAACAAAACACACACTTTTCAAAAGTACAAACAGCCAATAATTATATGGAAAATATTCAACACCTTTAGCTATTATGGAAATGCAAATTGAAACTACACTGATATTTCCATCTCATGCCAGTAATAATGGCTCTCATCAAAAATACAAAAAACAGTAATGCTGGTGAGGATATGGGGGGAAGAAAAATTGGTGAGAATATAAATTAGTACAGTCACTATGGAAATTGGTCTGAAAGTTCCTCTAAAAACTAAAAAAAGAACTGCTATATGATACAGCTTTACCATTTCTCTTATTTATCCAAAAGAATTAAAGTCAGCATGCTTTAGAGGTACCTGCATACCCATGTTCATCAAGGAACAATTCACAATAGCACAGTTATAATATCTGTATCTGCCTAGGTGTTATCAACATGTGAATGAGTAAAGATGCAAGAATATATATCACGCTCAATGGAGTAGTCAGCCATAAAGAAGAAAAAATTATGTCATTTGCTGGAAAACAAATGGAAATGGAGTTCATAATTTTAAGTGAAGTAAGTCAGACACAGAAATACAAGTATCAAATGTTTCTGTTTCTCTCCTTTGTGAACCTAGAATAAAATAGGACAACATGATTGCAGATTGGAGACTTAGGGAAGAGAAAGGAAATGGGGGGACGAGGGTGAGAAGCAGTAAATTGGGATGGAAATAATTGAAGTATGTTAAATGTATACACAGATTTGCCACAATGAAACCCATATTCTGCATAATTAATATGCACTAATTAAAACAAACACTTCAATTATTTATTCATTTGTTATTTCCAATCTCCAAACCTTCGCATTCTGTTTGATGTTCAAAATTAAATATCATGAAAGAGACCCTGGTATACTGAAGTTGTCATCACTTCTCAAACAACAATACTGCAATTTTTTCTGAACTGAATCTTTGGAAATTCAGCCATCCCTAATACTTCTCTTTTGTCTTCCATAAATGCCTCCCAATTTCCTATTCAATAATGAAAGTGGGAGACCACAGAGTTCTAGAAAACAAAAATAAGTTGTATATAGAAACAACAAACTCTTTCATTTGAAACAATTCCCAGCAATGACTCAGGGAGGAAGAGGACAGGGCAATGATTGAGGGAATGGATGTAATCATCAATAGGATTTTGAAAATATAACTTTTCTACTAAAGTTTAATCCCACAACCCTGCTGCTATATTTTCAGAAATAGATAATAAAACAGAATGCAAAGCAGACTCTTATCTTAATACTGAATCCATATGCAAAGCAGTTATTGGCTGCACTGCAGAGGAATGCATTCTTTATTTTATCATTTTTACAGACACATTCTGATTTCTCTCTCAATGGGTGACCGCAATATACCTGAAGGTACAATTCACTCTTTTGAAAGAGCTATTAGAGTCACTACTATATCCTTGCCTCAGAGCTACCATTTTTAAAAAAAAACTCTAGGTTTTCCTTCATCATCCATGCAGCTGCAACCCATACTTTTCACTAGTCGGGAAAAAGAAGAGAAAGGAAAAGACCAATAACTCAATGATGTCTCAGAGGAAATTAAGTTAGTGGTCTCAGCTGAGATTCAGAGTGGTGGATTAAGTTTTTGTTTCCTTGAGGAGCTCCAGATTCACTTATTATGGATTCATGATGTGGTCGGATATGACGGGGCAGAGCTCAACTCATGCATTCCATAGAGGGTTGAAACAGACCAGAAAGAGGACAGAGGCATGCTTTTTCACAGGCTGAAATGACATCTAACAGCAAGGGAAAAGACTGGGCATCCCACCATCCTTATTCTGACTCCTTCTGTGAAAGGTGGGTTTGAACAATGCTTCAAGCTGTCAACAGAGAGGTCTATTCTTTGCCCCTATTTCTGTCAGGCTCACCCCAGAGGTAAAGTGCAGAGGCTAAAGAGGAAAAGAGAAAGTTAAAGTTATTTGTTTTTAACTTACTGACTTCACTGATGTAGAAAGCAGAGATGTGCATAGCTAGCTACCTTCCTGGCCAGGCTGCTACCAACTCAAAATCTGTCACAAAGTGACCTGGAGGAAAAGAAAAGATAGATGAGCTGAGAGAGTCCCTCAGCCCCCTCCTCCCATAAGCAGGCACTGATTACTAAGGACATTTCCATGAGCAGTGCAGGTTTTTTTTTTTCTTTGCACATGACCTTTAAAACTACCTGATAAGCTATTTGCACTGTCTACCCTAGAAGTTTCAATAGACAGAGAGAAGATGAACATTAACCTTAATGGCTAAATTACTGAGTGTCACTCTAAAGGCCTTTCCCCTTGAGAGAAGTCTATGCGGCAAACACTCAGTCCTTTAAAAACTAACAGACAGGCTCCACTGAGATCAAAACTGCAGAGTTTCCAAACTTGGGCACTTTAAAAGTCAAGGTATTACCTTTGAAGATGGGCATACATTTAAAAAAAAGTCAATAATCTAGTCGAATAATTAGAATAAATTTTATTAAAGCTTTCTGAAAAGAGACAATACTCAAATGTGAGATTGGAACCTGAAGTTTCCAGCTTAATACTGAGAAGACTATGGCACATCTATTTGCCTCTTTCAAAAAAGAAAAATGAACCCTGTATGAATAAGGAAGCTATTTTACTGTTTCTAGCCATTCATTCATTTATTATTTACTGTCTGTCAAGCACAATGCCACATCCTGGGGACATGATGATGAGCAAAATCAAATGTATTTACTTCGCATCATTGGTCTCAAAGTCTAGTGGTGGAAGCAGACCTTAATCAAGGAATCATGCAAATACAGAAAAACATATGATAGTTGCAGTAATTGAGAAGTTAAGTGTGCTATGCTCATGCTGTGGTAGTTTTGGACAAAATAACTGCCCAGATACATCCATCTTTTCCAAAGAGAAAGGACAGTGATACCTCCTTCTCCTGCAGAAGAAAACATGATATACAGTTCTAGAAGTACTCTCTTAGCCTCTAGTAAATCAAAGCTCATGAAATGATTAATAGTCTTATGAGGGATAGAGTTTTGGTCTCTGTTTGGCCTCAGAGTCTTGATTAACATTTTTCTCAAACATTCCTTCATTCAGTCCACAAACCTTTATTGAAGTTTTACCCTGCACCAGAAACTGTGCTAGACCCTGGATAAATAAGCCAAAGACCCTGTTATCAAGGTACTCACAGTCTACTGGGAGAGGCAGACACAAATAATTACAATACAGCACAATAATTGCTTTACCAGAGAGAAGTACAAAGTGCTATGAGAATTCAGAAGGAAAAAAAGGTGCTTTTCTAATACTTTCTAGGGTCTAATCCATCAGCAAAATCCTCACTACACAGGACTAACAGAAAAACATTGGCAGATCATTTGTCGTGTTGCTTGGCATTCCAGCAGCAGTCAGAGGCTCCTGCCCAACAAAGGTAGGCAGGCAGTTGAAAGGGAAGCAGTGGCATTAACAAACACAGCACATCATTCTAAACTCAGTGCACAAGTAAGTTTACTGCCTAGTAACTAGTCCCTGACACCTCATTGCAGAGAGAGAAGCAGGCCCCTCACTCCACCCTACTGCTAGACAATTGCTAAGATGGATTTGTGTCTTAGAAGCAACTTCTCTAACACATCTGTCTTAAGTGCACTTACCTGGTACCCAGGGCCCTTCACAGTCTTTTCCATTTTTTCCTCTTTTGAAATAGTTGGAGACATAATTTATGTCAAGCAGCTGATGAGAGCTACTGCTTCACCTTAGTCTACCCTTCATCAAAACATGCTATCTAGGAAGTTGATAGTAAGAGGCAAGGGTTTTTAGAAAATAAAATAAATACTGTGTATAATATATATACCATAACTCTCCATAACTTTTCCAATCATCAATTACAAGGGAAGGAAGAATATTCAAATAACGATCAGCTACTAAATTGACAATATTCCCTGTTGCAGTATGTAAGCAGTTCCAATAAAATGGCAATTACTCCTTTAACCCTTTCTGGTCATAACCTGCAGCAATGTTAAAGCTCCAAACTTCACTAGAATTGGGAAGGAATAAAGAAAACTTCTAAGATATTTTAAAGGGTAAAGTCTATCTTGTTGAAAGTCAAAGGAACAATGATTGGTAGTTTTAAAGTTACTTGAAATAGTAATATAATCCTGGGGAAAGTGACATCAATGTCTTCAGGCCAATTCCCAAAGACATTACATACTACAATAATGATAATTATTAATAGTGATCATGCAGACTTTTTTCAACAGCACTCAGTGAACATGTAGATTTACACAGATAAATATGTCATCACACATGACCATTATATGTCACACATCGACAAGTCATAAGAACAGTACAGGTGTTCTGTAAATACATTCATTTCAAAGATGTAGTCACTCCTCACTCTGAACCACATCCAGTACTGATTGAGGTCTTTTTAATTGTAACACATTTTTTTTCCCTCTACTCCATTTACAGGATTAAATAGACCTATTTCAGCATGGTAAAAAGAACCAAAATATCCCATTACTGCATTTTCAAAGGTCATTCTTCTGCTTTGAGCTGGGGTTATTTTTAATCACAGGTTATATATCTTAAAGGCAATGCCTTTATTGAAACCTCCAGTTCATTTTAAAAAGTCTCCAGACATATTGAATAAATCACTGCTCAGAAGTAAAATGTAGTGATAGGCTCTCTAACTTCTTACGTGCAAGGCCCTAGGGAGCCACTTTCCTGCTGTCCTCAACTCCTATGCAGATTAGCTCCTTTCCCAGCCAAGATCAAGATGATAGTGCTCATCTCAGCATACACGGACTTGGAAACTTCAACCCATGGGGGTCATGGAATTGGTTTTCAGTAAGATGTGGAACAAAAGCAGTTGAATTTTATGGGTCACTTAAAATCTCCTAGAATCTTTTCAGGAAGAGAAGCAGAGTGGTAATAACTTGACTAAATTCCATGCTGAAGAACAGGACAGAAGCTGGAATTTGTTCCTATAACCATATAACATCCATCCTTCACTTCTCACCTCTCTCTAAAATTTTCTCAGTTCCTGTTGCAATGGTTCTGTCACAGACATAGCTGGACTTCTTTGGAGGCTGAAATTAAGGAAGACTTACAGATAAAATTCATGTTTTCTGAGACTCACAAAAGGCAATATAAATAGCTAGGTACGGATTTATTCTTCTCAGGATCTATACTTTTGATTTACAATGTTGTTTATAATACTATTTAAGGTTAAAGCTGTGTTATATACCTGGAAAATATCTACCAATATGCCAAATTTTGAATCAGATTAAATATTCAGAAGATATAGTAGCTATCAGTATTTTCATTTGTTTTAGTCTGGCTGCCAAATAACAAATAGCTTTCACCATATCTCAAAACCCAGTGTAATGAATCAACTTTCCCATGTTCTATCATATTTAACATGTTAATACGAATTTGTTTCTTAATTTCCAAAATTTTGAGTTGGAAGGAGAAATATAAGAAGAGAGTCATGTTTGCATTCACAGGGGTCCCTAAGCATCATCAGCAACAGAGTGTGTTCTGAGAAATGAAGTCCAATCATCACTTCAAAGTGATAAACTCATTTGGTCTACCCAGAGAGCATTCTGCATGGACTTCAATAGTCTCTGCTGTCTCATAGCAACCTCTAATGAAGCCCTCTCATGAAATTGTCAACCATCCTTAAGGGTTAAGTAATTTTCTCTTCTTTATCTTGAAGAAAGGGCAATAAAAATTAAAGTGCAATGGTAAAATTTTGTACAGATAAATGTACACTATGCATTATTACCATTATGAAGGCAGTAAACATATTAGACCTATTCTTTGGATATTCAAAAGTGTTTTAAAGAAATGATTTTTCAACCGAAAATTGCAGTTTTATTAACATTATTATTGCAAACTATTTATAGATAGCTTTAAATTTTCAGATTATGTCTGACTCTAAGGCTCTCCTGCATTAGTGGAGCCAAGTTTCAAATGAGATAGGTCTTGAAATAAGGAATTTACATAACTTCTTAAAGAAACATAGAAATAGGAACAAATCATTTACCATATATATCATTTTTCATTTTAACACATATTAATTTTATATACTAATGAGATTCAGTGTGATATATCCACACAAATGTAGTATTTATTTATTATATCTACCTACTCTTCTTACATCCTTGCTACCCTTCTAGTCTTTTTCATTAAGGTCAGTTCTTACTTGGTGAAAAATTTATTCTAATAGAGCATCATGCAATCATTCTTCCATAATATCCTAATATTGCAGAATTAATATGGAATCTTTTAAAATTATATTCTTCTTGAGATTTTTTAAATCTTATACAGTAGCAGATGTCCCCTCTGTGGCTAGAGTTATCAAAAACTACAAAATATTCCAAGGGTGGATTGTTAGTTTGTTCATTTGTTTTATTTGGTTCTGTGTTAAATAATTACCAGCTCAGAAAGTATAGAAATAGTGCCCCACTTGACTTGATTCATTCTCATTTCTTAAATTGTTTCGGAACTGAAGAAGAAAGGCTCATTGATCCTTTCCATATAATAAATTAATAAGAAGTATTCTGGGTTAAATGACACTGTTTCTTTTATGGACCTGGATGTAATTGTTTGGTTTTGTTTATTAAAACTCATTTCACATAATTAAAGCATACAAATTATATAGTTTTTGTGCTTATTTTTTAAATAATGATGTTCATTTGTTACTTAACAAAAATACCCACAACATTAAACTTTTTATTTTAATTAATAAAATAAATACCCATTGTATTTGGTGAGGTTAATAGAGTATGACAAAAATGTTATTCAAATATGCACTATTAACTCACTAAATTGGATTGATGGTTCATCTTCAAGTGGCTTCACAAGTTAACTGTTCCAATTAGTTTGGTAAACACAGTAACTAGATAATCTTCAATTTTATCATGGAGATACAAATTTAGTTGGAGAAAGTAACCCATAAATCACTGCTTGAGAATGTATAGCATATGCCTTCTAAAAATTAAGCATTACCAACTATAGATATTTTATGTTTATAAAATATGCACATTTCTCTCCAGTGCTGTCATCTTTTGGTCATGCCCAGCTAAAATATAAGTTAGTTTGTTTTAAAATATGTCTTTGGTGATGATAAACTATGTTTGCAAATGATGTGTCACTCCTCCCATTAAGAGATAGAGTCTGTTTCCTCCCCTTGAACCTAGGTGGGCCTTTATGACTTCTCCAGCAAACATAATACAACAGAAGTGATTTCTTAAGCTATATTTATTCCGTTTTCTCATGAGGAACTCACTCTGAGAGACTTCAGCCATCATAGATCACCTTAAGGGTAGTACAGCTACCCTTAGATCACCATGTGGAGAGACCATGGGGAGAAACTATACAGAAATAGGAAAAGATGACTGGGATATCCCATGTGCTCCAAACCTCAGCTGTTTGAATCTATCCAGCACAGTACAGGATGCAGAGTGAAGAAGTTTTTGAGATGACCCCCAACTTTAGCCAGCATCTGAATACAATCATATCTCTAATACAACCTGAAAACTGAACAAGAAACTACCTGAGTCCAGTCAACTCTTACATTTACAAGCAAAATAAGTGTTTTTAGTGTTTTAAGCCAAGGCTTTGGAGATGATTTCTTACATAGAACATTGTCTTACAACTCTTTGATATTCCCAGTGGTACTTAATATAATCTGAGTAATTATAGGCAGTTATAATAGATTGATCATAAATCAAATATTAATAAGTACTCAGTAAACCAAGATTTTAGCTAAGTATTTTTTAAATTTATCATATTCAAAATAACTAATCAATTTTTCCATTATTGGCCATCATCCACTAAATATATTCAAATCCTCAGACATCAGTGGATTCTCAGAAGATATGCCAGTATATTAATACTCATACTCAGCAAATCAAGACTAACACTAGGTTCAGTGTCCTAGAGTCTCACTCAACTTAGCCTCAGCATTGAGTAAATGGGAGTATCCATATGGTATGATGAGAAAAGATATATCAACTGATCTTCAATCCTCAAACATTCTCACTGTTTCCCAGATAAGGGATAATATGATGTCCACCTTCCTCACAAGAATTGCCTCTCTCAAATTTGACTCTCCTTCCCAGCTGTGTACCTAACTCATGTTTTCATCATCTTTCTTACAATACTCCTAAATTATGTTTCCTCTTTTTCCCTTCACCATACATTCCCTATACAACAAATAGACTGATATTTTAAAACAAAGCACATCACCCTCTTGCTTAAAATACTTCAATGTTTTCTCTTCTCATTTAAGACAAAACTCATATTTTTATATTTATATGTCCTACACTGCCCTATGTGATCTGACACTTGCCTATCTCACTAGACCTTTTACCAAAACTTTACTTGCCTGCTCTAGTCACAGTGACCTTCCTCCAGGTTCTAGACTATGACAAGCTGTTCCTATCTGAAACACTTCAGTCATACTGTTTTCTTTACCTGGAATATCTATGACCTGGGTATCTTATCTATTATAACACACTCCTTTGTAGCAAGTCTCAGATGAAATATCACTTCCAAAAACAGCCTTTCCAGTAAACCTGTCTAAAGTTGCACCACAATCCCTGTCATTATTCTCTTTCAGAGAATGCTCAATTGTCCTTTTAGAACTTATCACAATTTGTAATTGTGCATTTACCTGTCAATTTTTAAAGTATAACTGCCCCTATTGGAATATGAACTCCCCCAGGGAAAGAATAGTACCTATTTTATTCATTTTGTACTTAGCCACTAGCTTGTTTCCTGGTATACATTAGACATGAATAAATGTAAATATATTGTACAATAAATAAATGATTAGCTATTGTTATATTTTGAAATTATATAATAGAAATTATTCAGTGATTGACAATAAAAGAGGATGGTGAATTTTATCTGATTTAAAACCTAATGGAAACATGACTAGAAAAGGTAAGAACAGAAAAGAGAATACATATCACTCAGGATACTCTGAAGTGGCAGGGACAGGTGGATTACCTGTAAATTCACACTGGATTATCCTACACTGTATCCATCCTTAAAATTCTAAAGTCCTTCCCTATAGTTTGGCTCCCAAGTACATGTAGTTCTTATATTTTTTAACCTCTATCCTGTGAAATTCACTTAGTTTCCTTTTTACTTAATTTTCAGAACACCCAAATCAAGACAACCTAAGAAATAATCACATTCAAAGTGAACAAGGAAAGCCTTGAATAGATTTAAGACCCAATATTAGGTACATAGTTCTATATATTTAAGTTTACAATACAGAGGGGCAATTTTCATTTGGCCAATACCATAGATTGTCATTTATTGTTTTATTTCTTCTGGATCTAGCAAGAAGAAATATTTAAATAGATTATGATGATAACCACCATTATCATATTCTTCTTCATCACAAAATTTTCACGTACTTCCAGGCTTTGCCTTCCTTAAGTGTGTCCCCTACACTTTGAACATGATTTAAAGTTGGCTATTCTTCCATTGTGACAGGACAGACATCTCAATGATAACCTTTGCATAGATAGAGACCATGAGATGGAAGAGCTTTCTCTTGGCTCTTTGAACTATTGCTCTTGCCTTATAATGCTATGGATAGAATTAGGAAGAACTTAAAGTCCCAAATAGGATGGGTCAGTGCAAAACGAGAGTTAATAGATGAAGTTTCCAAAGCGTTCATGTATTTCACAGTCATCTTCTTTTTAAAACAGCTATATTGTAGAGTTTAACTCAGAAGTTAAATATCACTCCCCTTTGTTTCACCTAAAGTCCCCAAACATCCCAAAACACAACAAAAACCAGGATTAGTAATGATTTTATTATATAGGCCTAGAGCCTTCATCTATTTTTAAGGAAACAGGTTTTTATTAAAACATCTGAGTACTCATCATGCCAGCTGTATTGAGGATAAGAATTTTTGGAAACATAAAAAATTAATTTTCTTGCAACTACAGAAATCAAGAATATGGTTTTTTAAATGACCCTATTATACAGAAGTATATAAATCAAGATCTAAACATTGATGTTAACTGAACTTTGTCTTCTCACTTAGGCTGTAAATTCCTTAAGGGCAAGTGCTATGCTTTACAAATCTCTTCCAGTCAATAAAAAAATATTAATAATACTTTGCCTTATTAAGCACTTAATAAATATTCATTAGGTTATTTCTACTTCTCTCCCCAACAACCACTTCATCCTAGTATATAACTAGACTTCCCAGGAGGAGATCAGAAGAGCTAAAGTCAAATGGAGCTGATAAGAGAGAGCTGCCATGGCATTCTAGCACACTAACAAAACTCTCCCCAGAGTCTAAGAACACTGTTTGGATAGAAGAACATGATATCTCTTGTGAAATGCAGAACTCCTCTAAGCAGGAATTCAAAACTGTCTGTGAAAAACCCATAATCGAGTTGCAAATTTGAAACCATAATTAAGATGCAAAAGACAACTACGTAGCTCAATTCAGGATGCCTATTCTCATCATGTTCTTGGTTAATTTTACTTTTAACCCAGCACTCATTCAGCTAATATTTACCAGTCTTTTCCTATGCATAAGGCACAATGCCTGTATTGGGGATCAAAGATATATGGAGTAAAAAATTTATAAAATGTAACTCCCACTCCAGAAAATTTTTAGCCTAATTGAGAAGATAACACACACCCACACAAATAACTATAAGACAAATGAATAAGTAATCAGAAGTCAATTTGAGAAGTGGTGAAGGAAGATGTATGGAATAAGAAAGACTTCCTGAAGAATGTGGTACTTGAATTGGAACTGGAATGATGAGTAGGTAGTGAATATCTAGAGATAAAGAAAGAGGATTTTGATCCTATGCCAGGTTTCACTAGGCTGGATACATAATAAATAAGCACTGTAGAGGTTACTTATTGCTGCTGTAACAATTTATCATAAACTTAGTGGTTTAAAACAACACAAATTTGGGCTGAGGGTATAGCTTAGTGATAGAGCACTTATCTAGCATGTGTGAGGCCTTGAGCTCAATTACCAGTACTGCAAAAATAAAATAAAACAATATAAATTTATTATATTTCTGGAGGTCAAAAGTATCAGTAGGTTTCACTGGGCTAAAATCAAGGAATAAAAAGGATCTGGATTCCTTCAGGAGAGCCTCGGAAAGAATCTATTTCCTTGCCTTTTCCAGCTTCTATAGGCCCTCTCTATTCCAACATCTTGCTTCTGTCATCATTACTCCTACTACACACACTGATCTCCTGTCTTCCTCTTATAATCACCCTTGTGATAACCTCAGATTCAGTCAAATAATTCAGGACAATTATAATCTGGTATAATTTCCTCATTTCAAGATCCTTAACTTAATCATACCTGCAAAGTCCCTTTTGTCATGTAAGGTAACATTGTTATAGGTTCTGGGGAGTAGCACATAGATATTTAGGGGAATTATTTAGCCTATCTCAGTATTTATTTAAGTCAGTATTTGCTTATTGATTTTTATTGATTCTGTTAAATACTTCACATTAATTCACTCACAAACTTGGGTTTCTAGGACATATTTTCATTTTAGAAAACTCAATAAGTACTTCTACTGCAGTGTCATACTTTTCAATTGATTTCTATTCTTTTATTTTAGTTCCTAAAATTGCTTGCTTATATGGTGTGATTGCTTGTGTGATTGGAGCTAAACCATAGGACTGCACCTGCCCATAACAATCTCCCTAGTCACCTGCCACATCCCCTTCTGCCAAACTTGCCTTGAAGTCTTCAAACTCAAAGGGTTTCTTTTTCAGAATAAACCTAGGTTCTTTCTGATGTGTTACTCTTCAAATTCACAAAGACTACTTGATGAAGGGTTACAGCAGGGTATGATGTGTGGAGGTAATCTCAATGGAGACGTGCCAAAATATGGTTGATAAACTAGTGACTGTGTAAAATGTGTCACCACAGTTATTCATTTACATTGGGTTCCTCTAAATAAAAGAAAAAACATCTGGGAGCAAGAAAAAGGAGAGGAAGGATGAGATTATGGCATAATGCTTTGCATATCTGGTACTATGGACTCATCTAAGATCTACATGTTAGAATGAATAGTGGTAGGGAACTGCTGCAGGCAGAAACTGGAAAGTTATTTTCATGAAGACCTCTTTGAGAACTGTGTCCAAGGCAATATTACTTTGGTGTTATATTAACAATGTAGAGTCCACAATGAGGTAAAAGATAAATCCAAGAAGAATGGCTTCAGCTCAATGAAGACTGAAGAACATTCCATATTGCTTTCCTTTTAGAACTAAATGTCTGATATGGGGAAATAGATTGGGTCACAGCAAGGGAAGTTAGAGAAGAGATGGTTAGACATCAAGCACTAATTCAATAGAAGTACAAACAAATGGAATTTTAGGTTTATGGTATGTAACACAACCCTCTACCCCTCCCCATTTTTATCTTCAAGCTGGTAAATCCAGAAGAAACTTGGATAACCTTGGTAATATCTTCCCTACAGTATTCTCCCAACAACAAGAATTACCTGTTCAGATTAAATAGTCATCATTTGGGGGTCCAGAAGAAGCTAGGCCTGAGGGGGAGAAATAAAGAACAAGTCCAAGGTGGCATGAAGAGCATGAAAGACATAGGATGAAAAAGATTCAGCTCTGGAACTAGATGTATCTGGAGCCCAGATGAAACCAGCAGAACTTCAAATATCTTGATTTTCTCACATACCCTTACCTGTTCTTTAACTAAGCTTGCATTTTTGACAATGTGGCCCTAGCTGTACTCTTCAGTATCCTCTGAAATGTATGTTAAATAAGTAGCTTATCAAACCCAACCTGAATATTACTGTTCAGTTGAGGAAAAAATGAAGGAAGACATGCAAGTGTGCATGTTAAAAAAGTCTTCAGATATTCTGGATACACAACAAACTTAGAAACCATTGAATTAAAGCTAACTTTGGAATTGACTCCTGCTTTTCATCCCATTCTAAAACAAAAGACAGCAAGAAAGTACACATCCACATGGGATGAATTTGAATGAAAGTATTCCTTCTGAGATGTCTACTTTTTTTCTTTGAGCCATAAATTCCATGAAAGAGGTTTTATTGTTTTATTTTATTTTTTGACTATCAAAGCAGCAAAGCTTTGTGAAAGGGTCACAATGGTCAGAGTGAGACAAAACAAATAAGAGTATAGACCCCATCCATCCTTATTTTGAATGACAGTTTTGCTGAATACACAATCTTACCATAAAACAGTAGCACATATACTTATTTGAATTATTCTTCAAGCCTTCTTTAAGAAAACTAGACAATTTGCTGGATAGTCTTGCATTTGACAAGTTAAATACTGAAAACTTTTAGTAATTACAAGACACTGACTTTTAGTTATCATTAATTCCTAGGGATCCATCAGGTGGAGTGGGGTCTTGTAGGTTTCAAGTAATAAATGAACTACTCAAGTTGACATCTTGATCCATTCAGTGAAATCTTAATATTATATTATCCTTCCAGTTCCTGATTTCAATGTGTGTGTGTGTGTGTGTGTGTGTGTGTGTGTGTGTGTTTAACAATAGGCAGAATAAGTGATGCAATAAGAATGACTTTACAAGAAATTAAAGTTTAGTTTTATTGTTTTATTTTATATTTTGGTCTAAAAAGCAATGCTTCAATGGAAGAGTCACAGTGATCACAAACATATAAAGTAAAGAGAGTACAGTTCTTCTCTATCTAAAGAAGATGATAGTACATATATGGAAACAAATATAATATGGAAAAGTTCTTCACCAAAAACTTTCATTTCCCACTTTATTATTTTCTGATTTTTCTCCTCCTCCTCCTCCTCCTCCTCCTCCTCCTCCTCCTCCTCCTCCTCCTTCCTCTTCTTCTTCTTCTTCTTCTTCTTTTTGGGTTGTCAATATGCATTCAGTGTTTATCAATCTTTGATTTAACAGATACAACACTAAACACTGTTCAGCTCCAGGGTTGCAGAAATGAGCAGAGCACAGTTCCTACTCTCAAGCAATTCTCCATCTAGCAGTGGTAAAAGACATGAAGACAGGTAATTATGATAACAGATATATTATTATAAGTGATGTCTATTATTATAAGTGGTGTCAGTGATCAACTCTGCTTGACCCACCTGTAATAGCATTACCAGGGAAACTTTCCAGTTAAATCTTTCATATAGTTGTAGAAATCTTCATGAATTAGCAGAAGGATGCAAAATTCAGGCAGAATAAACAAAATGTGCAGAAGTACAGGGGCACAGTCCAACCTCCTAAGAACTACAGGTAGTTTGGCATTGCTGGAATATAAGATAGAAAAGGTGTAATGGCAAGAGAAGATAGGTAGGTAAGGAATGGGTTCAAAGGGGCATTATGTGTCAAATCAACCAGAGTCCAATCAGCTAAATGACAGCATACTCATATTGGGTAAGTTGAGAATAATTCAATAAAAGAACTACTCACAAAACAGTTGGGCAGATCTAGGACTAGAAACAAGGAGAACAGTACTGTAGGGCAAATAATAGTAGGTGGTTACTGCCCCTGAACTTTGGTGGAGAATTACTAATAGGAGTTAAAACATTCAATAAAAGAATACAGCTAACTTACAACAACCTGACTGAGGAGAAACTCTGGAATAAATATCCCAGCCACACTCCCAGTACCCTTTCCAATCTCTTACTGAAGGCTCCCATTGGCCAAACCAGAGAGCAAGAGATTCAATTTATGTATTACATGTGGGCTCAGCCTCCCTGGGCACAGATTTGGAAAGAAAGAGTAAATTTGCATGAGCAAATATAAATTTTCTATTACATATGTCATGCTAAGGAGTTTCAGCTTTATTTTGTAGGTGGTGGGAGCCAAAATGATGCTTTTGAGAGAGAGAGGGGGCAGGGGTTGGTTACAATCTGATTTCTGATTTCAGTTTTAGAACCCTTTGGTAACAGCATGGAAAAAAAATTTAAATCCTTCCAGAAAACTTTGATGGATAGTTAAATACTTAATTGAACCAATACCTAAATAACTTCCTTGATAGAAAACCTTTGTCCTATAAGGACAGTCACAAGTATTCAGAGTGGTGCCTTGTGAATCACATGTGATCAAGTTGCAGAATATAGGTAAGCTCAAAGATATGGAGATCTGAAGACATAACATTCCCCTTTGCTGTGGATATTTGATTTCTGGAACTAATGTAATTTGTGAAATCTTGTTATTTCTGGATCAACCAACATTCCCAATGGAACAGAAAGACCCATCAATACACCAGCTGCCTCTGGCATCTAGTTACAACTACCTGGATGGAGTATTATTCCCAAACTTTGACTCATGGGCACACAGCAATCTTATCTTCCAAAAACAGGTATAAGAGTGGGGCTTTTATCAATCTAAATGTGGGGTTTGTGATTATTACTGGTGCCTTTTTAGCCACCTATACAAATTTTCTCACAGGTCTTCCAAGTATTTCAAAAAATAAAGCATGTTGGGTTTGGAAGACATTTCATTATCAATTTTTATTGAAAAAAAAAACAAGTGAAGAATTCATTTTTAAACTGTGCATTGGGAACTCCTATTCTAATGTAACCCTGCCAGTTTGTTGCTGACAGATATTCAGCAACCAATCAATAATAACTTGGGAGGTATAGTGTAATTCTGTTTACACTGAGCTAGGATGCAGACAGGAACTTCTGAATCTTTGAAACCAGGCTCCACTGAGAGACCTGACCACATCTGCAACCCATCCTCAACCCTGGCCCACAAAAATTTCCAAACTAACAACACATTAGCTTTGGATTCAACTAGAGCAATATGCATTCATCAGGCTAAGTCAGCTTTGGACCTATGAGCATTAAATGTCAGCCTCTCCATCCATAAAATAAAACAATGACCCTGAGCTCTCAGCCTCTCATTCAATTGGTCTAAGCAACTCCAGGCACTACTTACTCTACACTTTTATCAATAGAGTTGCTAAATATCAGGTACATCAAATTCCATGGGCTGACTCCTTAGCACCATATCAGACTGATATTTTGTTTCCAAGTTCTGGATTGGACCTCTACTCCAGAGGAAATTGTTTTCAGGACTAACATCTGGAATGAACATTAAACTTACTAAAAGGAATTTGTTTTGCACAGAGAGTGGAATTAAGCAGTTAAAAGAAATTCAGTTAGTTACATGACAGATTGGGTTTTATTTTTCAACCATCCAAAAAGCTATCAAACAGTGAGAGAAACTGGAGCTTTCCTCTAGTGCTGAAGTCATCAATGCCATCCTGGCTCCCTGCCATTATTGTAGGCTCAGCTTGGCTTGCCTTTCTGTCTTCCTGTTGCCCACTTCCCAAATCTCCTCTTGATGCTTATGGATGCATAAGGAAAATACACTGTGGAGTGGAGTAGGGTGGGGAGTACAGAGAGAAGTGAGGTAAGAATTTATTTGGGGTGGGGGGTCTGAAAAAAGTAAACAATCATAAAAGAACCCCAGGGTTTGCTGACCTGAAATTCTATATGTTAATAAGCAAATCCTGTCCAAACACTGTCAACTCTGTCCTCTCCTTCTTGACAAATGGAATACATTCACCAAAGTTCAAGTGGAAGTTCACAAAAAGTGCATTTTACAATAATAGGCATGTCACCCAGACCCAGGCTCAAGAAATTTACCACAAAATACACTACTATGGCTAAACATACAGATACATGACCAGCATCATGATAAACACATAAAAACAAATAAAAATAGCTCTCCTTATTGAGCTCTTACTGGGAGCTAGACTCTGCATTGTGGGACTAATACACATCATTTCTTTTAATGCTTATGATAGCCCTATGAGGTACGTACTGTTTTACAATTTCATTCCATTTTACAAAGCAAGAAAATGAGGTGGAGAAATGCAAAGTAATGTGCCTAAGTCACATAGGTAGCAATCAAACTCTAGGATTTGATTAAGGAACCTGTTTCTAGATTTCACATTCTTTCTCCCCTCCTGACCCAACATTCTTCCTCATTGCAGCATAGTGCCTCTTTATTCACCTACACAGGCATCAAAATGTACAGCAAACAGTACCTTTCTCACCTAAACTGAGGGAAACTAATCTACTGCTTCACTCCTACCTTGTCTTCTTTCCTCCTTTCAAGAGATACTTTCCCCTTTTCAGCTTTCTTCCAGTATGCTGCTCCTTGTCTTCTGATAAGAACTCCCTTCTGCTTTCTATCTTTGTACTTAAGCCCTTTTTGAGTCTTCTTGGTGTCTTTATGCCTTGATGGTATCAATGTCTTTTCTAAAAACTGATCAGTTTCTTGTGTCTTCTATGTGTTTTCTAAAGTTAGTGCACATTATTGACTTCTGTATTCTTCTGTATCTATTTTTGCTACCTAATACCATATAACTGTTCTCACAAATGAACCTACGAACATATAACCCATAATCTTTTCCAATTTCAGTCATGTGCAACCAATAACAGCCTTTCATAGGACTCTGTAACAAGCATTTTTTTGTACTCAAGCACCTACTTTAGGTATCCAAATGTAAACATTAACATTCCACATTCTGTAGCATAGCTCAGTTTGTATAGAGTACTTAATCAATAAGAGTCATACTATGCCTGATTCATCCCTCAGTGGTTGGCAAATACACTATTATAAAGCTATGGAGGGAGTTTCTTGGCTGAATTACTTTAAAGAGTGTCAAGGCAGAAGTGGAATCCATATGTTTATACAGTTGAATAACCCCCATCTGGGCAGGTGGCTAAAGGTGATGATAAATGTTCTCATATTTAAAATCTATATTTGTACGGTCCACTTATGAAGTTGCTCCTAAGACATACTTCTTGGCATTACCTCCCAGTCACACTTGCAGTATTTCATAGACGTTAAAGGCACATACTTTGACAACAAGTTTGGATTTTAATTTCAGTTACACTCTTTATTTACTGTGACCTTGGAAAAGTCACTTTACCTCCCTAACCCAAAGTTTTCTCATCTATAAATAGAGATAGTAATAGTGTATAGTAATAGTTCTACTTTAAAAGTTTATCTGAGCCTTAAATGAGATAACATGTGTGAAGTATTCATGTAGTGTTCAGAACATAGTAAACAACCATTAAATGGTAGTTATCAGCTACCATACAGCTTTCCAATTATATAGAAGTATTGTACCTTGAAGATTTGTAAAAAGGGGCATAGATAGGGCAGAGAACACATTTTATGTCATCCGTAGCTTCAAAGAAAATCTTAGGGCTCATCTTAGATCAAGAGAAAAAACTTACTCCACTATCTTTGCATAATGTGGTCTGGTCCCATTTGGGTTAATGTCAGAATAGAGAGGCACACATTTTTTTGGCATTTGGAAGTGAAAACAGGAGAAGGAAATTGTGTGAGAGTGAGCAAACACAATAAAATGCTCTTAATTTTCCTTATAATGAAACAGAATGAAAGTGGATCATTAAAATCTTTCATTGGGAAATCAAGTAGCTCTCATATTAACACATGCAAAACAATAATATCTTTGGTATGATTTTAGAATGAGAATGTGAGTGGCAAAATGCAAATGCCAAGGGGAAAATCAGTTGCCTTATTTTTCATTATTAATGTTTTTCTTTTGTCTACTGAATTCTGGAGTTATTTTATTTAAATTCAATGTTTGTATGTAATCTTGCCTGTGCCTGGCATTCTTCAATAAAAACGGCTCAGCAGAACAAAAATGAAATCTAGTAATTATGGCTGTAGCTACAATGTTTGTTAAGACTCGAAAGCAGACAATAGAAATGGTTGTTTAATCATTGAAATTCGAAGAACAAAAAAAATCTCCCCGTTACCCTTTTGTTGAACCTAGCCCAGGGAAAGAGAATTACAAGTGAATGAACCAATGCAAATATATGTCTCTTTTTTAAAATATTTTAAAGGTGCAAAACAGATTTTCCAAAGCAAGTTTGGTACTGATGAGTTTTCTACATTGGTGAATGCTGCCTACCAGTCTCCAGTTGCCGACACACAAGACAGGTGAAAATATGATTGTAAGAGGTGTGATGACAGCTCCATCACTATACTTTATTAATTCCATGATGCATTTGTGCAGGTGTTAAGTACTTTTCTGTGCCTCTTATTAAAAGATCTCAGGATATTTTGAGCAGAGGTGCTTACAAGGTGATAAAGAAACTAGCTATGTCTTCTGCAACAAAATTCAATGGCAGTCTTGTCCCATCATGTATAGTGGCCACCCAAGAATTCATTCAATCTCCCAGTCAGGATTTACTGAGTGCCTACTATGTTCTTGGGAATCAGCAATGAACCCTGGTGATGTTATCCATAGCTCCTTAGAGTATAGAGTATAGTGGATATGAACAATGAAGATGTAAATAAATAAATATAATAATTCCAAACTAAATAATGCTATGAAGAAAATAAAACATGGGGTCCCCCATTACAAATTCCTAAGGGAGAAGAAATGCTTCCAGAAATCTAGAACTGAGTCCATGGGGGAAATGTTCAAGTTTGACCACTTTAAGGATGAATTGACCACCTTGAGGAATGAAAATTAATGGCCTTGGTAAGTTTAGCCCTGTTACTGTACCTGCTTATAGCACTTAGTTTACCTAAGGAAAACTTACCAAAAGGAAAAAACTTGTGTTGACATGCCTAGTAACATAAATGCCCTCATTTATTTCATGTGACACATGGGAAAGAATTAGCTTTGAGCTGTTTTTTTTTTTTTTTTTACAAGATGGTTGGTGATCAATTTCACAAAATTTTTTATTCCCACAACATAGGAAAATATAAACAAAGGTAATAATACTCTTCAATTCCTCAGCTGTTAATCTTATTCCTTCATATCCCCCTCCATACCATCCCCTCCTTTCAAAATAGAAATAGTCCACAGTGCTTAAATCTTTCCTCATTCAGGTATTTCTCATTTCACTAATCATTTCTGTTGCCACATTTTGTTTATAACTTGTGCTCTTTGTATTTTTTAAGAAATACTGAAAATGAGTAAAGCATCTAAAACTGTTGACTCTCTTTCCACAGCAGAGGAGACTTTATTACACTGCTGACAGAATTCCATGAAAACATTAGAGTATAATCATTCATGTTATTAACCAGTCCCAGATCTGGCAAGAGTAACATTTGGAACAAAGGAAGTCTTGAGTAGGTAATGCATTTGTTTGGCTGCTATAAGGAATAAAGTTATTTTTTAAGAACTTGCCCATTTGTACCTGTTCATATTACTAAGCTTGTCTTTGCAGCTTTCTAAAAGACTATTTGTTGTGTTGGTGGTTTATTCAATTCTTGGGGCATTAAAATTATCAAATTTTGATAACTGCATGATGTTTTATAAAACCATGGTAATTCATCAACTTAAAGCACATTTCCTGGCACTCATATTGGGTTACTGGCCTAGATAAAGCCTTGTTCAGATATCCTCTGCACTCTATCAAGAACAAGGATAGTATTGTTTATTAGCAGCATTTCAGCAAGGTAGAGATTTCTCTAAGTCTAGCCCTCTCAACCCTATCCCAAACTACTTTGTTGCTTCTATCCTTTATATCATAGCCAAGCAATAGGTGATTATTGTATGAAGCTTTAGTGAACTACAAGGAGGGCTAGGGGAACTGTGGTATAAGAAAGAGCAAAATATGGCTGACATGTTTTTGTGGAGAGTTTTTTCTTTTGGTTGTTTTTTTTTTTTTTTTTTTCCGTTTGGTTGTTGGATATTTAAAAAGGAAAATAAGACAAGGGATATTCTTCAAAATCCATCTGGCAACAGATCTGTGCCTGTAAGTGTTAGGAAAGGTGTGAAAGAAAAGGGGTTATTCAATGGGAATACTGCAGGGCCAGTTCTGGCATTTCAGCAAAGAGTTATTAACCTCCAACTGTGTGCTCAATAAGTTGGTCGTTTAATAATGTGTTCTTAAGAACCCTCCTTAATCTTTGTTATTTTATCTACATAAAAAGTGGGGAAATCCCCAGAACCACTACCTAGAAGTATACCAAATTCCTATATTGTTGAATGGTACTGAAAGCAAGTTGATCATAATTCTCACAAAAACCTTCCATTGGGATTTATGTGTATCATGAAAACACAAAAAGTAAAGATCTACAGCTCTTGTTTAACAGTATCATTAGTTTGCAATATACTGTTAAATTATATTGCCTATATTGGAATTCCAAATAAAATTAAGCATCTGCCCTAGATAACAGCCAATTGGGCAGCCATTCTCCTTATGTAATCAGACCCTGTTGAATATGTCCTAAGAATCAATGAAAGAAAGTCAAGCCTCTGATTTCAATTCACACAACAGGCATCAAATTCTGGAGTTGGTGATGTAAGGAAGACCTGCACATGAACCTGAAAGAAACTCCTTTATGGGCTTTCTGAAAATGTATGTTCTATCCCATTTGTTTACAATAAAAATTCTAAATTTTTTTTTTTTTAAAAACAGAGAAAAAAAAAACTTAACAGCAGGGCAGTCTAAGAACACAAGAAACAGGGAGGGCTCTTTTGAAAACTCTTCCTTTCAACCAAAAAGCCGAAACTGTTGGAAAAGAGAATGAAGAGATGCATGCCTCGTAGGGTGTTAACACAATCATTCAACAAACAGCAGCAGCAGACTTCACAGGAAGCAGAAACCAAGGGATTAACAACCTTGGCCATCCACACATGGATGAAAAAAATAATGAAATAATGAAAAACAGCTTCTGGCAAACTAATCAAGGCTTAAAGTTGATCAAAGGTCACTAAAGAGGTGACTTCAGAAAGTCCTTCCCCAGGGCACTCCAGATAAAATAGATAATAAAAAGAGAAATATTTCTTATTGTTTGAATAAAAATGTTTGGGAATGCTTAGAAAAAAAAATTGATATATAACATACAACTTAAGTAAGAGGTGTATGCTGCTACACACAGTTTTAAGACAAATCTCCTAGACCCAAAATCAAATAGATAATTGCCCCTTACCTCCCCCTGTGTAGATATTTTGGACATATCACAGGCATTGAGAGCTAGAGAGTGGGGAAAGGTTTAAGGATAGGCTCTCATTTAAGATACGAGGGTTTTGTGAATCAGTATGCATGAAATTATATTAATGACAACCAAAAAAGAAGCTTAAACCAAAACTTGAGCATGGCTCTGGACTTTGATGACTAAATAATATTTATTTTACTGAGCCTTTATTTTAGCATGGGGAATGGGGTCAAGGAACTTTTTCAAATTGGTTGTTCATTTTGCTGTGCTCTGAATGTTTATGTCTCCCCAAAATTCATATGCTAAAATACTCATACCCAAAGTGATGTTATTAGGAACAGGGCACTTTGAAAGGTAATTAGGTCATAAGGGCAGAACCCTCATGAATGGGATTAGTGCCATTACAAAAGAGGCCACAGGGAGCTCTCTCACCTTTTGCACCATGTGAGGACACAGCTAGAAGACATTGTCTATGAGCCAGAAAGCAGGTGGCCTTCACCAGTCACTGAACCTGCTAGTCCCTTGGTCTTGTTCTTTCCAGTCAGAACTGTGAGAATAAATTTCTATTATTTATAAACTACCCAGTCTGTGTGTTTTGTTGTAGATTCCAGACTAAGACACATCCCTTGTTAACTTCAATATTCAATGAATTTCATTATATATCTAAAATATAAAAGCATTTTATACAAGATAATATAAAGAGTACTCCTTGAAAAAGAGAAAAGTATAATACAAATCTATAATCTTATTGCAACTTCTGCTATAGCTTTGTCAAAAATGGTACCTTAAGGGGTTCACACAATTTTACCACATTAGTACTAAGTGTCAAAACATACAACTGAGTGCCTATCCTTTTTTATAACCCTTGGTAAAAATAAGTCTGACTGAGCATCCAGAGCATTGCAATCTACCATTCTCAATCCTCACCATAGTGGAAATCTCAGTGAGCTCCAAATATGGGCAATGTGGGAGACCGCCTCTGCAAAATGTTAATGTTTAATTATCAAACTCCCATTTAGACTAAAGAAGCTGTTCTGAGAAGATGTTATGCAGTTGCACTGTTAGTGACTTTAGTGACAATTGAGCACTAAATTGGTACTTGAATGGGATTTTTAGTACAAAAGTCACCTTTGTGAGTGACAGTTCAGGTAGCCAAGTATTACCCTTAAGGATTCATTTAGGATTTTTTTTTCTAAGTATGCAATGTACTCAATTCATGAGTATCTTTGTCATCATGAAACACGCTGAGTTTAGGTATATAAAAGTAATCATTCCCTTGCATTTAAATCTTCTTTCCAAACAATTCTCCCTGAACTGATGTCCTAAAGCTGATTAGATTTGTATCAAATACTGAAAGCCAGTGTTAGTGTGTTTCTTTGGAATTATTATAGTCAGTAAGCACCAATTTATAGATTTCTTATATTTCTTCATATAGGGTTTATCTTTAGAAATTTGAGGGTCAAACCTATGAACCATTAATTATTGTAATTTGATGTATCAAGTCAAACAGTGATATTTAAAGTAAAGGGTGTTTCTCTCAAACAGTCTAACAAAATAAGAAAAAAATTATTTAGCAAAGTTCTTAGTTTGAATTTCCTCAGGAGCAGATCCTCAGATAAAATTCAAAATGCAATAAGTTTTCTTAGAAGATGATCCCAGTAAACATTCTTATATGGGAAGTGAGGCAAAAGAGGAAAAGCAGCCAATATAGGATGGGAATAGGAGTTCAATCTTTGTGTAGAACTCTAGAAAAATTTATCCTGACTGAGGGATAAAGAAGTTAGAATATTTATACGCACAATTCCCTTCAGTATTGGTTGAAAGCTGCTTCCAAGACCATTAATTCTCTGGCACTTCAAGCTTGCATTGCATCTACGACAAGTGATCCCATAGGCCAAAATAAGAAAAAGAAAATAAATAAAATACTAGGCAGATAGCCAAAGGTATTAGTGGGAAGCAGCCTCTTGTGTATAGAGGTGAGTGTCAAAAAACATGGCTGAGGCACCACCATGGAGTGTTACATCCTTATTACCCAAAGTGTCAGTGTCATCCATCCAGCAGTGAAAGCAGAGTAACCTGGGATCTTGTTAGAAATGCAGATTTTCAGTTCCATCTCAAACACATTCACACTAAATTTTGAAAGGCACTGTCAACATTAGACAGACAATGATGACGTTGATGATGACAGATAGATATAGATAGATATATAGATTATTTTTTCAAAGAGAGTCAAGGATATCTAGATGATATTTTGAGTCAAAGGAATCAGAAGAGTCATCTGGAATTCTAACCAAGGAATTTCTTCTTGGTTGTCTACTAAAATGCTTTTTCAAAGCCAATGAAATTTCCATAGCCAAATATCAAAAGTACAAGAAAACATCCTTCACATGAAAATACTTACAGGAAAAGACTTTCATGGCTCCAGTACCTGAAGAGTGTAAGACCTACTGCCTAGAGGCTGCCTACAACATTAGCACTTTATCTGTAAGCAGAAAACCAGTCAAAACCATCATGGTAGGTGCTTCTTAATAAACCACTGTTTCCATGGTGATAGTTATTCTGATCCAAATCTGATCCATTTTCTCATGATTAGAAAATGCAACATAATAAGAATAATGTTAACTAGATTACAAAATCAGAAGCAACAATTGACATTGTTAGGCTCTTAAGGCTCCCTAAACAATTCATCAAAGGTCTATACTACAGGTCATCCAGAAATAGTTGTCAAGGCTAGGATTTCCATATATATTCAAGGAAGGTGGGATGGCAGAAAAGGGCCTGCTCATTCATCAAAAGTGCATAATGTGCAAGCAAGATTGTGAGCTGGGAATTAAAATCTGGAAGGCATACTGAGTTAACAAGGCCAAGATGACGAGATGAGAAGCTTCAGAGAGAGGAAATTTGTTATGGAGGCACCAGTCACTCATCTGAGAATCCTATCATTGTGTTCACAAGGAGGACAAACTGACTGAAGTCTGAATTGTAACTTAAATAACAAATTTCAACACAGTTTAACTGCATTATGAGTTATTGTTACCTCTATGAGGAATTTCTAAAATTATCATAAATACAACATCTAACATGTATTGAGTATTTATGTGCCACACATACACACTCATACTTTCTCTATTTTAATTCTCAACCCAATGAAATGAAGTACTATAATTAATTCCCATTTTATAGATGAGGAAACTGAGATTAAAAGAAGATAAGCAGCTCACTTGCTCAAGGTCACATAATTAGAAAATTGTAAGAGTTAGGATTTGAACATAGACCTATGTGACACTCTTAATGCCAAGTCTCTTTTATCTCATTATAACATATTCTATTCTTTATTAGTGACCCAGACATATTTGAAAAACCAGTCCTTCAGAAATAATAACAGGATTAAAAGTCATTAGACTATTATATAGATTGCAATGGAAGAATTTTCTTTTCTGCTCACTGAGCTAATTTTTTAAAGGTTGAAAACAAATGATTTCTCTTTAGTGCCCCCTCAATTTTGAATACACAAAATATTATATGTAAGAAAGTTACTTATAAAATGTGGAAGATTGGTCAGTGATAAACATTTTAGATGCTGCTAATTCCCTTCAGGCTTCAACAAATCATTTGAAATCATTCCAAGTGTTTAGTTGAAAAAGACATATTTTCCTAATAATCCTAGGGTAAATATTGAAGACATAAAGAGAGCAGTAAGCTCTCTGAATTCTTAAGTTTGGTGTGCTGTTCAAATTTCCTGTTAAATTGTAGGAAGGGGAAATAGGAGGGGAGAGGAGAGAGAGAAAAAATGCAGAGAGGCAACAGAAGAGCTCTGAGAAGAGAGTAGTGGTGCAATCAAGATCCCATCATGGAAAAAGTGACAAAATGTGTTAAGATGACCTGATGAAGTGGAGATATTTGTGGGGAGCCAAGACAAATAAAACAAAACAGTCAGTAGCTGTCTCTGAAGGGTCAAAAGGCACAAAAAGCAATACTATAAAAACTTGACTTAGAAATCAGGAAGTGAAGTTTGATTTGAACTGACTAATTAATGACCAAATTCAGCCTGCCTTTGTTTTGATGTTTGTAAAGAGTTGGAATTACAAGTCCCAGAGTCTCAAGACCCATTAAGCCTGCTGATCACTAAAAAACTTGGATGCAAAAATTGGATGCCCATTAGCCTCCAAGGCCTCCACCACATGTAGACATCCCAGGATGCCTCTGCCCTCCCTGAAGGGAACTTAGTAACTGGCTTAGGTCCATTGAATATGTCCCAAGATAACTCAGCAGTCACTTCTGCATACAAAAAGCAGAAGACTCTCCATTGCTATTTGCCATCTAGCTCATTTGTCATCTTCTAGGAAGACTAGTACAATGGGGAGTATATAACTATACCTGAATATATCTCTTTGGAATTCCAGAGGAACCAATATCTAAATTATTTTCTATAGCACTCACCCAATCTACCTGAAAAGGGGAAGTCAGCAACTTGTAAGTAACTTTCCAATAAAGAAAACTCAGGGGAAACATGCTATTAATAATGATGTCTAGTTTTATGGGGCCGATGTAAGAACAGATGGGGCGCGGGTGTTCAAGGAAGCATCCGTGTGCAAGTGTGAAACTACAGAGAGGTGTGAACAGGCACCTCGTATACCCCTGTCTAAGGGTTTCTGTGGGCATCTGTCACAGTTTCATCTGAGAATTCACTAAGGAAACTGGGGAGTGGAACCCTCAGAGGGTACCTGAGGGAGTCCTGCTGCTTACTGGAGAAAAAAAGAGAATCAAATCAGGTACAATCCTGCAAATCCCCCAGGGTATTGATTGTGAGGGAGTAGGAGGAGAAACCAATTATGAGGCAATTTAATGGAATTTGTTGCCTCCCTTCAACTCCAAAGTTCTCTAAAATGTAGAGATTTCAGATGCATTGTCTGGATAGAACTACATAGTACCTGAGTGCAGGCCAGATCTGAACTGTAAGCAATTTATATCAATAGAAATCACTACAGAAAGAAGTAACAATATTCTTATTGGCCATATTTAGCCTTATTTGGCTAGATCACCAATGCAACACAGCACCTGCTCTATGGAGAATCTGGACCAAAAGTGAAACCTCCCATCTTGGATCAAACTTAGTCTTTAAAAACACAGATTCACACCACAATCAATCCTACATAAATAAAATGCAGACCAAAAATGAGGGGGGGGGGACCGGGGGAGGGAGGCTTGGAGGGAAAGGGAAAGTACTGGGGAAATGAAATGGAGTAAACTATGTTATGTGCCTATATGAATGTGACACAATGAATCCTATTAATATCTAGAATTATAATGAACTAATAAAAACATAAAAATATATATTCATTCATGACAGTTTTCAGTCAGAGTCATTTGCCTATGGGTGAGATGGTCAAATATTTGAGATAGTTTGTTTTTCTGATGTAAAGGACAACAAAAGCAAAAAGAGAAATAAGGGAATTCTAGGAAACAGACCAAAACAATGCTCCCTCTTAGAGAAAAAGGAAAAAACTTTTAGCTACAGAGAAGCCTCTAGAGAAAATACTGCAGACCAGCACTCTTAACATACATAACAGTATCACAACTACACTATTTTTGTTTACTACCCAGAGTACTATTGTTCCAAAATAGTTTGATTCCACCAGTGCTCAAATCTATGATTGGCAATAAAATTCATAGTAAGCTCTGGAAATGAAAAAAGTTGTCTTCAAAACATAAGGCAATGTTGATATATTCAGCAAATGATGGAACATGATATTTTTGAAGGGGATAAAACACAGGAAGTTTAATACTCTATTATAT
This sequence comes from Sciurus vulgaris, assembly GCF_902686455.1. Taxonomy (NCBI): domain Eukaryota; kingdom Metazoa; phylum Chordata; class Mammalia; order Rodentia; family Sciuridae; genus Sciurus; species Sciurus vulgaris. The sequence goes on along the minus strand of NC_136471.1, from coordinate 50,128,011 downwards.
ACATCAAATACAAATGTATACCATTCAAGAACCTAATTTCATAGCATCCTTGGTTGTAAATGAGTTAAAAATAAATATAAATTGTATGCTAATAGTGCCCTAGTGATCGAAATCACTGACAATGCAAATATACAAAGTCCTTAACTGAAACTAATGGGAAAAGGCCCACTTAGTCCTATATAGTTGACCAATGACTGCCCTTAGCAAGGAAACAAGGTTACTGAAGTTATCATTTATCACTACTGTGCAGCCTAGATTCCTGGAGATTCTCTTGGGAGTTTCAAGCAGCCTGTACATCATCAGCCAATTAGAAAGTGATAGCCAATTAAAGGGAGTTCAATCAATAACTTTGCTTTAAATCTGACCACAGAACCATTGTCTGTTCCCGCTTTTGCAAATGAGAATGATTGAACTCCCTTATCCCACAGGACCAGCATGAAGTACCATAGCAAATCACTCTGCTCTTACATTCTACATCGATAGTTGCAATAATAATGATTGTGTTGGTTTATAGCATGAGCATTGAACCTAGTGTTTTTCCAAGGAGGCTCTCACAAACCACCAAATCATTTCCCTACCTCACATTCGCTTAATTTAGAAGTTTCTGTTCTTGGCATTACAGTGGCTAGAATATTTTAACAATTAATTACCCTAACCTCACAGTGCTACCTCTTACTCTTGCAGAAGACCCTCCTCTCTCAAGGATCAGGGTATGTTTGTCTATCTTCATTTTTCTATTCTTTATTATTGGCCTTCCTTTGGCCTCCATAGCACTCACCTCTGTTCTCCAAGGTCTTTGGCATCACCCATCTCTGTCAGTCTCTCTACCTCAACTACAAATATTAACCTGTATGTCTTTGTCATTCTTCAAGTTCGGTCCTATAACATAGTTTTTTGAACTGTTTTAGTCCAAGGTCTTTCTCCTCCATTCTTCTTTCTTTCCTTCTTCCCCCATCCTTCCCCTCATTTCCTTCTACACAATCCAACCTTTCTCCATTCTTCCTTTACCTGCCCCCAATATGTATCAGCATCCACTTATCAGAGAAAACATTTGGCCTTTGGATTTTGGGGATTGGCTTATCTCACTTAGCATGATATTCTCCAACACTGCTTTTTAATTTTAATTCTACCACAATTACTTTGAAAATCTTTAGACTTTAATCAATCCAACTATCTATCTTCTATATTCCTACATTCAGGCCCCTGACCATGACTAAATCTTAAAATTGTATAAATGTGTTTAGTGCTCTAAAAAATCATGGTCTCTAAACTAAATTAGACACTGATTACTCTATCAGTGTACAATGATTAATGCCCTTGGTCCACGAATTCATTTATTTAAAAAGTAGACAATTGTTACTTTTTTCTATTTCTTTACCTTCTATTTAATCATTCAACTTTCCACAATCTGACTTGGGCTCCAAGAAATAGTTTTTGTCTATTTTGCTCATCATACTTGAGAGCAAGAACAAAGATTTCTGTGTTCCTCAGAGTAGAGCATAATCATATCAGTGTACATCACTGGTATTTTGCTGAGTAGGGAATGAAGACCAAAAGAAGAAACATGACTTCACCAGAGTGTATGGGCTTTCCATGAGCTTCTGCATACCTATCAGTGATTCCTGACACCAGATACATATAAAGATTGTAAAGCAAATAATACAAAACATTAAAAAGGGCTTTGTATGTCTTAGTTTGTATCCCACACAAGGAGAGTGAGCAGAGCCATGAGTAAGGCATGGGTACTGGCCCTAATGAATCAGTGTGGGTCTTGACTACTTGGAAATCCATTTTGTTTCACTCACCCATGTTACTAAGATCCAAGTAAGTCACATCACCTCCAGGCTTCCTTGATTCTTTTATTGTAATAGAATTATCCCATTCAAGCCATTCATTGACTAAGAATCATGGGAAAGTATCCTGGAATAACTGACATGAAAATCTTCTTGACTTCTGTCATATCAGCCTAGAGCACCCTGAAGTATAACCTCTATATGTAAATGATAAGACCCCCAAAGTCAGAGAGTCTTGCCTGGGAATGAAATGACATAAATATCCTCTCTAAATCTATGCCAAACAACATCCTAACTGCATCTCAGAGGAATAGGAAGGCATTTTCTTTGCCAATCCAGCTCAGAACTTTCCCATTTTACTCTTGAGAATTTTTTATTCAGCTTCTCATTGCTTTAGATCAGCACACCATCAATTTAAGAGTCAACGGGCACAGGTACACTTTTTTTAGGCAAGGTAAATTAAGTCCATTTATAAGCCCTTGAACCAATGAATTCTCTCAGTGGGTTGCTCCAAAGTCATTTAACTCCACAGTCTGTGTAATTGTGATACATTGAGACAATTCTCTACTGGAACACTGGGGTTCAGTGCAAAGTGCATATAGGTGCAGGTGCTGATGTGAGACTTGAAGGACTAAACCAAGCCTGAGTGAAATTCCTCACAGGAAAATGCTTGTCTAAAACTGTGAGTCATGCAAAGTTGGGAGAGTTTCAAAGGAAGCTCAGAGGGTGAAGGGCAAAGAATAACAGAGTTAATTAGGACGGCTATTACCACTTGAAGCTTTGAGCAGGCAGAAACTCCAGTTAAATAGACTCGCAGATGTAAATCATCAGTGCTTACCAGCTACATAGGTGAACTGGCAGGTTTTACAAAAGATGCACATAGCTTCCAAAGTCACACCACTCAAGACTTGGGAATTGAGGCAAATGAGGAGGCACAATAGCAGCTGAGATAGCCAAACTGCTAAAGCAATGGCCCCTGGAGACTCAGCTATGCAGAACAGGAAGCAAGTAGCAGTTAAATCATTCACCAGTGGGGGTTTGTGCCTCACAATGTAATGGACTTATAATTGAACATATTTTTATATAAATTTTCAATTAAGCAATTGGATTATTTTCTTCCTAATTTGGTGCTTCAAGTGATAGTTTCTTCTCTGGAAATTTCTCTGCTTGACTGTCTGCAACAGCACGAGCAGAGGAGCCACCTGGAGGCAGACAGGGCTGTTGTTAATTCTGGTTTAGGATTGCAGGCATATACCCCTCTAGGAGATTACTTTTGCATTCCTTTACAGCTTTCCTCAAACATAATCCTCTTGGGAAGGTGAGGGCTGCCTTCTACCCTCAGGGCAGTGTTGTGACTCCTGAAGGACAGGCTCTTTTTAGTAGGCCTGTGCTTGCTTTTGTATCACTAATGGAAGACTGAATTTCCTTATGCCCTAAGAGTGTTGTGGGAGAAGTCATTATTGGGCCTCCCTTCTCCACTTCCTCCTCCTCCCAAAACACACTTTCCTCCTGTCTTTATCCAGGCTTCTCACTCTCCTTTTGTAACATCCTCAAGGAAACCTCCATCCACCTCAGCTCGCATGGACTTTTTCTCCTGAGCAACTGTGGCAATTAGTGAAGCAATGTGGCACAGCAAAGATGAAAGTGAAGTTTGGAGTCAGACAAGCCTGGATTTGAACGCCAATCCTAACATTTACTATCCATGTAACTTTCAGAAAAGATGTTTCATCTTTTTAAGTCTCAGCTGCCTCCTCTGTGAAATGAAAATAGCCATAGAACCTACTTCATAGGGATTTATGAGAATGAAAAAATAGTAACAACCAACATTTATATTTACAATATGCTAAACTCCTTTGTAATTACATTGCATGTATTAAATAACTTACTTCGGAGGAACAGAGAAGTTAAATAATTTGCCCAGGGTTTCACAGCTGCTAGATAGAGAAGTCAAACCTAGGGATTCTAACAACCAGAGTCCATGATTTTAACTTCTACACTATAATAATATGCTATAAACAAATGATTTAACAGAGAATACAACAAATAATGGACAATGGAGAGGGATGAAGGACTTCACTCCTTTTATCCAAAGGAAAGAGCCTGGTGTATATTGTAGAAAGAATACATACTTTGGAGCAGAAGGCAAAAAAATCATTCTCTTTAGCCTACTCTTCTGTTAAATGTGGATGATCATAGCACCAACCTCAAATGATTGCTGTGAAGAATAAAACACGTGTAGATATTTAGCAGTTGCCAGTTTATGTTTTCATTGTTTGCATTCACCATTTGACACGTTCCTAATCTGACTCATATTGCTATTTCTCTCTTCATTCATGGGTCCTGTCTGACAAGCTTTAGAGACCAAAACTATATGCTAAGTTTCTTGATAACCCTTCACTTCACATGCACTAGGCCATATGCTATGCTAGGTGCTCAAATCTCCTTCAAGTATCACAACTATTTTCTGTACTGGGATAATGGATTTTATGTTTCCAGGCACAAAATCCTGACCAAGAAAAGGGGCATGTCCTTTTAGGGGCAAATTTCAGTTTGTGAGGATAATTTCAGAGTCTTCCATGTCCCTTTATTGGTTGGTACAAATGAATCTTTCCTCACCCTCCTTTGCAGATACCCTTGAGTTAGTGACATTTTTCAATTGTCAGTGTTTGTGCAGGTGGGAGCCAGGTTCTTCCTCTGAGGCTCAGTTGTGTGAATCACCTTGAGATTTTTTCTCTGGGACCTTTACCCTCAGCTCTTTTTCTCCACCTTTTGTTTTATTCATCATATTCAAACCTCAGAGGACATGCAAAGTAGACTGTGTGACAATACTGATTTTTAGCCTATGTAGGGCCAAAGAGGAAATTTTTCAAATTGCCTGTAAAGAAATTAACCCTGGCGCTTTATTTGAATGGACTGAAGAGTCATGATACAGACATGTTGACCCATGTGTCTGTGCTCATTATTTCCATGATTGTGGCTTCATAATTACTTTTGATGAAAGCAGGGAGATGAAAATTCAACACTGAAACATAAATAAGGAAAAAACTCTGACTGGGTGGGAAATGCACTGTACTAAAGGATTTACTTTTCAAGACAAAAGGGTGAAAATAAGTGGGTTTGCTGCTTTTGAATTCAAAGAAATTGAACTCAGCTTCTCTTTGTAGTTCAAGTTTGCAGCAAATAATTTACAGTGTAAATATAGCAGGAGTTTTTGCTGAACAAATGGTTGTGTATTGTGAATGGGATATAAATTAAAGATTCTCTTTTTTTCTGATCCTGCAAGTAAGTAACTTCTCATCATGTCTCCTTTTGCACTGTCACTTTCTTCCCATGTGTGGAATGTGTCTCTTTGAAACAAAGTCATGGAAACTGACATCTAGTCAAGTGGTATGCAATCACAATGGGCAAAGCAGTGCAGTAATACAATGTGGCGCTTTAATTGAGCTTAGGTTAATACCACAATTCAGGAATATCAATTTCTATTACCTACATTAAGGCTAAGTTATTGGATGTAGCAGTTTGAGGTAGGAGAAGTTGGAAGCCACACATTGAGTTAGACCTGCTTAAAGAGTCACCTTCAGTTGCTGTTTTTATCTCCTTGGCTCTGGATGAAGATGTTAAGTGCCCATCACCAGAACATCTAACAACTCAATAATCTAATTGGACCACATCTAATTACTGAAACAGCCACCATTATTGGGTATGTGTAATCCACTAGGCTCTATTAGACATTTTTCTTAGTTTGTTGCATTTAATCCTTACAAAAACCTTGCAACATAGACAGCATGACCTTAATTTTATAGGTTTGGCAACTGAGTGTCAGGGAGGTTAAGTAACTTACCCAAGGTCACAACAATTCTGAGTTATACAACAAAAATTGGACCAAGTCTGTATGAATGCAAAGCCAGTGCCCTTTCCAATGTGACATACTGCATCTACTATGTGAAGTGTAGAGAAAGGAGGTAATTACTTTTGGCAATACCCTCTTGACATGCTGACTGAGAGGAGGTTTCACACCATTTCAGTAATTCCTTTTGCCAGGGTTTGGAGCTGAAGGATAGCATAATGGTTACCAATAAAGTCTTTAGCATCAAAAAGACCTAGAAAAGTCCAAGCTTTACCATTTGCTATTTGTGGGATCGTTGATGATATGGTTATTTCTGGGTCTTTGTTTTCTTACCTCTGAAATGGGGGTAATAATGCTATGATCTATATTTCATAGCACTACAATACATGTTAAATGAGAACACACATTTTAAGTATGAGGCATCGTGCCTGGCATACACTGAGTGTACAACAAATCTTAGCTATCATTATTTGTGTCTTATATAATATTTTCATGCATGAGGTAGAGGATTATTTTCTCCTCCATTTAAAGATATGCCTCACTAAGCACTGTAGCACAAATGCAACTGTGATATCTACCCCTGGCACTCCTGCAAGCTATGTTCCAGCTATAATGCTTACCAACTTTAATGTGGCCTCACACCCTCAAAGATCTTTGAAAGCACTACACAACGGAAAGAAAATCCTTTAAAAAAAACAAGGATTTTAGAATTTTAAACTGAACATGAGTTTTTTTCTCCCAGAATAACAAAATTCACCTAATCAGTCCTTCAATTCACCTGCCTTAGACATCTACTCAAATTTCAGAATCTTTTCTTACAGTCATGCTCCCTGAGAACCTTGTCACTGGGTCATATCTCACACAGACTTTTTTAGTTTCCTTCACAATAGCCTTTTTTTCACTGTTGTTACAAAGATCTGATCCCTTTGAAATACTTTGCAAAGAATCAAATTCTGAGGTTAACTTACTTCGTTCTGTATAAAACCTGAATTCCTAGCCCTCACACTGAAATATTTAGTGTGCATGTACAGCACAGTCTTACCTATCATTCATTTTTAATTGCAATAGGATTATTTTTGCTATAAAGCAATTGTACAATTTTTATTTCAAGAAGGTAAGCAGAAGCAATGTTTATAAAGAATGAGCTTCATCCCCAGGGTCAAACAGCTTAGTAAGATTGAGTCAAATGGCCAACTTATAAAACTATGTTTTAAAAAATCCCATATATTAAAGGAAATATTACAAAAAAAATAAAGTGCTTGAAAAAGTGAGAGACTTCTCTGATTTTATTATAGCTGCAACCATATACATTAAGTCTTTAGGACAAGGTGATGCCATCTCCTAAAAGCTGTAGCACAGTGTATAAATAGCAATGTGTCTCCTATAGCAACTTTCTAGGTAAAAAGGAATGTGGTACCCAGCTGCTCAGGAGGCTGAGGCAGAAGGATTGTGAGTTCGAAGCCAGCCTCTGCAACTTAGCAACTGCTCCAGCCTGAAAAAATGTCTTTCAGTTCTTCCAATGTACCATTCTGTTTCCTCCAACCCATCACAAGAACTATTCCTTCTGCCTAAATATTCTTATCTTGCTTCATCGCCTGTTTTTCTCTCACTCATCTTTATGATCTTACCTCAAATGTCACTCTGCTCAAATATTCCTTGACTACCACTTCCCCACAAGTGCAAATTAGTCAATACTGCTATATGTGATTGGAAGGCTATGGAACTCTAGAATACAGTGTGATGTAATGCACACCCTGTCAGAGCCTCTGTCATATCACGCTTATTAAAATTGCTATTTTCTTGCCTAATCATTCATACTAAACTGTAAGCTCAACAAAGTCTCTTTTCACGATTGTACCTCAATACCCAGCATAGTACTGTGTAAATAAGTATTTGTTCAATTAAATCAAGTTAAACAAACATAAGTGTATTCCATAGATATAAAAGCTACCAAAAGAGTAAACTTTTGATTGGAAAGTTTAATCTTCTCTAACAATATAATGGAGACATTATGAGCTAGATTTTAGAGTCAGCCAACCAGACCATAAACCTCACAACTGCAGTTACCATAATAGTCAACTTCACTACTATATCTTTGGCATATAGAACCATGTTGAGGATATAATGGGAACATAATATTCAGTGAAACTATCCATAAATCAGTGAATGGTTATCATTTTAGATAGTTTCTCCAAATCAGGACAAGTTCATAGACTTGGAACATAAGCAAATCCCCACCAGACCCTAATACAAAATCTACCTCCTCCATTAAACTGTTTCTATTCTCTACTACTCTCTTCCCCCAATCATAAAGCTGTATATACTACTCTGAATGAATACAAAAGGCAAACTTACAAAATGTGAGCATTACTTGAAGCTTAGAAGAAATACTCAATAGGATGTATGACTAAATCAAGAATAAAAATGATTTCAATAAACCAAAATAAGATGCCTAAACCAAAAAGATTCAATTTAACTGAAATATGCACCAAGTCCAGCATTTGGGTTCCAAATATCAATTTCACAAGTATAGCATAGGGAGAAACCAGTCTTGACAGCAGTTTGTGTGAAATAGACCTGGGGATTTTAGTTGGCCTCAAGATCAATATGAGCCAGCAGTGAGATGTGACTGCTAAAGATGCCAGTATAATCTAAAACTACACTAGGAGAAGTATTTTGCCCAGTTCACAAAAAGCAATGGTCCCACAGCACCCTGTTACAGTGCTACCGCATCTGTGATGTGGTTTTTAATATTCTTAGAGAAACATTTATAAACTAGATTAAGCTTAGAATAGATCAACTAGAATGGTACAATAAAACAGGAAAAAAGTATATGACAAGTAGCTGAGAGACCTGGGTTCTTTTACATTGACAACACAAAATTTGGGGCCAGGGAGTGTAGCAACCTCTTTGGGAAGGGGGAAAGAAACTGGGAGTAAGATGAAGGGAACATATAGTTTGAGAAAGTCTCACCAGTGAGCCTAATAGACATACAAACACCACAACCACCCCATATATATGGTCACAAACCATTATTGTTGAAGAAATACATTAAACTAGCCAGATGAATATTACAGAATGATGATTCTAGAAATGATACTATCATGTTATTATAGTTGAGGCAATCTAACAATGCAACATAAAATACCTTATGAGGCAAAGAGACCCTTTTGTCATTGTAAATGTTTAAAAAGAAACTGAATGCCTGTTGCCCAGGATATCAAAGAACAAATTGCTTTTGGATTCAGATGTTGAGAAGATGGCTTGAATAACTCCTCCATGTTGCAATGATGCTGTAATTCTATGTCCCTCTACTTCTCTGAATTACTAAATCATCCATTTATTCCTGTTTTTCTGACAATTATCATTCATTTCTTTCAACAGTATTTACCTAAGAACTTCATGAGAGCAGAATCTATGCAAGTCTAGAGGATAGATTATATGCCCAGTGTAATGAAGTGCAGGTTCTCAAATGCTTACGAATAAATGAATCCTCGAATTTAAAAAAAAAAAAATGTTAACAGGTTTCAGAAAACTGAGTGTTCGCATTTACTGGAAAGACTGGGTTTTGATTCTAAGTGTCTGGGTTCTAGACCCAGTTCATTAATGTATTTTCCTTTTGACCCTGGACATTTAAAGTTGATTAATCTCTGTTTTTCATCTGTAAGACAAAAATAATGTCTCCTTGGCCATCACATGTAGTAATAATTAATTGAGATAGTATGCCGCAAACTTTAAGATTTAAAAGTATTTCACAAAACATAAGGCACCAAACAGTATTCAGTGAAGTGATCTATGAATAAGTGGTTGACTAACTCTCTGACATGTTTCTATTGCTATTGATATCAATACCAACTCCTACCCCACCAACCTCCAACCTCACTCCAAGAATGTGCAACTCCCTCCAGTGGCTCAAGGCATTTGGCCCTTCTTAGGAGATCTTACTCCTCTCCCTGCTTATAAACATGAGTGAGTACAAATACATTTCTAAGAGTATATTGGGAGAAAGGAAACCAGTTGGTAATGGAAAGCTGGTGGTTCCCATACAACTCTGTAGGTGCTCCTTTAAGAACACTCTCCACCATTCTGACCACCCTAGCCAGGCTCTCAGATTCTTTCTCCTATCTCCATGCTGATTACAAGAGCCATTACAGGACCCCATAGTTTTACCCTTCTCAGAAAACCCCTTGGCTCTCCCTTCTCTTCCTCCTCACTTTAGTAACTGACTTACTTTGGGTCTCTTGCGAAAAATTGTTTCTTGGAAAGGCTATGAAAAAAATCTTTCAGGCTAAAGGGCTAAACACTGATAGTGTATCTGTTTCTCTGTTTCTCTGGGAGCTATCCATCTATTGATAGGGAACAAATACCTTCTTATCCCAAAGAAATGAGAGCCACTAGATGACAGGGTTATCATTATTTGGAAATAGCTCTTTCTGGAATCCTTCACATACTATCTCATAGGCAATGTAGACATAGACTACTCTGAAAAGAAATGCCTGTCCTATTACACCTCTACTCTCTGAACCCCCTCTCACTTTCTAGTTTTTATCAAGGTATCCACAGTTGGCTACATAAACCAGACTTGAATTTGAAAAATTGAATAGCTGAGAGTACTAAGATCCCAGTAATCTCTAGGTTATGGTCTGAATATTGATAACAAAGTAAGGGCACATACACCTTTAATCCTTCCTCTTTGTGATTTTCTGAGCTAAACGTGGCACATGTAGAATCACTTCTTATGCAATGTAAATTTGTGCATTTGCGTCTCCACATACCAATGGGATTCACTCAGTGATGCTAAAGCAACACAAATATTTAAAGTGATGTGAAAAGGCAGCCTCTCCAACAATTGAAGATAAAAACAAATTGTGCTAAAGCCCTTGGCAAAGTTTCATATTTAGATACCAATAAAATTTAAACAATTTTTGCAACCTTTTGACTATAAAAAATCATTTTTTTGTATTTAATTTCTCCCTCTACTTTCTGTTGTAATGTCAACTGGATAATAGAATAAATTAAACCAATGCAAACACCTATGTATCTCAAATCACATTCATCTCCTTATACAGGTAGGCACAGCCCCAAACTTACATAAGTTTCTTCAGATAAATTTATTAAAATAGAGTTTATAGCAGCATCTGCTGTACTAGAAGAAAAAAAACATGTTTTAAAAATATATGAGCTTTCATATATATGAAAAAATGACTCCTCACTTTATGGTCTATTCTAGGACTTATCATTCTCATGAGATCTGCACTCTAGCCTCATCTCTGTCACTAACCAGTTGTAGGTCCCTTGGAAATCATTTTCCCTCTCTGGGCCTCACTCCATTCAACTATAAAATGAGTGTAGTTACACTAAATCAATTGTTCCCAAATAACAGTCCATAGATAGATACCAGTCTATGATAAAATGCTTATCAGTCCTATTTGAGCAAAAATAATATAAATATAATGTAATAAGTTTTTATTAAGCTAAAATTATTCAATTTTTAAAATTCTAGATGCCTGGCATTATTGGCATTGGACAAAATGTTCATTATGTTTGATACAGTAGTGTCAAATTGGTAAATTTCTCTTTAATGTCTCCACTTGGCAAAATTAAAAGTTGGCAAGCCTATATCAGTTTTCATGTTTGGATTTTTTTTCATGCTTTTGTTACAATAAAAAGTCAGTTAAATGGCTTCCAAGATCCCTTCTAACTCTACAAATGCCTAGGATTATGCATCCTATAACCATTTCTAGCCCAGGTTTTGTCATCCCTTTAGCATCACATTCAAATTTTTATCTTAAGAACTACTGCACTGCATACCAACTTCAAAGCATCTCCAAGAGGAGGTGTTGAAGGAATCTATTAAATACTTAGTAGATCTCCTTTATCCCCTCAACTCAAATCTTAAAATCTCAATAATCTGGTCTGAGGTTGTAGCTCAGTGGTAGAGCACATGCCTTGCACACATGAGGCACTTGGTTTGATCCTCAGCATCACATCAAAATAAATAAAGGTATTGTGTCCATCTACAACTAAAAATATATTTTTTTAAAAAAATCCCAATAACCTGCCAGGCGCTATGGCACATTCCTGTAATCACAACACCTTGGGAGGCTGAGGCAGGAAGATTGTGAGTTCAAAGACAGCCTTAGTAATTTAGCCAGGCCCTAAGCACTAAGCAACTCAGGGAGACCCTGTCTGTAAATAAAATACAAAAAAGTACTGGCTCAGTGGTTAAGTGCCCCTAAGTTCAATCCAGGGTACAAAAAAAATTAAAATTAAAATCCCAATAAGCTCAAATCCACAATACCCAAATGTTGGCCACTTTTCATACTGAAAAATATTGACTGTGGCTCTCATTACACATGGAGAGAGAGAGAGAGAGAGAGAGAAAGAGAGAGAGAGAAAGGACTTTACAATTCCTCTACTTAAAACATTTTGAGATCCTAGTGATATATGCCTTAAACATCTCTGGCCCCAAAGACCCCAAAGAATTCTTGCTCTTCTCAGTGCCACATATTTTCCAGCTACCAAATTTACCCAGCTTGCCCTCACTGCTATAGCCACAGGTCCCTTTTAGTCCACAGTGATAACACCCTACATAATTGCAAATATTTATGCTTTTCAGAAGATTTTTCTATATTTTATTGAACTTATTCTATATATAACTGGGTTTATCACCTGAGGAAGACAAGTCAATGACATATTGTATTGTATAATACCAAAAAACAGATATCACTATCCCAAGAAGAGTCTGTTCTATCCTGACTTAGTCTTTGTAAAAATGGTCAGATTATTCTTAAGTTTCGAAAGGAAAGTGAACCGCCATATGATCCAGTTATCCCACTCCTTGGTGTTTAACTTAAAGAATTAAAGTCATCATACTATAGTGATTCATGCATGCCCACATTTACCACAGTACAATTCACAACAGTCAAGTTATGGAATCATCCTAAGTGGCCATCAACAGATGAATGGATAAAGAAAATGTGTTACACATACACAGTGGAGTTTTACTGAGCCATAAAAGAGATTGAAATTATGGCATTTGTCAGTAACTTCTAAGATGGAACTAGAGACCATCATGTTAAGTGAAATAACCAGATTCAGAAAGATAAGTATCATATGTTATCTCTCATATGTGGAAGCTAGGGGGAAAAAAGAAGAAAATAAGGGATGTCAATAAAATAGAAAGGAGACCATTGGGGTAGAGGAAGGGGATAAGTAGGAGAGAGGAGGGGAGAGTGAAAAGAGGTAATGAAGAATTAAACTGATCATATTATGACATATGTGTATATGAATATACCACAATGAAACTCACTGTTCTATCTATATAATTAACAGGCACCAATAAAAAGTGAACTTGTACTGTTTTTGTTTGATCTTGTATGCATGCACATGAACACACTCACACATACATGTTTGTATGCTCAGCAGCACAAAACAAATTGTTTTTTAAAAACGCAGCTCCAAGTCAAGTTTTTCCTGTCTATATGGATGACAAACCAAGTTTGGTTTTGCTATTTTTGAGAACACTTCTAGTTCTAAAGAGAATTTCTAGAAGTCATAGGACATTAACCTCATGGATGGGCCAAGGAGTTTTCAAAATGAAAAAGAACATTGGAAACTCAGAATGAGGAAGTGCTGGGAGTAAAATGGGCAGGAAAGGGGCTCTTTGATGCCCTATTTCAAAGACATTTGAAATAATCAGTAATTTCCTTCTCAATGCATGTCTTTGAAACCAAAGTTTCAATTCAGAGTAAAGCAACATTAGAGAAGAAAGAGCTTTAATTCATTACCCTGTTCCAAGATGGAGAACATTATCTAAAATGCTAGTGACTATACTAAATTTTATTGCCAGTAACTCTAATCTCTGTCAACATGTCATTCTTTACTTCCCTCACCCATACAATGTTTTGTTACAAGGTGGTCTTACATAACAATAGCCAGCACAGTGCCTGACATATGGGGGACATTCAAAATTTGATTACTTAGTCTTGGTCAGAGAATAACCATATAGTTTATTGTTCAAACTGGTATACTTTTTTGGGGGGGGGTGAAAGTATCAGCTATTGATACAGCAGGTGTAAACTACAACTTTCCCCAGGCAAACCAGCATGTTTGATTCTTCTAGGCATAAAGAAGCGGATTCAGATGATTGATTTAGCTCCAGACATTTCTGACTGTAAAGAGGATATAATAATCTGATTGCAGACAGGAGACAAAGTTGGAGGCTACTGATTGACTTTAGAAAAATCAGGTGATTGCTCAAAGATAGCCAGATGTTCTCCAAAGAGAATTCAAGAATGTCTGAGTTTGTCTCTAATTTTAGGTTTATGATGCTTTTAATTATGTGAAATCACTGATTAAGAAAGACAACTGTCACAGCACAGAATAAGAAGCATATAAACAATTCAACTGCATTATCATATTATGAAGAGATTATAACAGGCAAAAACTTTCCATTGAAGATCCAGTGATCTCATGAAGGCAAAAGAATTGTTTCTCTCCCAGGAATTCTCCCAAAAAACTCACTCCACAGTGAATGAGTTAATTTACGGTAAAATGGAAATATTCTAGTTACGGTTTAAATATGAGGTGTCCCTCAAAAGCTCATGTGTGAGATTATGCAAGGTATGCAAGGGGATTTTGAGTTGAAATTATTGGGTTGTGAGAGTCTTAACATAATCAATTCATTAATCCCCTGATAGGGATTAGCTGGGTGGCAACCTTTGGCAGGTAGGGTATGACTGGAGGAGGTAGGTCATTGGGGGTGTGCCTTTGTAATATATATTTTGTCCCTGATCTACAAGCTACACTCTCTCTCTCTCTCTCTCTCTCTCTCTCTCTCTCTCTCTCTCTCTCTCTCAGTGGTCATGGCCTGAGCTACTTTTCTCTTCTGCCATGATGTACTGCCTCATCTGGGTCCAAGTGCAATGGAACTGGCCATCTGCAGACTGAGACCTCTGAAACAATGAGTGCCAAATAAACTTTTTCTCCTCTAAAACTGTTCCTGTCAGGTCTTCTGGTCAAAGCAATGAAAAAGTTGATTAAAACAAGCCCCTACTAAATGTTGATGAACCAAACCTTAGTGCCTGATTGATAGAGTGGAAAGGTGGGTCCTTCCTACCCTTATAAGAAACAGAAAGATGCAGTAAATCTACAGTGAAGCTCCCATAGTATCATACCCATTCTCAACATATGTCCAATAGAAATCTTTCTGAATCAAAGACATCCTACCATCCCATCATACAGTAGCCATTTTCCTAGTATTATTTTCAGCATTATGCAAGTCAGCTTTATATCACTGTGACTAAAATGACAAGAACAACTTACAGGAGGAAAAGTTTATTTTGGCTCACAGTTTCAGAGGTTGGGGTCCATGGTAGGCTGTTTCCATTACTCTGGGCCTGAGGTGAGGTAAAACATCATGATGGAAGGGCATGGCAGCAGAAAGTTGCTCAGCTCATAGCAGACAGGTAGAAGAATGTGTGAGGAGCCAGGGACAAAATATAATCCCCATGGGCATGTCACAAGTGAACTATTTCTTCCAACCATGCCCCACCTGCCTATAGTTACCACCCACTAATCCATTCGAATTATTAGTCCATCAAATGGATTAATCCACTGACTAGGTTATAGCTCTCATAATATAATCATTTCATGTCTGAACATTCCCATCTTGTGTTATCATGAGATTATGGGGGATACCACATATTCAAGTCATAATATCTGTACTTAGAAAAGAAACTTAATTTGATACCATCCCATTATTGATTCTTGATTTTAATTCTTGCACTGTGGGAGTCTTATTGAGGAAGTCAGTTCCTCAGCCAACATGGTGGAAAGTTGGGCCTACTTTTTCTTCTAGTAGGTGCAGAGTCTCTGGTCCTTGATCCACTTTGAGTTGAGTTTCATACAGGGTGAGAGATAGGGGTTTAATTTCATTATACTCTATATGGAGTTCCAATTTTCCCAGCACAATTTGTTGGAGAAGCTATCTTTTCTCCAATGTATGTTTATGGCACCTCTGTCTACTATGAGATAATTATATTTACGTGGGTATGACCCTGTGTCTTCCATTCTGTTCCATTGGTCTTCATGTCTGTTTTGGTGCCAAGTCCATGTTGGTTTTGTTACTATAGCTCTGTAGTATAATTTAAGGCCTGGTATTGTGATGCTTCCTGCTTCACTTTACTTGCTAAGGATTGGTTTGGCTATTCTGAGTCTCTTATTTTTCCAAATGAATTTCATGACTGCTTTTTCTATTTCTATGAGGAACTTCATTGGAATTTTAATAGAAATTGCCTTAAATCTGTATAGGATTTTGGTAGTATGGCCATGTTGACTATATTAATTCTTCCTATTCAAGAACATTGGAGGGCTGGGGATATAGCTCAGTTGGTAGAATGCTTGCCTTGCAAGCACAAGGCCTTGGGTTCAATTCCCAGCACCGCAAGAAAAAAAAAAAAATGGGAGATTTTTCCATCTTCTAAGGTCTTCTTCAATTTCTTTCTTTAGTGTTCTGTAGTTTTCATTGTAGAGGTCTTTCATCTTTCTTGTTACATTGATTTCTAAATTTTTTGAAACTATTGTGAATGGGATCATTTTCCTGATTTCTCTTTCAGTTGATTCATCATTGGTGTATAGGAACACGACTGATTCATGGATATTAATTTTATATCCTGCCACTTTTCTGAATTCATTTATGAAGTTTTAGGGTGGAGCTTTTGGATCTTCTAAATATAGAATCATGTTGTAGGCAAATAGGGATAGTTTGAGCTCTTCTTTTCCTATTTGTATCCCTTTAATTTCTTTCTTTTGTCTAGTTGTTCTGACTAGGGTTTCAAAGACTGTGTTGAATAGAAGTGATAAAAGAGGGCATTCTTGTCTTGTTCCAATTTTTAGAGGAAATGCTTTCAACTTTTCTGCATTTAGAATGATGTTAGCCTTGGGTTTAGCATATATAGCTTTTACAATGTTGAGGTATGTTCTTACTATTCCTAGTTTTTCTAGTGTTTTGAGTATGAATGTGTGCTGAATTTTGTCAAATGTTTTTTTTCTGCATCTATTGAAATAATCATGTGATTCTTGTCTTTAAGTCTTTTGATGTAATGAATTAAATTTATTGATTTCTGTATGTTGAACCAGCCTTGCATTCCTGGAATGAACCCCCCCCCCCCTTGATCATGGTACACTATCTTTTTAATATGTTTTCATATGCAATTTACCAGGATTTTATTAAGAATTATTGCATCTATGCTTATCAGGGATATTGGTCTGAATTTTTTTTCCTTGATGTGTCTTTGTTTGGTTTTGGTGTCAGAGTGATACTAGCTTTGTAAAGGCTTCCTTCCTCATTTTCTATTTCATGGAAGAAATATGATTAGTCAAAAAATATATGAAAAGATGTTCAACGTATCTGATAATTAAAGAAATGCAAATCAAACCTACACTGAGATTTCATCTCACCCCTATCAGAGTGGCAATTATCAAGAATACAAGTAACAATAAATGTTGATAAGGGTGTGGGGGAAAGGGTTCACTTATACTTTGCTGGTGGGACTTCAAATTTGTGCAACCACCTTGGAAAGTAGTATGGAGATTCCTTAGAATACTTGGAATACAATCACTACACCTCAGTTTATACCCAAAGGACTTAAAATCAGCATTCTACAGTGATACAGGCACTTCAATTTTTATAGCAACTCAATTCACAGTAGCTAGATTGTGGAACCAACCTAGATGTCCTTCAATAGATGAATGGATAAAGAATCTGTGGTATATATACACAATGGAATATTACTCAGTCTTAATAAAAGAATGATATTATGGCATTTGCCAATAAATGAATGGAACTGGAGACAATCATGCTATGTGAGAGAAACCAATCCCAAAAAATTCAAAGGCAGAATGTTCTCTCTGATATGTGGATGCTAACCCACAACAAGGGAGGAGAATATTAGAAGTTCATTGGACTACGCAAAGGAGAATGACGGGAAGGGCGGGGGATTGGAATAGAAAAGACAGTACAATGATGTGGACATATCTTTTCTATACTTATATATGAATATACAACCAATGTAATGCCATATCATATACAAACACAAAATGGGATCCTAATTGGAACAAGTTATACTTATTCTATATATGTATGATATGTCAAAATACGGTGTGCTGTCATGTATATCTAGAAAGAACAAATAAATATAAATAAATAAAATTATAAAATAAATTGCACATCTTTAACAAAAAGAAACTTAATAGTCAGGCTAATCAGAATACCTATTCTGTCAGCAAAGGGCAGTTGACCAACCAGAAGTCACTTGACAACATTTGAAGGCTGGGTCCAAAATAGCTAGAAGCAACACAATTCCTTGACTTTATTCTAACAAAGTAAAGGAATTCCACCAGTTTCAACTAAGTTAGAAATGGTTATTTCAGATCCCTCAGGGAGAAGACAGTTTCCCTGTTTGTTAACATCAAGCAATCATATTACTCAAAGTTGAAATAATGTGAGGACATAGAAAAATGCACCCAAAATCTGAAAGCCCAGTAAATATCCTCAGTTTTATGCTCTGGAGAGGATTATTGGCAAAGAGAATCTTTAAATTACCCTCATAGCATGTGTTTCCTAGGCAAAGCACCAAATGGCCCTTTCTTCAGTAGCCAAACTAATGGAGAAAGGATATATCCACAGATGGCAACAAGACCTGTATTGAGCCAAGCATTATAATCTCTTCTCCCACCAATGTTTTTACCATACATCAAGCAGCTATCAAAGTACCAGAAAAATACTCAGAATGTAAGCAGCAGAAGGGAGGTGTGGTGTGGATAGTCAAAGTCTGGATGGTTATTCCTGAGTAATTAAGAGTTGGCTTAAACATTCATAGTTCATAACCTTACAGATAAGGTCAATTCCTGACTAACTTATTACAGATTGCTAATTCTCCCCTCCTAGTCATTCCCTCACCAAATAACCTCGTGCTATAACAAAGATGATAAGTACTAGCTCATTTCTGATCAAATAAATGCTAATATGTTACTTCTCTGCCTATTTGTATTTTCAAAGAGAAATTTAGTGGATAACATTTCTTCAAAGATAATATACCTAGAGTGGGGTAGAAGACAGCCTGATTTAAGGTAAATATTACTGGAATGAAAGCCAAAATTCTACCCTTTGTAGCAATTCTCTGGCTTGCCTTAAGTTACTTTACCCCTCTTATATTTCCTCCTTTGTACAATGGAGGATTTAAACTTGGTGACCTATAACTCCACTTCCAGTATTGACAGTTTAACTTTGGTAAGAAGAAATTTCACTTAGATGGCTTATCCTGTTCACAAGATTTTCTTTGTTTTTTTTTTGTGGATATGTAGGACCACACCCATTACATGCACACTTAAATCCAGAGATGTGGGTGATAACCTCAGCCTACCATTGGGTCATTTTGGGTAAATCAACCTCTCCAAACCTTTTCTCCTTCTCCGTAAAATAAAAGGATGAAATATACCAGTAATTTTCAAAACATGTTCCATGGTGACCTTGAATTTCACAGGCCTATAGAGTTATGAGTGCCTCAAGAGCTGCAATGAGAGAAAGCAAGAGAGATGAACAAAAGGAAAACCAGTCATCTGAGACTCTTGGGACATCTGTCCTTATCACCACAGAGCATCTCCGCTTTTATCTGTATTATATTTTGGAGTTTTAGGTAATACTTCATTTGAAAGGTGTTGGGAGAAATCCTAGTTCTTCACTCGCAGCAGTTAATGTCTGGAAGTCTCTAAATATGAAAGGAAATTTGAAAACCATTGGATTACTTGCTCCCTGAGTTCTGTTTCACAGAGTAAGCACTTAATATTTTTTAAGTGAAAGATTCCATTTTTCTAATCAAAGTGTCATTGAAGTTTTTCTGGAAAAGTACAGAGTACTCATTTTAGGTTCTGTGGGCCACAAGGTTTCTGTCACTACTGCTCAACTCTAGCATTTTAGTGTGGAAGCAGTCTCCTTGGACAACACATAAACGAATGAGCATAGGTTGCTGTGTTCCAATAAGACTTCATTTATAGACCCTGAAATTTGAATTTTATGACATTTTTATGTCTCAAAATCAGTATAGTGATTTCTGTTAACCATTTAAAAATGTAAAACTATGCCTAGTTTGCAGGTCATACAAAAACAGGCAGTGGGCCAGATTAGGGCCCACATAACATTGCTTGCTGACTCCTAAACCATCTTAAGTATTCATATGGTATTAAAGAGAAAATCAGAAATAGTCACATTAGTAAAAGCCATGATCAGCAAATGAACTTAAGAAAATATTTATTTATAGCTGAATTAATTTTCCCTACTGTTATCTGCATTATAGTCTGGGAAAATGGAAGTACAAGCATCAAACAGATACAAATTCAAAGTCAAGTCTGACATTTACTATCTTTGTGACCTTGCACAATTTACTTACCCTCTCTGGTTTTTAATTTTCCCATATGTCATATAGCAATAAAGGTCTTTTATGTTCTGTTAGAGGGAATGTGGTACAAATTATTTGGACAGGATTTGGCAAAATCCACCAAAATTGTAATTGTGCCTCTTTTTAGACTCAGTAATTGTCTGCTAGTTTAACCCAAAGATATATTTGCAAATGTACACCAACATAAAAGTACAAGATTGTTCACTGAAGTATTATTTATACAAGCATAAAACAAGAAACAACACAAATATCCCTCAATAGGGGACTCATTAAATAAATAATGATATCTCTATGTGATCATCTGCTGCATAATAATTAAAAGAATGAAGTAGATCTGTAAGGGATGCTAAGAAACTATCTCTATGGAAAATTATTAAGTGGTTTTAAAAAAGATTCAAAATCACAACTGATAATAATTTGTTTGTTAAATAAGTGTTCAATGGTAAGAATAATGGTCCTACTTCAAAAACTTGTAAGGATTAAGTAAGACAATGCATGCAAAGAATAGTTATTTAACTTTTTTGGAGGGCAGGGGCTTTTGTATTCCCTGTATCACCTAGCACTGTGCCTAACATAAAAGATGGGAAAGGCGGCAACTCATAGTACATTAAGAGCATGGTATTTTGTGTTAGACAGAATTGGATTTAAATCTTAGTTTTACCATTTACTTATGGTGTGACATGGACAAGTCAATTAACTTTTCTGATTACCTGACTTTTCATCTATAAAATGGGGGATGGAGATAAAATATATATCCCAAGGTTATTATGAAGTTTAAATCTGATAACATTTATATACCTGGCATACAGGTTTTGGTGGATATTCTCTGTGCCACCATATGTTAATATGTCTTCATGCTCTGCTCTACTCTCAGCCTCAAAATGAAAACTTCAATGGACTGCATCAGTTGGGCTTCTTCACCCTTGGGCCTTCAGGAGGGTTCAACGAATAGGAGGCACTGATAAGAGATGAGAAGATGACAAGAGAGAAAGTTCAGATTATTTAGTCTATCAAATCCTTCTCTGTTAGTCTGTGGTTTGGTGGTTCCTAACTGCTAGCCCTCTCATTATAGATCCCAACTCCATATTTCGGTAGCACAATTTTCTTGCCTATCTCTTCATGTCATTCCTACAATTTTTAGTCTCAGTGTACTTCACCATCTCTTAACCCTGTTCCTGCCTCTGTAAATACTCCCTTCCTCACTCTTCCATTGCTCTTTGAGCATGCCATCTGTTTCCTACTAGAACCCTGACTAATAAATGATAAGTCCATATTTATTAGCATGTTCTTCTGAATATACGTATCTCAATTTGCTACTTTTCACTTTTGTTTTTAATTCAACAGTAACTATCCCAAGATGTACTGCAAGTCTAGGTAAATCCTCTAAGTTGAAAGCTCTTTGTCTACACAAACCTGAGTGATCTTTCACTGAAGGATTAAAAATAAACCTCATAAAATTTTAGCCTCATGTTTATTAATGTTGGCAATTCGTTGAACTAAAGAATGGAGAGGTAGGAAGTCAGCCTACTAGATTTAATAGAAAGCTCTTGATGTGAATTAGTTCACTATTTCAAGTCCAAGTATATTTCCCCTTCATCTTTGGGAACTCCCAAAGATGTCAGTCTGCTTTCATGAATCTATGCATCAGGTCAATGGCAACCTATAGGTGCATAACCCCTGAGCAAATTTCTAAAGTCAGTTGTTGATAGAAAAACTGGAGGCCTCACACACAAAACTGATATACATTTCTGTGTTTGTTTACTCATTTGTTGAAATACTTTAATATGTTGGTAAAGTGATGGATAATTGGCCCTCACTAATGATTGGTAAGACTAACATTGATAAATCCTTTCAGAAAAGCAATTCGAACATAACATTAAGCCAGGCACAGTGATATACACCTTTAATCCCACGTGCTTGGGAGACTGAAGCGGGAGGATCGCAAGATTAAAGTTAACCTTGGCAACTTATTGAGGCCCTAATCAATTTAGCAAGACTGTGTCTCAAAATAAAAAATGAAACGGGCTTGGATATCGCTCAGTGGCTAAACACCCCTGCATTAGATCCCCAGTACCAAAGGAAAGAAAGAAAAAGGAAAAGAAAATAATATTAGCATTCAAAATAAATAAAACAATTGCTGGCCATAGTTGATCAAGTAATTTCTTAAGAGATAATCAGGGTGGGTGCAGTGGTGCCTGCCTTTTATCCCAGCAGCTCAGAAGGCGAAGGCAGGAGGATCTCGAGTTCAAAGCCAGCCTCAGCAACTTATTCAGGCCTAAGCAACTCAGTGAGACCCTGTCTCTAAGTAGAAAATAAAAGGGTTGGGGATGTGACTCAATGGTTGAGTGCCCCTGGCTTCAATCTCCAGTACCAAACATAAAAAAAAGAATCAAAGATATATGTACATGGATATATTTGCAGAATTATTTATTAAAATAATCTCAATGTCAAAATGAGAATTAATTGAAAAGAGTATTACATATAACTTAGCAGGCTGGGGATATAGCTCAGTTGGTAGAGTGCTTGCCTCCGAAGCACAAGGCCCTGGATTCAATCCCCAGCACCTCAAATAATAATAATAATTTAGCATAATTCAGTAATTTAAAAGTATCTCCTCAAATAATATTTAAAGCTATTAAAATATTTCAAATCTGTGATTTAATGTGAAATGTAAAGAATCCAGGCACAAAAATGTACATAAAGTTGTATTTCAATTTTTAAGTGTGTATATATACAGATGGTCCCCATCTTACTATAGAGTGACCAATGATTTTTCAAGTTTATGATGGTGTTAAAGCAATAAATATTCAGTAGAAATACAACTCAAATTTTGAATTTTGATTTTTCCCATGCTAGCAATATACAATACAATAATTTCTTGTGGTACTGGGCAACAGAAGTCACACAATCACAAGGGTGAACAAAAGACTCTCTACACTGTACTGTGCTGCCAGCATTTTTTTGTTTGGAATATAGGTATGCAATAAATTACATGACATATTCAACATTCAATGTTTTATTATAAAATAGCCCTTATGCTCAATGATTTTGCCCAAATCAGACTAAAGTGAGTGTTCTGAGCATGTTTAAGGTAGGTTAGGTTAAGCTATGATATTCAGGGGGTTAGATGTATTCACTACACTTTGAACTTATATTTTCAATTTATGATGGCTATTATAGGGATGTAACCCTGTCATAAATCAAAGAGCATCTGTGTGTGTGTGTGCATGTGTGTGTGTAGTAGTAGTAGTAGTAGTAGCAATAATAGTAATAGGCAGAATAATGCTCTTCAAAAATGTTCTCCCAAACATTAGAACCTGTGAATATATTACCTTACATGGAAAAAAAGATTTTGTAGATATGATTTAGGTTAAAGAATTTAATATGAGGAGATTATCACGGATTTTCTGGGTAGGGTCCAAATTCATCATGTGAGTCCTTAAAAGTGGAAGAAGGAGGCAAAAGAGGAGGGTAAAAGGGAGATATGATTACAGAAGAATGGTTAGAGAAATGCATTGTTGCTGGATTTGAACTTGGAGAAAAGGAACCATGAGCCTAGGAATATATCCTCCAAAAGCTAAAACAGGCAAAGAAATGGATTCTCCCATAAGGCCTCCAGACAGGAACAAAGTCCTGACAACACCTTGATCTTAGCCTAGTGAGTCCCATTTCAAATACACACATATGCAAATGCAGGAAGGATCTTCATCAGATTTTAATAATTTTTAGCCCTCTTTGGTATAGTTAAGGATACAAATTTTATTTATTTTTCATCTTTCAATTATGAAATATTTCAATCACACCAAGTAGATAAACATATATATAAATATTATATGTGTATGAGCATATATATATTTGTGTGTGTATGTGTATGTGTGTATATATATATATATATATAATATATATATATAAATACAATCATTCCCACCATTCCCTGTATGTATTTCCCTAATTCCATTGCCCTTGTCTTCCCCATCTCCTCAACTCTGAACTATTATTCTTATTTGAAGTTTAATGCTTCTATTCATGTTTTTAAATGTTCACTACATAGACATGTAGTATAATTATAAATAACATTTAATATTTTCTTTTATTATATTTATATGGTGCTATATTCTATGTATTATTTTACCATTTTTTATTCGACATTTTTCAGACTTAACTCATGTTCATAAACATTGTATTCACTCTCAATGCAATTTTAGTTTGGGTACAGTGAGTACAATACAGCATTACATAACTATACCAAGATTTATTTAACCCTTATCTTGCTTATGCACATTTAGGATGTTTCTAATATTTTATTATTACAACTCTTTCAATGACCAACCTTGTACAGATTTCCTTGTGCTTATCTAAAGGAATTTATTATATACACTGAAATATAAACTTGCTGCCACAGAACATGTGAATCATTACCAAGTGTTGCCAAATTGCTTTCATGAGTGCCTGTCTCAATTTATATTCCCATCAGCAATGTATGAGAGTTTTCTGTTGCTCCACATTCTCATCAACACTTTCAGTTTTCAGATGTTAAAATTTCTGCCAATTTGATGCCTGTGAAATAGATTCTATCCTTTTTTTTTCCAATGTCCCTGATAATTTGTCAGGTTGAGCCTTTTTTTCTTTTGTTTAATGATTCTTTTTAGTTACACATGACAATAGCATTTATTTTGACATAATTATAAAAGCATGGAATATGTTCTAATTCAGTCCCCAGTACTTCAGCATTTTTTTCTTATGCTTACTGACCATTTAAGTCACCCCTTCTGCAAATTGTTCTATTTCTTTGCCCAGTCTTCTCTTGGGTTGTTTGACTGTTAATGATTAGTAGGTATTCTTTACACATTGTAGGAAAAAAAAATCTGTTTTTGGTTATAAATACTTTTTACGACTGTATTTTGTTGTATAAATGTTCTCACTTTTAATGTAGTAAAAAGCATGATTATGTTTTATTGTTTGTACTTCTTTTGCCTTGCTTAAGAAATTCCTCCTTCCCCCAATGTTATATTTTCTTCTAAATGTTCTATATTGTAAATGTTTCATATTTTTTGCATAGTTATATACTTAATCCTTCTGGAAACTATTTTGTGATCTGATATCAAAGTAATATAATTTTACTTTTCCATATGGACAGTTAGGGCTATTGTCACCATTTATTGAAGAGTTTGTCCTTTAACCACTGATATGTATCAAGTTTCTATATATACATATGTCATTTCCAAGATTTGTCTATCCCTGTACCAAGAGTGCTTTAATAAATAACAAAATCCTATAATACATTTTGATATTTTGTAGGATGAATTCCACACACACTCTCACCATCTTGTTCTAAATATTTTTTGCCTCTTTTTGCTTCTTTACTCTTTCATATAAATTTTAAAATCAGGTTGTTAATTTACACACACACACACATCCTCTTGAAAATTTTATTCAAATTGCATTGCAGTTTAACTTAAAAGGAATTGCTATCTCCTCATTGTGACAGTATTTCCTTTATGAACATAATTGAACTCTATATTTAATTAGATCCTCTTTTATATCCTTCAATAAAGGGTTTTTTATTTTCCCAAGTAAGTTTTGCACCAATATTTTGCTTTATTAGTTGCACTCATAAATATCTCATAGTTTCTATTTATGTTTTCTAGGATCTTTAAACTATATATTCTCAATGTTTCTTATTGGTATATGAAAACACAGTTGATTTTTTTAACCTTACTGAACTCTTCAAATCCCATTACTTCCCTTGCCTCTTACATGTTACTAATATCATTATTTTTAGTTTTACCTTATTTTTATATTTCCCAAATTAGTGCTTGTTACTGCTGATGCTTTATGTAGTAAATACCTAATTTTGTTTATATGTAGTAATTTATTTCCCAGTTCTTCTTACATCTTACTCCCTCTTTCTGAAATCAGTGTTGTTCATTATTTCACCATCACCTTGAATTCATTATTTCAACTTTCTTCTTTCTGGCTTCTATTGTTGCCATTAGGATTCTGCTGTCAGGCTATTATTCCTTGCAGGTAAACTGCCTTTTCTCTGCTTCCTTTAAGATCTTCTCTTTGTCCTTGATGCTCTGTAGTTTCACTACGATGGGTCCAATTATGTATTTATTTCTGTGTTTCCTGCTACTGGATTGTACTTCCAGTATGTGGATTCAAAATTTTCATCGATGCTGAAAAATTTTAGTCACTCTTCTTTGAATTTTGCCACTGTCACAGTCTCTCTAATCTTTCTTTGAAATGCCAATAATGTGTGTATAAATTTGGCATTCCATGTGTTTCCGTTATAAAAATATATACACACATATATACTTTATTTCTCTTAAACTTAATGGCATGTTTTCCACTTTGCTTCATTTTGGGTTATTTCCTCCAATCTCTTCCAGTTTACTTATCTCTTGAGCTGCCTACAAATGCTATTAAATCAATTTTCTGAGGACTTTGTTTCTTCAATGTTTGTATTTTTCATTTAAAATAGTGTATTATTTCTAATATGCCTGTTTGAATAGTTTATTATTATATTTAATGTTTTTAGACATTTCCCTTATTCTGTAATATTTTAACATTCTCATTTTCTGTACTATATTGGGTTGCATTTCATAACTTTCTTGGTATTCTCATACCACTTCTATTGTATTTTCACATATTGCTCATGGCAACATGGTTTTTTTCCCATGTCATTTTGGGTTGAAACTCTTTTTCAGTGGGATATTATATATGGAAATCTCTTGCAGTCTGGTTTTACATCTGCCCTGCAGCAAACTATATGTTAAATTCTTGACTTGGAATTTCCTAAAACTTGTAGGTAGGATAAATAAAATAACTAAACCTATGAGAGACATGGAACTGTTGTTGTAAATTTTCAGGAGAGACTTTTCCTACTCCAAGTCTAGACAAAGATAAAATATCATTTTTCTCTGCATTGTTGCATACCATTTTTCTTGAGGTTATAGCCCTCAGGGTCAAGGTTTTTTGTGAGAGACACTTTGCACTGACCCAAGGTTCTATCTCTTATCCCCAAAGACATGTTAAAACACAAGCTTGTAGACTACTAATCCTGATACCCCTTCCACTTCTATCTAGGTTAGCGACATCATAAAATAGATTCATACCACTCTGGTTTTCAGTTCCCTCCTTGTTTCTCAATCCTAGGAACATCTTAAACAGCTAAGTTATATATTTAATAGAAAGCAAGTTGTAATTTATTTACCATTTCTAGAACCCTCCTAGAGAGTATTCACAATATCTAATTCACAGTGATTCTTTCAATATTACTTTTAAAATAAAATTTTAAATTTTATTTAAAAGAAGGGTTAGATGTAAGCCTGAATAAAATTTTAAAAAATAATACTGGGAAAGACTTTTCAAAAGAGGATATAAAACTCAGAATCTGAAAGGAAAATATTTGATAAATTTGGCTACATAAAAATTTAAACCTTCTATATGGCAAAAATATCACAGCTAAGAAGGCAGAAGACAAATGACAAACTAAGAAAAAATATTTGCTATATATTTGACAGAGAAAGAAAAAAGGGTAATTTCTTTCATATTGAGTTATTAAAATTCAATAAGAAAAAGAAATAGAAAATGATTTCACAGAACTAAAATGCCAATCACCAATAAACATATAAATACGTATGCAACCTCACTTATAATTAAAGAAATACACAATAAAACAATAATATACCATTTTTCTCCATCAGACTGACAAAGTCTGTGATGATGGCAACATTTTTCAAAGCTGTATATGGTTTTGCATATGTTCATAAATGTTAGATATACGTAGAGTGTTTCTGGGAATGATGTATAAGAAACTTGGCAGTGACCACTGACTCCTGTAAAGTGAGTACAGGTAGGGAAAAAGAGGGATTTTTACTTTTTCCCCTTTCACTTTTTGTCTGCAAGTTGGATTTTAAACATCTCGTCTCATAGAAAAAGATACCCACAGACTAAAGGTGAAAGGATGGGAAAAAACATACCATGCACATGGACTCAGCAAAAAAGTGGGGGTATCCATCCTCATATCAGATAAAGTGAACTTAAAGCCAAAGTTAGTCAGAAAGGATAAAGAAGGACATTTCACAGTGCTTAATGGAACCATAAATCAGGAAGACATAACAATCATAAACATGAATTTTTATATGAAAAAATATTGATAAAAAGAGTAAAGACAATGAGAATAAATGCCAAAAGGAATAAGGCTCTATGGCATAAATAAAGGGAAACAGAGGAAAGAAGTGGGAAGGCTGAGATGCAAGCAAGTTCTGAGCTATTGTACATTCTAGCTGCTTCTAGAGGTACTGCCCATATAGAGATGAGGGACAACATGGCCCTGAGGCCACAAGCTCTTCAATAGGGAGAAGTAAAGCCTAATTAGTCCATGCTCATTTCTATGCAGAAACTGTTGTTACATTATATTCTGCACTGTAATACTCTGAGTTAATTTGAAAATTTTCATCTTCATGCACATTAATTGTAATTGCACTTTACCTTTCAGACCTTTTTTGAGGAATTTAGGTGGCAGCCATTATCATTAACTCTTTACTAAGTAAACAAACATATATAAAAGATTTATTAATATAAAAAGGAAAACAAACATGTTAGTAAGAAATTTTTTAGAAATTCAAACATGATTAAATCCCTATTCTTCCAGCTCAACCTGTAAATCCTTAATCTCAATCTAAATGCTAATGCTCCCCTGAGATACTGCCCTGTCATTTTCATAAAATATGTAGTATATATGTTGAGAACAGAGAAAAAAGGTTTATCATCCAACTGGTTCAAATCCTGAATCTATAACTTTCTAGCTGTGGGAAATTAAGCAAGTTACTTAAGTTCTCTGAGTCCAAGTCAGTTTTCTCATCTATAAAATGGAAACTATGATAGTACCTATAGGGTCTGTTAGGAGAATTAAACCAGACTTAATACAGTGTCTGGCACATGATAAACAATCCATAAATGTGAATAATTAATCAATTGTATATTGAGGACTGTTATGGTTTGGATCTGGAATGTCCCCCAAAAGTTCATGTGTTGAAGGCTTAGTCTACAATAAAGCAATATCCAGAGGTGAGGCTTTTTTTTTTTTTTTTTTTTTTTTTTTTGGCAGTGCTTGGGATTAGAACTCCAGGCCTTATGCTTGCAAGGCAAGCACTCTTATCAACTGAGCTATCTCCCCAGCCTGGCATTTTTTAGAAATGATTGGATCATGAGGGCTCTATGGTCATCAGTAGATCAATCCATTTGATGGATTAACAGCTTGAATGGAATACTGAGAAGTAGTAGAAACTGTAGGCAGGTAGGATACTATTGAAGGAAGTAGTTCACTGAGGGCATGCCTGTGGGGACTATATCTTGTCCCTTACCCCTTTCTATCTCTCTTCTCATTTCTTCTCTCACCCCTTCCCAGTTGCCATGAGCTGAGCAGCTTTCCCCTGCCATGCAATTCTGCCATGATGTTCTGCCTCACTTCAGACCCAAAGCAATGTAACCAGCAAGGACTTGAAACCTCTGAAATTGTGAGCCAAAATAAATATCTCCTCCTCTAAGTTGTTGTTCTCAGGTAGGTGTCACAGCAACAAAATGCTACTAACACAAAGGCCCAGAACCATGTTAAGATGATGTGTGGCCCATTACTCAGGAGACTGAAGCAGGAGGATCATGAGTTCAAAGTCAGCCTCCACAGTTTAGCAAGATCCTAAGCAACTTAGCAAAACCCGTCTCTAAATAAAAAATAAAAAGGGCTAGGGATGTGGCTCAGTGGTTAGGTGCTCTTCGTTTAATCTGCAGTACCAAAAATAAAAACAAACAGAAAAAAGATGTGAGAAATATTTTAATCTCTTACAATGCTGTTGGATAAATGAACATTCAATTTCCAAGCTGAAGGTATTGAAACTCTATATTGCCCATTTGCCAGTACTCAATCAGCCTCACCTCCAAAGCAAAAGTTAGAGTAGTTAAACCCAAAAGCACAAAACTTCTCTTGTCAACTGTGCATTCACAGGGTAACATTTTCAAAAGGTGATGGGATAGGGGATAAGGTTATGAAAAAAAAGTAAATGAATTAAGTGAGAAAAACCAGGCCTTTAGCGAGGTTGAAGAGTTGAAATCCACAACATAAATTATTCTTGTGGCATATGATTTGAAAACAAGGCACTAATTGTACTTTTTCAGTTTTATGAAATGAGGCCTAAAACTGTTTGGTTTGTTGATTTTGTATAGTCTAGCAAGACAGACAACCATGTAGTCCTCATAGAGAAGGAAAGGCATTCCTTCCACAGGTGTTCCCAAGATAAAACAATACACCAGTCAAGTGGCTGGCAAGTAGAAGATAACTATATCTGGTGATGCTCGAGGTGGTGGTAGAAAAGATAATGACCACATCAACTGTTAATGAATTCCAGAAGTGCTCTTATGTATTATAAGTGACAAAATTTGGAGTAGTCATAATCTCACAGAAGCAGAGTGCTAGAGATACAGAGGATCTGAGGTCCCTCAAAGCGTGGTCAGTAACCTATGGGTATTGATATTACTTTGGAGCAGGTACTTGTTAAAATGCAAGTTTCTGGACCCATCTGCATTCAGATAGCTTTATTTTTTTTCACCAAGTTTCCTGTATGATCCTATGTAGCCCAAAGTATGAGATTTAAAGATCAAAATTTCATTCTTTAAAAAATCAGCATGTGAATTAAATAGATATTTCTCCAAAGAAGACAGAAGTAGCCAACAGATATATGAGAAATATCACTAATTATTAGGGAAACTCAACTTAAGACCACTATGAGATATTATTACCTTATACTTGTTAGGATAGCTATTGCTGAAAAGTCAAGAAAGTACAAATGTTAACAGAGGTCTGGAGAAAAGGCAATGCCTGCATGCTATTGGTGAGAATGTAAATTAGCCCAGCCATTATGAAAAGCAGTATGGAAGTTTCTCAAATAATTAAAAATATATTGACATCAAGGCAAGGAGACACACTCTGTAATTCAAGCAAATAGGGAGGCTGAGGTAGGAGGATCACAAGTTTGAGGCCACCCTGGACAACTTGGGGAGACTGTCTCAAAATTAACAATCTTTAAAGGGCTAGAGATGTAGCTCAGTGGTAAAGCACCCTAGTTTCAACCTCCAGTACCACAAAAAGATGGAAAAATAGAAAAAGATAGGTAGGTAGATAGATATAGATAGAAAGATAGATAGATACATAGATACATAGATAGATACATAGATACATAGATAGGGATCTATAGACATATATCATATGATCCAGCAATACCACTACTGGGTATATATCCAAAAGAAATAAAATAAGTATGTTTGAAAGACATCTATAGCACTCCTATGTTTATTGCAGCACTATTCAGAATAGCCAAGAAACAGAAACAACCTAAGTCTCCATCAACTAATGAAAAGATGAAGAAAATATGAGATAGGTATAGATGGAGACATATTTAGCCTTGAAAAAGGAGATCCTGCCATTTGCGACAACATGAATGAATTTGGAGGACCTTGTGCTAAGTGAAATAAGTCATATACAAAAAGCAAAATATTGCATGATTCCACTTATATATGGAATCTTTTTAAAATGAAAAAAATACAGAGAGAATAAAACTAATTACTAGAAGCAGGGGTTGGGGAGAAGAAATGGGAGGAGTAGGTCAGAAGATACAAAGTAACAGATACTACAAGGAATAAGTGTGGACATTTAATGTACAGCATGAATACTATAGTTAATAAACTTGTTCCTTATTCAGGATTCCTGCTAAATAGGTAAATTTTAGTTGCTCTTGATAGAAGAACAAAAAGGGGGGGGATAACAGTGAGATGGAGGATAAGTTAATTTGCTTCATTGTAGTAGTAACCTTTTAACAATTTGTATGTATACCTTAAGTGTAAATGATAAAAGTTATTTTTAAAACACTGAATTATACTTGTGCTGCTTATAGTTTGCTGCTGGATAAATAATTCAATCTTATGATCCTCTTTTTCTGAAACAAAAAAGTTGGTGAGAAGATCTAATTCTTGGGGTTGTTTCAAGAATTTACTAAGATCACACATGTAAAGCACACCACACATACTAGGTATTCAAAAAACATTACTTACATAATGCCATACTAGAGGAGGAGAGTTGAAAACTATGTAAGTTAAGATATATTTAAGTGTTTCCTGTGTGCAGGTATTTTACATGCAAATAAGCTCCAAAAGGGCAGAGTAGCTCACACCATCTTGGATTCCCAAAAGGATGGGGGTAGAGGTAAGGTTAAGGTAAAATTCAACAGGATAAACGTTAGATAAGGTTATTGTCCATATCATCTGAAATAAATACAGTCTGTGTGTGTGTTCTACATATCTGAGGAAAGCTGTGTTGACACCTTAGATTAACAATATAAACCCATAAAAGATTGGTGTTAAGTTTGTAGAGCAGACAAGTGCTGTAGAAGGTAAGTAAGCAAGGCATTCTACAGAAAACAAGAGTCAGGTTTTGATCTTAGAACACGGGCAGAATTAGATAGAAAGGCAGTAGGATTTGCAGGTGAACAGAATTTGGGCAAAGGATTTTTGAGATTAATTAAACATTCCATTCAATGCAGGAATTCTCTCTACCACATCCATGACAGTTTGCCAGTACACCTCTATTTAAACACATTCAGGGACACAAATCACCTGACGAGATAGCCCATCTGTTCTGAGAAGTTCTTATTGTAATGAAGCTCCAGTGCTAAGCCAAAGTCTACCTCTTCATAAGGGCTAACCATTAGTCCTAGATCTGCCCTATGGAGCTCCAGAGAATGTCTACCAACTTTTCCACATGATGACCCTCTACATTTGAGAAGGCAGCCCTCCTTATTCAGGCTGAATCAAGTAAGATATTCCTTTCTTGAACTAATGTACAACATGTCCCGGCCCACTAGTCTCAAGAAAATTCTTATCCCAGTGCAGCCTACCCAAAGGGAAAAGCATTTCTGCAAAAATAAAATAGAGACAGAAATGGGTCTGGTGAAATAATCACTGCTAAAAACAGCAACTTTCTGGGTGGCCTCCAATTCACAAAAATAAGCATCCAGCATAAATGTGTTCAAGTGAGAAACTGGGGAAATGGATCCATTTTCTCTTCAGCAATTGTTCTTCCTGACATTGAACAATCTCTCACACTATTCTATATTATGCACTAATTATTCCCTAATGCTGAGGCCAGTTGAGGTTCCTTAACTGAAAAGTCCCAAAGAAATTAAAAGTCCCTCCCCACCTCCCACCATCACATTTTCTCTCTTGGGCTAGGGTTTATTTGTTCTTCTAGGGGGAAACTAGGGTGCCCACAGAATTGATGAGTGTCAAACATGTGTTTTCATGAGATGACAAGGGGAATAATTGCACTTGCAGAATTTCACAGCAAATTTGAGAGAATGTTGAGGATGTGAAGAATTTTACAAGAAATATTAACATTGTCAAAAGTAGCATATTTCTGTGAAATTCTTTAAAATTCATCCACACTCATCTCACAAGGAAATTGGTCATAACCTAATGGAACAGATTTTAATTTCATACTCTGTCTATGCAGTTTTCATTTATAGTTTAACAGTTTTAGTGAAAAGTTCATATTGCATGCTTTTACCAAGAAAATTAGATTTCCTGGATGAATTTTAGGCACTATTTCTCTCCACAAACTGCTTGTATCTCACCTTTACAATCATAGCATCAATTCTACCCTTTCAAAGATTGGTCTATTGGCCATGTTCCTAAAATACAGTTGCTTCCCTACCACCACAATTTTCGTTAGTGATTTCTTCTTCCAGAAAAATCTCATTCTCTTGAACCTACCCCCTATATACCCAAATACTGGTTTTTTTCAAGGTCCAGTTCAAATTATTCTTCCTCCTTAAATATTCCATATTTCTCCCATCCCAGTTCCTTCCTCTAAATTTGATAATTTATCTTTACTAGCCCAGGACCAAAACCCACTTTGATCAATGGGAGAGGGGAAAGATGATACTAGAATTCAAGGGGAAAATACCTAATGGTTAAAAGAGAAACAAACAAAATGCTTCAGCAAATCTGAAAAGGCTAGAATTGGGGTTAATTAATAGAAGGTCTTTATTTACTCAACAACTATCTGTTGAGTACTCACTATGTGCTAGGCACTCTAAGAGGTGTAGTAATTACAACACAGAAAAAAAAGGAGAGAGATGATACCCAAGAGAGTCAGAAAAATCAAACGATCACACAAATACAGACCATACAAAGATTTTTTGCTTGAGCAACTAGATAAATATAGATGGTGATACCATTTATTGAGATGAGGAAACTTGGGAGAAATGCAGGTTGGGGTGGAGCACTGAGGACTCAAGAGTTCAATGTTTGGTCACTTAAAATTGGAAAAACCTGTGAAACATCCAAATGAAAGTGTCAAGTGAGCAATTGTATAGACAAGTTAGGGACTCAGGAGAGAGGTGAGGACTAGAAATGAGAGGAAGAGTACTAGTCAACAACCAAGATGTCAAGAGATGGTTAAAAGTAAGTGAAATGGAGCCGACATGCAACCAATTAATTCTGTAAGTGCTGAGTCTCAAAATTTACTCCTTTCTGTCTTGGTGACAGGCTTTGCAAGATCAGGAGGCGAATCTTTAAAGAGCCAAGCCATATTTATGGTACTTATCACATTTACATTTTCTTATAATTATATATGGGTTATCTCATACCTTCTATGAGACTTTGGTTGGGGTGGTAAGGAGACCAAGTAAGTAGCATTCCTCTGAATTCCTAGTCAGCAATATATTAATCATACCAGTGGAAATTAAAATATGCTAAAGTCTAGGCTCAAGGACATAGCTTAGTTAGACTTCCCAATTATGAACCACAGAATTATATAAACCCAACCACACATTCACGAATGATACCAGAAGCATGTAAGTTTCCCCATGTGGGGACCTGTACCTATAAAGACTTAAGGCATGCAGGAAAAAACCAGAATACACGTTTCCTTAAAATCTCTCAAACAGAAGTAGGGCAGAGTCGAGCATCACCTGCCCAGTGCCTTCTCTCAAACTCATCAATCATAGTAGTCATTCCTCTGTATTAGAGGAGGGGATAAAGGGGCAGAGAGAGTGTTATGCTGAAAGGATGTCACTCCATATGGAAGAACATATCACCAGTGGAGGATAAGTGAACCTCCTTAACAGACCTAAGTCTCCTGAGAGAGGAAGGCATGGCTGGAGCTATATACTTCTGTGTATCCCCCAATGCACCCTGTATAGTGCTATGCTATGACATATGCCAAATAAATTCTTATTGAATCAAGGAATCATGCCAGCAGCACTGTATGCATGTATTATATACTTCCTTCATTCAAAGCTCAGCCTAAAATTCTCTTCCTTAGGGAAGGCTTTTATTAACCCTGCTTCACTGTGATTACCTTTTTATTCTCGACCTCTGTAGCCCCTCCCTGCTCTAGTTGCACCACACTGATTAGCACTCACATCTGTATGCTGTTTTGCAAATGTTATGCTAAGTCTATTGTTACCCCTGCCTGCTAAAAATATTTTTGTAAACTAGATAGCAAGCTCCTCATGACCATGGGCTATATCCTTCCCTCTCAGCTGTGTGCCTAGAACAGTGATGGGCACACAGTGGGAACTTAAAAAGCATCATGACTGGTATTGCTAATCGTTGAGGTTGTTAGACTTCTGCAGAAGTAGAGTACAGTAACATTCCAGACAAAAAAAATCTGCCAAGGCTCTGACTTCTGTACTGGATGCATTTCTCACTGCCCTTCTACACTAGACTCTCAGAAAAAGATTCCTTGCCTACTGCCTTTTTCTATCTATCACAAAGAAGTGCATAAAGAATGACAGGCTCTAAACAGACTGAGCTTATCCCCGCCCCTTTGCACTGAAAGAACGCTCCACAGTGACAGGCTTTTGAAGGAGATGACAAAAAGAAACTCCAAAATGAAAGCTGACAACTTGGAGATTTCTCTACATGCAATTGGTCTCGCCCTAATTCTTCTTTGAGGTAGGTTATGAAGCCACCACAGGTCACACAAATTGATAATGCATTCGATAGGGAATTAAAAATAGTAGTTTTGAAAAATTCTAGAAATAAATTTCCACTCAAATGGAATTCATAGAATGGTAAAATAATCCAGCAGCTATTAAGTTCCAGTCCTAAATCTATGGGCCTTTCAGTTCTTAGTCCTATAGATCTCACCCACTGCATAATGATTTGGCATATACCAGGGGTAAATGAAAAATAAACTCCACAAGGAAGGCAGAACTTTGACACAAGTTTGTCATAACAATACTTGGTGGGACAAAATTTCATGTCTTAGCATGTCTATGTGTCACCCTGCAAGTATGTGGTATGTATGTGTGTTAAATGAAAGTAGGGAGTGATCAAGGGAAGACACTATATGTGATTGGGGGTAATTTTCCTGATTTGAAAATATATAAAAGATCAGAGCTGGAAACATTGAGCAAACATTAAACTCAAAAATCTTATTCTATAAATGAAGAAAATAAATCAAGAAAGGGTGTGTATTAGTTCTCAAACACAATCCTCTGGCCCCTAGTTATGTCTCTCTGCTCTCTGCAGGATGGAAACTTCTAAAGGGTAGGCAATTTAACATGACAGTACTTGAGTGATTTGTTCTTTTAATCATATAAACTGCAGTGATATATTTTAACCACTTTACCTCCATGTAACTCCAGAGCCACTTTTCAGATTATCATTTGCCATAGCTCTGTAAATAAAATGTCACATCTTATTTTTTCCATATTGCATGCAGTACCACTGAGGGACAGTGACATTTTTTTCCCTAATTTACAGAGCTCATTATAAACCCCAGTATTCCACCTTTACTGTAATGGGTTACTTAGAAGTTTGGATTTTATGGTAAAACTTAAGTTATCTCTACTACATTTCTTATGTTATCTGTAATCTAAATTGGCTGTGTTTTCATAATGCTATACCTTGAGTTATGCTATTCCTTTGCCTGTAATATCTTCCCACCAACTTAGTCATCCCCATCATGGTCTATCAAGATTCTAACTTTAATGGCACAAATCAAGTATTACCTCATTCATAAAGTCACCCCTAATGCAAAACCCTCTAACAAAATTATTTCTCTCTTCTCTGAAGCTACAGAGTCTTCAGTTTATACTGCCCTGAAGTACACATCATGTTCTCCCTTTTATAATGACTATTTGTTGAGGCAAACACTGTTTGTCACCTACTCAACAATTTCCTCTTTTTGCTTGTTAAAAGAAACCTTAATTAAAAAAGCGATGTGACCAGCCCCAGGGGATGAATTATAATTTACCTAAGCCTAGTAAGATTATTCCATTTCCCTTTGCTCTACGACCTCTATCTCAGTCTCCCACACAGCTCGGGGTGACCATAAGAAAAATATTTGGTCAATGAAACTCAATAATTGTGAAGCGTCTGAGATTTAACCCTACTTACAAAATAACAAGATATTCCTGCCATCATGTTACAAAGAGGACCACATGACACTTGTACAGTTAGCGAGCTATAACAAAGAACCCTGAATATAAGAAACCCAAATCTTGTATAATGTGCTGTAAGCATACCCGCTCTTTGCCCCAAAAGAAGATATTATTTCTATTGTCCAAGGCCATTTCCTCTACAGACATCCTTGAAAAAATTGTAAAGAACACAACTATCATTATCTATATTCACAAGATATGCTATAATGCAAGTAACCACTGGAGAAATGTTTCATAACAGACACATAAGTAGAAATATTTTCCAGTCATCTTCAAACTTTAGGGAAAAGTCAAATGAATCCCAGAGATGGTGACCCATGCCCTGGGATCATAAAGCTGCTGAAACATCCCTGCAATCAGTTACTTCTAGGCTTACTTATAAGTAATAATATAGTGGTCTTGTGACTTAAACCACTCAGTAGAGTTTTCTGGCAACTTCAAGCAAAAGTGTACAAGCTGAAATATTTTTACAGGTCTCATTATTCACCCACTTATTGAAAGTAAAACATATTTCAAATATAGTAGTTAAGATAGACATGAGTTTAAATTCTTAGTGTATTGTTGACTAGCTCTATGTTTTAGGTTTTTACCTAACTTCTCTATTCTCAGTTTTCATATCTGCAAAATGGGTATGATAACATAACCTATCTCTAAGGGTTTTTGTGAGACTGAAGTAAAATAATGAATGCCAAGTACTTACTCAGCCTAATCTTCAGCACATAGTACACACTAAATAAAGGATAACTGTTAGTATTTTTCTTTTCTCCCATAAAGAGCCTAGATTAGATCTAGACATAGAGTTAGGGAACTGTATAAAAAATGAGTTCCATAGGGTCATGTTGCCTGGAACTTTGATTACTTCTCAACTCCCAGGTATAGTAATAAACAGGAAGAATATAGCTAAATAAATCCTCTGAGTATTCTACAAAATTAATTTTTTTTTGACATTTTCAATTTCCAACCCCATATTCCACTGAATATTTGTAATGAAATTTTCTCCTTGGTAAGAGTGGTGCATATTTGATGTAGAAAATTTGGGGAAAATTCAAAAGAAATAGAAAGGGTCAGAAATAAATTAGTTATAGTACCATCATCCAAATTCAACAAATGTTCCCATTAAGTTGTATTTCCTTATGTCCTTACAGTATACTTATATACATATTTTTAAATATGATTATATTCACTCTCTCTATAAAGGCTTGTGCTTTTTTGTTTCTCCAGTTAACATTACAACTTAAGTATTTTTTCATGTTATTAAAACTCCTTATAAACACATTTTTAATGACTGCCTAGTAGTACATAATATGTATAAGCCATAATGTCCTTAAACCTATTCCCATACTCTCATTTATTTTGGTTAAAATAAATAAGTCACAATGAGCATATCTGTGCCTAAAACTTCACCTACTTAATACCACTTCCCTAGGATACATACATTCCCAGAAGTTAAATTATCAAGTAAAAAGATATAAACACTGTCAAATTGTTTTTTGAAAGAGGTGTGCCAGCAACATGCAAATGTGTCTACTTCATCAAACCTTCTTCAGTTTGGTATTTTCATTTTCCCTCCTTTATTATTTTGATGAGGGGGATCTCAATACTCGAATGTACATTTCTTCAATTATCAATGAAGCTAAAGATTTCTTTTTCCATGTTATCACTGAACCTTTTGATCAGAGACACTGATGTATCACTGATCTTAATGATTCATACTTTCCTTATTTCTATCCTGGAAGCAATCCTCAGAAGAAGGAGGAGGCAAAAACAATACCCAGGAAAAGCTTCAGAGGTCCAAGTTGGCTCCTAAATAACTTGATTTGATTATACAAATAGTTGACTAGAGATTCTCCTTCCCACAGTGTTCCCTGCCTCCAGATCTATTCCCCCGTAAACATTCAAATTATTGACTGAGTTATATCTGGGGCGGGAAGGAAGTGAGGTACTTTCCCACTGCCTCTGGGTTTCATAAACATAACCTATAAGCCACTGATTAAAGAAGCAAGAAATTCCTGCTTTGGAAACCTCAACATTAGAAGATCTTGCTTAATAGGCCCTTAAATCAGTCATCATGCTTGCTTTTAACTTTCCTTGCCATTAAGAGGCCTCTTGATTTACAAGAGTGCAGAATATACAGTTTGTCCATCAAGACTTGACACATTTCTCACACTTGCCTATCAACTCACCTCTATTACACCCACCCAGTTGTTAGTGGCATGTCCTGAAGTGTGGTTTAGCCTAATCTCATTAGTAACCACTCTATGTTAGAATATTTGGAGGGGAGGGAAAGATGTACAGTTTTTCTTGGGGGAATGTCTGTGTTTTCAGAGCCAGAAAAGGGACCAGTACAATCTATCCAACAGTTCCCATTGGCACAGCATGAGAAATACTTTGCTGTCCCATAGGAAGTTTTGGATGCCTACTAGCCAGTTTTGTCACAGTGGCTATCTATCAGGGCCAAGCACATGACTTCCCTTAATGAAGGAAATGACTTTGTTTCAAATGTCTTAATATTTGAGAATACCTGCTTTCTGAGAATAAACCTGAGGAGAGAAACCTTGAAGACATTTGGTATATAATGTGTGGAAATTCACTTCTTGATCTAGATTCCTCTTGTTTTCCTTCCAAAGTTTAATTGGATCCAAGAACCAGCTAGCATTTTTCTGAAGCAAGGCCACTGTTGTGTTAGCCAGGCAACACAATAGATCAACATGACAGGGAAAGCCACCAAAGGTGTTTTAAGATTCCAGCCCATTTTCACTTACCCAGTTTGACATAAAGTCAGCACAAGCTTGCATCTCTTTTAAAACATAATGGGCATTAAACTATGTGGCTCACTGAAATCAAGAGTGTGAGGCTTATAATGGAGGCATCAACCCACAACCATTTTCTGGAATAAATCCCCATAATAGATGCTTGCTCTGGGGCTGAATGTACCATTATCACACTATCTTAGTCTGACTATCATGTCCCAGCCCACTCCTTCTCTCAGCAGCCCTCTGATCCACTGCTGACACGTCAGATGAGGCAAAGCCAGGAAATTATGGGCTCATCCTCCAGGGAGAATGTTGCATTTTGACTCAGAAAGATGTGAGTTCCATTCAAAAATCCCTTTTTCATCCTCAGTTGATAACTTTAACTGTTTTTTGTCTTCATTTTTTAAAATATCACTTTCTGATCTGGTGAGAGTACAGTAAATGACTTCGGTGCCAGTACTATGTCACAGAAATGAGTGTATTTTGACTTAACATGTGCACTTAGCACGAGAGCTCAGGACCTGTATTTGCTTAACATGCAATAAATGTTGAATTGAATCGAACTGAGCCACATGTAATCAAATGGAGTTAAATAGAATTCAATTGGTTTAGATTTATTAAATGGGGTCTTTCCTTTCACATATATGGCAGCCTTCCAAGTCTTCTATTTCAAGCTCCCTCCAACAACCTGAGAATAACTGATCAATAGAATATAGAATATGTGAGAAACAAAGATGGAGTTGGACTTTTTTTGTAATGATAACCATCTAATTAACAGAAGATAATTGTGTTGGCACAGAAAGCCCAAAATCTACAGCAAAGTTCACTCTATAAAGCTCTATGAACAGGACAAAGGTTGTCCCCAGGACCATTGACCTCTCCATTAGAGGTCCTTCTCAGATTCTCTTTTACCCCTTTCCCCACAAAAATCCAACTTCAGGAAAGGGTGAAATGTGCAGACACACAAGTATAAATTATCAAAAAGTCTTGGAAGAATCAGCCCTCCCAAATATACCTGTGTGTTATAAGGACTTAAAAGCTTATGCTAAAGGGATAAGGTGGTGTATCAGCAGTCAGCAGTTAGAGAAAAAATTGGGGACCAAGTTTGCCTTGGTGTACTCCCCAAATCATACCACCCACAAGAGAAAATAATTCCTCCTCAGATTTTCACTTGACCCGGTGTAAAAGTTGGAGGTTTGGATTATTTTGTTTTGTTATGATTTGGGTTTTTTTTTATTTGTTTTTTAATTAGAGTCATGGCTTAACCTCTGTGGTCTTCTACTTCCTCATGATGGAAAATAAAGCACAGGCAAAATTCAGACAGCACTTCTTAGAGGCCTTTCTTGTTAGCTGTCAGAAGGCCACCCAAACTGAATATCACTTTGGTTCCTTAAATTGTTTGTGTCTCTGGGCTGATATGTTTGGGAGTACACTTCTAAAGTGTTAGTAGTAAAGGCAAACCAAATATATCCTCCAGTTGCCTCAGTCTTTTCCCCAAGGAGAATCTAAGCTAGATTCTTGGCAATTCCCTCTATTCAATTGGTTCCTCTGTCTACTTCCAAAAGGCACATAATCCATTCATACTAGATAGAGTTAGGAAAGTTGCTGATGAGTGTTTTTTTGAAAGAAATAAGAGAAAAAAAGGTTCAAAAAGAGAGGATTTTTTTTTTCATTAAAAAAAAGGTGAGGTAAATATTATTCTTCCTAACTTCACACCAAAAGCATGATTCATAAGAGGAAAAATTCATAAATTATACCTCCTCAAAATTAAGACATTTTGCCATATATGAAACAAAGAAAAACCCTCTTTATGTCAAAAGACAAATTTCAGACTTGGAGAAAATATTTGCAAGTCACTTATCTAACAAACACCAAGATGTTTGCCTGTATAATATACAAGAAACTTCCAAAATTCAAGAGTAAAAATAACAATTAATTAGAAAATGGGAAAAGATATGAACAGATATTTTACAAAAGAGGACCTAGAGATGTCAAATCAACATGAGGGAAAGGAAAATTAAAACCACAATGAAATATCACTACGTATATATTAGAATGGAGAAAATTAAAAATAGTGATAATACCAAATGCTGAGAAGGATATTGATAAGCCAGATCACTCATAAATTGCTGATGATAATGTAAATTGATACAGCCACTCAGGAAAAACAATTTGGCTGTTCTTTAAAACTAAATGTTCAATTACCACATGACCCACAAATACTGATTTTCATGTCAACTTTATGCCTAAAACTGGAAACAGCCCATAGATATTTCAATAGGCAAATGGTTAAACAGATGGAGGTATATATATAAGTATTGTGAAATGCTACTCAAAAATAAAAAGGAAGGAACTATTGATACAATACATGCAACACCTTAGGGGAATCTGAAGGTAATTATCTGAGTGAAAGAAGTTTGTATACATGATGATTCCATTTATATAACATTCTTGAAATAATGTAATATATTGATGGAAAAGAGCAGTGATTGCCAGACATTAAGACTCCGAAGGGAAGGATGGCATAAAATGTTTGTATGAGGTTATTTTATAGCAATAGAGCAGTCCTACATATTGATTGTGGTAGTAGTTATAAGCAGCTATGTATGTGACAGAATTGCATAGAATTATACACATATATACCCACTTACGAATGAGGACATCAATAACTAGCAAAATCTGAATGAACTCTGAATTGTACCAATGTCAATTTCATGGTTTTAATATTGTACTATAACTATACAAGTTGACAACATTGGGGAAGGAGGGACAAATGGTGAATGGGACGTCTCTGTACATTTTTTGTAACTTATTATTCTATTCTTATTTAAAAATTAAAGAATTTAAAGACAAAGGCTCAATCCCAACCCCACCTGCTGACCTCCAAAGAGAAGAAGGCTGACCATGGCAAGCATTAGAAGGCATATACTTTTTGTAAGATTTGATATTAGACTCTCCATAGGACTGGATACTGCCGCAGCATCTATCCCTGACCTTGGTCTTCTGTCTCTGCTAATGCTTTAGATCAAATACATGGCTGCGAACTATTCCTTCAGAGTCCTTGACTAAGAGATCCTGACAGAGATAGTAAAAGATAGATCTCCCAGGATATTGTGAGGGCCAAAAATGTAGAATGGAAATGGGTCCCGGGGTCATGCATCAAGGCACCTTACTGAAGAAAAACATGGTGTTTGACTATTGTCCTTTCCAGAGACCAATCGAAATTAGAAAAGGGATGAAGCAACCTGTAAGTTGCTTTTAAACTGCAAAATCTTATGCCTGGCTGTTCTACTTGCTGGTTTCCTGTCCTGTGATGTGGAGAAGGAATGAGTTTTTGCTTCACTGAAGATTCTACTTCTAAGTTGTGTCCTTAAGGTATTACATGTTAACAAAATGTTGACAGATCAGACAGCATTTTTAAATGCTTTTTCTTTTTTTTATTTTGACTATGTTTTTTTTTTCCTTAAGCAGAAGTACTGCTAGCAGCACCTTCAGTGTTCATTTCATCAAAGGACTCTCTAAACATATCGTATATTTATTGCATCTTTGGGAGTAATAATTTTCTTCCCAGCTTTCAAATTACTACATATTTGTTACTGCACCACTGAGGGAGGAGATCATTTGTTATTAGTTCCTTGTCTGACGTGAAACATTTAATTTGAACTGAAACCACTGCACAAGAAAATAAATAGTGCATTTCATACTCAAAGTGTCTGCTTCCCTCACTGGGAGGCAGTGGGAATCATATTCACCATATGGTGGGTGTTTATCATCTGATGGCTCAGGAGCAACTCTGCTGTCTGCCTCCCTTTTCCCCTTAGACCTGGGCACTGGCTCTTTTTCAAAGAAGCTAAGTCAGTTTTTTCAGAGTTTCTAAACTCTGAAAGTTCATCAGAATCCCCAGGGGAAATTATTTTTTCAATACCAATGATGAAACCAGATCATTCCATCACTGAAACTGTCAAGAGATGGGACAGTTGAGTAAAGTGGTTAGTCTCTAGAACTCTGACTGCTTGGAAATGACTTCCAGCTTTGCCACTTATGACCATGAGTTGGTCAGCAAGTTATTTCAGATATCTGGGCCTTGGTTGTCTTAAATGCCAAGTAAAGATAATAATGTCACCTAAATCATAGGGCTATAGTGAGAACTAAGTGAGAGAATTAGTGTAAAGTAATTGAAGCC
The DNA here is from genome assembly GCF_902686455.1 of Sciurus vulgaris. Classification (NCBI taxonomy): domain Eukaryota; kingdom Metazoa; phylum Chordata; class Mammalia; order Rodentia; family Sciuridae; genus Sciurus; species Sciurus vulgaris. The sequence goes on along the minus strand of NC_136471.1, from coordinate 50,083,469 downwards.
AAGACTGGGCATGATATCATTTGATTTTACTTTCCCAGTGAACAACCCAGTTCTTCACCTCTAAGCAAAAAGTTAGATCAGTGAGATATTATTGTTCATGGAGCACTGAGACAGCACATCGGCCTTCTCTTAATAGTAGATTTAGGGGAAAAAAAGAAAGCTAGAATTTATCCTCCAACAAACTGTTCTTTCCATGCTGAGTTTTTCCCCAGCCATTGTGGATTAAATTCCAAACGTTTTGCAAAAACAAGCAAACAAACAAAAAAACCTACAGAAAAAGGGAAAGTCCAGAGCCAATTTCAAAGTAGGCCCAATAAAAGATAGGTTGAATTTATTCATTTTACTTACAATCAAAAGTCAAGGGTGGTATGTTTTATCTCATGTAGAAACTAGAGAAATAAAAGGAAAAAGAAAGGGGATCTCAAGAAAATAGAAGGAAGATCAGTTGAGTAGAGGAAAGGGATGGGGAGAGGGAGGAAGGGAAGGAAATTATGTGCATGTATGAATATATCACAATGATTCCCACTATCTTTTATTTTTAATTGGTTCTTTTTAGTTATACATGACAGTAAAATCCGTTTGACATAATTATACAAGCATGGAATATATCTTCTAATTCAGACCCCAGTACCTCTCCTTCACCGTTCCTCTCCAGAACTCCTGCTCCCTTCCCTCTATTGATCTTTCTACCATTTACCAATAGTTATTTTTTAAATTAATTTCATGTGGATGTACACAATGATGAGATTCACTGCAGTGTATTCATATATGTACATAAGAAACTTATGTCAGAATCATTGTAGTCTTACCTTTTCCAATCCCCACTCCCTTCCCTTCATTCCCCTTTGTCTTCTCCACCAAACTTCTACTCTTTCTCCCTCCTTACTGTTGAATTCTGCTATTATATATAACTATTATGCAACAATTTTTAAAAGTTAAAAAATATCAAAAATGAATGAAAAGAATCCTTTGAAGAAACCTGATGCTTTCCACTGAAAAATTTTAATGCACATTCAGAATACCAAAATACTTCAATATTCCAAATTTCATATGTAAATACTTTTGACCATCAAGAGATTACTAAAATATCATATGCAAAGTAGGGAGGGAAAATAATCCATCATCCAAATCTTTAAGCATTAGGATATGTGAATACAGACACATGACAAATATAGCAGACACTATTCATTGTATTCCTTTTTATAACCAAACCCAGATCTGATGACCCTGGTTCTTATGCATCTATAAGCAAATTCATTGCTTTTCTGATTTCTTCTAGTCCTTAGACCTCTTGAATGAGTTAGATTCATGGGGGGTGCTTTCACATTGAAAAATGCCCTTTGATCATCACAAATATATGAACCTTTACTTGGCTCTTTAGATTGAAGTCTTGTTGTTATTAAGCAGCCTGTTTAATCTGCCTTAGAACTGCCAATTAGCACATGTTGATGAATTTTCAAAAATATTAAGTATAAAGGAGCTAGGGAGAGAGAAACATGTTGGATAGGACTCTGAGTGCTTGCATTTTACATGTGAAATTTAACAATCTACCTTTTTGCTCTTTCCATGGCACCTAGCATAGTTCTTTCCACAAAATAGGTGGACAATCAAGATTTTGTGGCTGTTGAATAATATAAAGTGCTCTGTATGTCCAGGAGAGTTTACACATATTTAAGATGCAGTGTATAATATTAATTGCCAACAGCTTTGTTTTAATTTTTATTGCTTAAAAATAAAGTAAGTCTAAAATTCTCTTATCTCCAGAGCCAAAAAATAAATGGAGACTGATGAAAAGTCTTTTACTTACAATAATTTTTGGATCTCTTCTGGTTATTGCTTATATTTTCACCACTTGTATTCATCTTCTTTTATTGATGTTCAACTACAAATCAAAGCCCTGTGTTTATTGTGGCTTATTCATAACTCTGAATGAGACATCATTTGATAAGTGAGCATGAATCACTAGCCTCTCTTATCTAAATCTATCCTTCTACATTTTTCTAGTGTCCATTAGCCTATCAACCAAAGGTACCAAGTCAAATAATAATTTATTAAATTAAATAATTCGTACTTTCCTGTTAGATAAGAATGACACTTCAGCACAAAGTTTAAGAGCCCCCAAATCACATTTTGACTGCCATTTTCGAAATATGAATATACCATTTTAAATTTAACCCTCTGAATTCACCTACCTTTTTTTAAGTGAGGCTCTTAGAGAAACTAGTTTTATTGTTAAAAAGCTCTGCTTTTTCCTCTTCAGGCCACGACAGTAAGTTAATATAATAGAAAGTTGCTAATGCAAAATTATTTCATCATTGTCCTGCCATATTAGAGTAAGATTTTATTTTTAGATCTTTGAGCAATTTAACACACTGTGGATTTCACTATCATAAGAGAACTGTCAACCAAAAAAGGTTGGGGGGTGAGGAGAAGGAAGAAAACTTTTTTACAATCAAAAATCTAACGAACTCTTGTGAAAGGGAACTTTGCAAGTGATTTCCCTTTAAAGTGAAAATGTACAAAGGCCAGACTGATTGTTGAGAGAAAAACATTGTCATGGTTAGGAGGAAGTGAGTTAACTGGCCTGATAGGTTCTTTCCTAATCTGATGCCCCTAACTTTAAAATTCAATTCTTACTAAGGTATCCACAGACAAATGGACTGTGATCTTCCCATGTACACAGTACAGGGAAACATGTAAGCATGTGTTCCCTGGGTCTCTCAACAAAAGTTTAATGTGGAAATTGATACATGGACAGGTCTTTTTACTCAGAAGACAATGTGTACTCACTCAGCATTTGCAGGTTTAAAGCTGCTAGACGAAGAACTATGCAGGAAGCAATCTGGTGAGGTGACAAACTCCAGTCTCCAGTGCTCTGTGAATTTCTAGTCCACACCACTTCCATCTGCTAAAAGTATAGCAGCCCCAACTACATCCTTGCACTCTACATTGAGAGCAGATGTTCTCTCTGAAAATAGGTTTCCCTTTTAAAGATGAACCATCAGACTCCATTATAATCTGCTCTCCTGTCATTTGCTTTGTTACACTTTTTGTGCCAACAGATTGTGAGACACCAAACATTTTAAGTGATGCTCTAAAATTGTTAACATCTAGCAATAAATATTAATGTTCAACAGTTATATGATAACTAGAGGTGGATATAAAGTTGGCTAACATTTGACAATAATTAACAAATTATTGTTTTATTTCACCTTAACGAATGTGGTCAAGAGTGAACTTTTATTATTAGGATAAATATAAAATACAATTTTATGTGTAATTCTACTATAGCACTTTTGAAAAGGAAAATTATAAAGAATGAATGACAAGAATAATTATGTGGGTATGTGTGTTACTGAGGATTGAACTTAGGGGTGTTCTACCACTGAGCTACATCCCAAGCCCTTTTATTTTTTTATTTTTGAGAGAGGGTCTCACTAATTTGCCCAGGCTAGTCTCGAACTTGTCACCCTGTCTTAGCCTTCAGTCATTTGGATTGTAGGTGTGGGCTACCATTCCCTGAAAGGATACTTTTCTATACTGTATTCAACTGGGCTGACAAGATTGGTGACAGTGTGATCAAGTTAATTTCTTTCACTTCCACAAGCATGCACATACACACACCTATAAACTCATACAATCACACACGTGTATGTGCATACACACACAGACCACCAAAAAAATAGCAGGTTTCCTAATGGTTTTTCAATACCGACTCTCCACTCCTATTAGGTAAAAGTGCTTTTGGTGCATGGAAACTAAGATACTTAAAGGTCAAATAACTTACCCAAGGTCACTCAGAAAAAGGAAGTAGACTGGATTTCAACGCTGGATCATTTAAGTCTAAAGATAACAAGTTTAGTTACTATACCATACTGATTCTGCATCCAGGGACACCGTGAAATTTTAGAAGTGTCCTATAAAGTGTTAGAAAAGTAGCCTGTAGCACCAGCACAAAACTATCAGACCTTCTGAAGACATTAAGCTAGCAATATTTCAGAAGTTGAGCACCTTACTTGGGTAACTTCTGAAATCACTCACAGCAAATATATAGCTCCTGTAGTATGGACATAGTAACAAACATCAAGAAATTGTATTAGTGGTTTGAAAATGAATGGAAAAAAGGGCTACACATGGGAAGGTTAGAACTTTGTTATTCTGTAAGATTGACTATGTGCTTGTGTATTTGGGTAATGCATTTTAAATGCATGTTTGGAAAGCACAACATTATGGAATTTGGAGCCTGAAGGTTTCATTTGAAAAATGGGGATTATAATATCATCTAACCTTTAGGATTGTTAGGAAAATGAAATGAAAGAAAGCAGTTCAAAATCTTAACACAAGGAATGGGACACATTTTGCACTCAGTAAATGTCAGCTACTGCTATTTTTGTTGTTTGATAATGGCTAAGTTTCTTTCCTGTCTCCCCAAATAGTTCATAAGCCCCTGGGTGGAGACTCTCACTCTCTTTTTCCTTTATGCACTTATTTATTTTTATTGGTTCCTTTTAGTTATACATGACAGTAGAATCCATTTTGATATAGTCATACAAGCATGGAATATATCTTATTCTTAAGACCCCATTCTTGTGGATGTACATGATGGTGGAATTAACTATGGTGTATTCATATATGTACATAGAAAAATTATTTCTTTCACTCTTTTTGAAAGGCAGTAGGCTGTAATAGTTAAAATCACTCTCTGGAACACACTTCCTTGGTTCAAGTCCATTCTGTCACTTAGTGAGATGTTTCTCTGTGTGTCTCAGTTTCTGAATTATACAATGGTGTTAATAATAGGAGTAAACTCTTAAAGGCATCATAAAAATTTGAGTATGAGTTTCATGAGGGTATGATTTTTTTGTCTATTTTGTTCAACAATGTCATCCCAGTGCCTATAACATACCTGGCACA
>NC_136471.1:49256055-49338555 GCF_902686455.1 Sciurus vulgaris | reverse complement strand
TGATTAACACTGAAAAAATTTCATCAGAATTAATGAGAAGGAGAGGATTACTTTTTATGAGTTGCCAATGGACTGATTATGATTAAATGGCATAATTATTCCCATTAAAAACATTAATAACTCTAAGAAATTAATCTACTGTCCATCTGGAAGACTTTCAAGGATTATTAGTAGTTCACATACATTGTGAGCAACACTTCTAGCAAAATTCTTCTATAGGAAAGGAATTCATTCACTAATTTCATTTTTAAGAATTCATCTTTCAACCAGGCATGATGGTATGCTCCTATAATCCCAGTTATTTGGAAGGTTGAGGTAGGAGGATAGTAAGTTCAACTTACTGGGACAACTTACAGGGATCCCATCTCAAAAAATAAGAAAGGGCCAAAGGGCCGAGAATGTAGCTCAGTGGTAGAGTACTTGCTTATCATTCACAAGGTCCTGGGATCAATCCCTCTACTGCTAAAAAAAAAAAAAAAAAAAAAAAATTGTGTTTCTTGCATTGTAGTAGGCACTGTAGAAGATTCAAACTTTAACACGGAGTTTCTGTACTCGAAGAATTTAAAGTTTACCTGAGGAATTAGGGAAAGCACATGAAGTTAAATAACTCGAGAGTGAAATTACGAAGACAGTATATGATAGTGTGAGGATAGTAATTGCTATAGTATTTCCAAGAAGGACGAGAGCACTAAATCAGAGGGATTAGAAAAAAGTATCATAAGGTATGTGGGTGTTGAGCTGGGCCTTGAAGGTTGAATAGAAGTTGGGATTTGATGAGAGGAAAAGATATTTGAATATTTCAAGCAAAATTATGAGATGCATATATTGTTTAGGGAATAATGACTAGAAAAACATTCAGTACAGACACTTTTTTTTAAAATTTATTTTTATTATAAACAAATGGGATACATGTTGTTTCTGTTTGTACATGAAGTAAAGGCATAGCATTTGTGTAATCATACATTTACAAAGGGTAATGGTGTTTGATTCATTCTGTTATTTTCTCCTTCTCCCTACCTCTCCCACCCCTCTTTTCCCTCTAAACAGTCCCTCCTTCCCCATTCTTGCCCCCCTCCTACCTCCCATTATGTATCATCATCTGCTTATCAGTGAGATCATTCGTCCTTTGGTTTTTTGAGATTGGCTTATCTCACTTAGCATGATATTCTCCAATTTCATCCATTTGCCTGCAAATGCCATAATTTTATTATTCTTTATGGCTGAGTAATATTCCATTGTATATATAATACCACAGTTTCCTTACCCATTCATCAATTGAAGGACATCTAGGTTGCTTCCACAATCTGGCTATTGTGAATTGAGCAACTATGAACATTGATGTGGCTGTATCCCTGTAGTATGCTGATTTTAAGTCCTTTGGGTATAGGCCGAGGAGTGGGATAGCTGGGTCAAATGGAGGGTCCATTCCAAGTTTTCTAAGGAATCTCCACACTGCTTTCCAGAGTGGCTGCACTAATTTGCAGTCCCACCAGGAATGTATGAGTGTACCTTTCTCCCCACATCCTCGCCAACACCTATTGTTGCTTGTATTCTTGATAATCGCCATTCTAATTGGGGTGAGATGGAATCTTAGGGTAGTTTTGATTTGCATTTCTCTTATTACTAGAGATGTTGAATATTTTTTCATATATCTGTTGATTGCTTGTAGATCTTCTGTGAAGCAGACACATTTTTTCTGAATATTTTTTATTTGCAGTGATTGAATTTGCTGGTGGAATCTGCAGATACAGGCTGACTAGCTGCTGATGGAACTGGGAATGAGAGTTGACTATAGACGTAGTATTGAAGGTCCAGATGAGTTAGAGAACATGAATTTTGGATCTTGCAAATATGCACTAGGGCCAGACGTGGTGGCACATGCTTGTAATCCCAGTGACTCAGGAGGCTGAGGCAGGAGGATCATAGGAAGTTCAAGGCCAGTGTCAGCAACTTAGTGAGGCCCTATCTCAAAAAGTAGAAAGGGATGGGGATGTGGCTTAAGTGTTAAGTACCTCTGATTAAAAAAAAAAAAAAAAACACCCCAAAATATGCAAGAATGAGTGATTTATCCAGAGTATAAGAAAGGGGAAAGAGAATGATTAAACTTTGGACCATGGAGTGAAAAGGGAAGAAAGTAAAGACAGAAGAGGGTAGATCTGGAGCACATACATCTTAGATTCAGGATGTCTTGATGACATTCAAGAAACATTGAGCTTAGGGGCTGGGGAGATAGCTCAGTCAGTAGAGTGCTTGCCTTGTAAGCACACGGCCCTGGGTTAGATCCCCAGCACCCAAAAAAAGAAAAAAAAAGAAACATTGAGCTTAAAAGGTGGATTGATAGCAAGTTGTAGCACTAAAGTTTAAGATTGAGGGGATGACTCAACGTAATGACAAGGTTCTGAGAGACAACCAGGTGATTTGTTGATGTACAGTGAGGGAATAAAGGTTATTAAAGTAGATATTTTCTATATCCTTAGGGATTTTTTGTTGTCACTGTCCATCTGCCAATAACTGAGTGAGGTATGTTAAAAATCAGCTACGAAGGCAGATTTGTCAATTTTCCTTTAAAATTCTCTCGATTTTTGTTTTCTGTATATTTTGAGTGTATTACAAGGTATATGCAAAATTATAATTTTTTTAGTACTAGACCTTGAACCCAGGGGTGCTTAACAACTGAACCACAAGCCCCAGCCATTTTTATTTTTTATCTTGAGACAGGGTGTCACCAAGTTGCTTAGGGCCTTTCTACGTTGCTGAGGCTAGCCTTGAACTTGCAGTCCTCCTGCCTCATCCTGAGCTGCTTTGATTACAGGCATGTGTTGCTATACCTGCTGTATTTCCATCTTTCAATTTTTTTTAATTTGTTTTTACATACCAGGGATTGAACTCAAAGGCAATTTACTACTGAACTACATCCTCAGCCTGTTTTTTTTCCAATTTTTTATTCTTTCATTGTAGTTATACATAATATTGGGGTTCATTTTGGTATAATTATACAAGCATGAAATATAGTTTGCTCCAATTCAGTCCTTGGTATAATTATACAAGCATGAAATATAGTTTGCTCCAATTCAGTCCCGAGTACTTTCCCTTTCCCTGCCCTCCTCCCTCCCCTGTTCCCTTTCCTGTACTCTACTTCTATTTATTTATAGTTTTTTAAAATGATTGTATTATGTTTATATATATATATATATATATATATATAAACATGAAATTTACTGTGGTTAGTTTGATCAGATTCATTCCACTGTTTCTTTCTTTTCCTGTCCCTCCTCCCCCTGCCTCAATCCCCTTCCTCTACTCTACTGATTTTCTATTTTCATGGGATGTCTTTCCACTTCTTCTTTCTTTGGTCTAGCTTCCAGTTATGAGAGAAAACATTTGACACTTGACTTTTTGGGTCTTAATTATTTCACATAGCATGATGTTCTTCAGTTCCATCACCAGCAAATGCCATGATTTCATTTTTCTTTGTGGCTGAGTAAAACTTGATTGTGTATATATACCACATTTTCTTTATCTGCTCAGCCCTTTTATTATTTGTTTGTTTATGGTACTGGAGATTGAACTCAGGCATGCTTTGCCATTGTGCCAGATCCCCAACCCTTTTTATTTTTTATTTTGAGACAGGATATCACAAAGTTGCCTAGTCTGGCCTCAAACTTGTGACTCTCTTGTCTCAACCTCACAAGGAGATGGGATTATAGGCATGCACCACTTTGCCCACCTGTAATCTTTTGATTTTTAAAAAATCTTTTTCTACACTTACGTCTCTTTTGAAAATTGCATACAACTCTGTTTGTGTATCTGGTGCTGGGGATTGAATCCAGGGGCTTGTGCACGTTAGGCAAGCACTGTACTGCTGAGCAATACCCCAGACCCTGAATTTTAGCTTTGATCTTTTTTTTGGGGGGAAGGGTCTAACAGAGATTGAACCCAGGGTGCTTAACCTCTGAGCCACATCCCCAGTCCTCTTTTGTTTTATTTGGAGACAGGGCCTTGCTGAGTTGCTGAGACTGTCCCTGAACTCATGATTCTCCTACCTCAGACTCCCAAGCTGCTAGGATTATAGGCATGCACCACTGTGCCCTTGTTTGATGATTTTCCTTTTGGCTTATTTTACTTCTCCTTACTTTATTTAATTTTATAGTGATTATCGCTCTGGTAGAAATAAACTCAAATATCTTATTTTGAGTTTTCTAAATCACCTTTTTTTCTCCCTAATTCTTCTCTATCTCCTTTCTTTTTTTCCCTACTTTCTTTTGTATTGATTTTGGTTTTTCCTTTATTTTTGTTTGGAAGTTACATACTCTGTGGTCTTCTCTTTAGTGTTTTTGTAGCAGTTTTCACATACTTACTCAAAGTCTAAGTATAGTTGGTATCTTTATCGTCTATAATTCAAGGACTTTAGAGTGCTTTAACTCTAATCACATCCCTCAAAGTTATTTGGTATTATTTGGTATTTCTTCTCCATCCTCCTCCACACACACAAAGCAGACTTCATTATTATTTTTACAATTGAGTTTATTTAGATTTACCTTCATATTTACCAGTATCTTTGCTCATCATTTTCTTTTGTATCTTATACATTTAATATGAGATCATTTGCCTTTTTTTGTCTAAGAAGTATATTTAGTAGAGTATAGACTATTCTTTCAGTGAAAATCTAAATGCTCTGTCTGAAAAAGTATTTTTTACTTGTTTTTGAAATCTGGCTTTGCCCTATGTAATTGATGCCCTAGGATAATTGTTAAGTTCTCTTAGGATAGCCACAATATTATTCCATTGGCTCCTTGCTTCCATTGTTGAATCAGTCTAAATGTAATCTGTCTTTTTTTTCTCTGTGCCTGCTTTAAAAAAGTTTTATTTGAGATATAATCCACATGCCATACATTTCACCTATTAAAGTATGCAATTTACTGGTTTTTATGTAGTCATAGCAATCATTAGCATAGACAGTTTTAGACTATTTTCATCATCTCAAAAAGAACCCCCAAGCCAAGCATGGTGGCACATTCCTGTAATCCCAGCAGCTTGGGAGGCTGAGACAGGAGGATTGCAAGTTCAAAGCCAGCCTCAGCAACTTAGTAAGGCCCTAAGCAACTTAGTGAGATCCTTTCTCAAAATAAAACATGAAAAGGACTTGTGGTTGTGGTTCAGTCGTTAAAGTGCTCTTGGGTTCACTCCCTGGTACCCACCCACCCCCAAAAAAGAAAGAAACCCATACCCTTGAGCTGTCATCCTCCTCATCTCTATTTACCCCTAGCTTAAGAAATCCCTAATATATTTTCTGTCTATATAGATTTATCTATTCTGAAATTTCACATAAATTGAATCATATGTGGTCTTTTGTGAATGACTTCTTTTACTTAGCAAAATGTTTCTAAGCTTCATGTTGTAGCCTATATCAGTGCTTCCTTTATAAAATCTGTTCTGCTTTTTTCTATCCTGAAACTCACTATTTTAATGATTTCTGTGTATAATTCAGCATCGTGAATTACATTCACAATGTCGTGCAGACATTACCACTATTTCCAAAAATTTTTCATTACCCCAAACAGAAACTCTATGCATTATGCAGTAACTGCCCATTCCTGCTTCTCCTCTGCTTCTGATAACCTCTCATCTACTTTCTGTTTCTATGAATTTGCCTATTATAAGTACTTCATATAAGAAGAATCATATGATATTATCCTTTTGTGTCTGGCTTCTTTCACTTAGCTTATCTTCAAGGTTTATGTTATAGCATGTAGTGGAACTATATTCCTTTTTATGACTGAATAGCATTCTCTTCTATGCATATACCACATTTTTGTTTATCCATTTTTCTGTTAATGGGCACTTGAGTAGTTTCTACATCTTAGGTATTGTAAATGTTGCTGCAGTAAGCAAGGTAGATAATAAAGTGTCCCTTAGTATCTGTGGGGAATTGGTTCTAAGACACTGTCATGGATACCAAAATCCAAGGATGCTCAAGTCACTCATATAAAATGGTGTAGTATTTGTAGATAACCAATGCATATCCTCTGGTGTATTTTAAATAATCTCTAGACTGCGTATAATACCAATGCAATGTAAATTCTATTTAAATATTTGTTATACTGTATCCCTTAGGGAATAAAGTCAAGCAAAAAGCCTGTACATGTTCAATACAGATGAGTTTTTTATTTTTTATTTTTATTCTTTTAGATATACATGACAGTAGAGTGTATTTTGACATATTATATATACATGGAGTATAACTTATTCTAATTAGGATTCTGTTGGGAGAAATCCTAGTTTTTGGCTTGCAGCAGTTTATGTCTCAAGTGTGTAAACTTGCAGAGAGGAGCATTCCGCTCTGACCACCTAAGAATGTAAACAACTGCCCCAAGTTGACCTAATGAGTGTTACCAAGGGAACCTGTACAGGAGCCTGGTGGTCTGATCCCCCGTGGCACATTGTGATTGGGCAAGAAACTTATAAAATGTATACCTGTTCCTGCAATAAACGAGTTTGCAGGCTGCTCGCCACAAGCCTGCTTCTATCCAACTCCCGGAGTCTGGGTCTTGACTCCTTGGCCCTTACCTACACCTGAGCTAGCCTGGCACCCCTACAGTATCCCCAGCCCCAGCATTTCCATTTTTAACCAGAGTTGATTGTCTTTTATTATTGGGTTGCAAGGATTCTTCCTTTCTTCTTTTTTTTTTTTTTTTTTTTTTTGTGGTGCTGGGGATTGAACCCAGTGCCTCACAGATTTCAGGCAGATGGTCTACCACTGAGTTATAACCCTATTTGTTCTTTCTTTTTTCTAGATACAAGTCCTTTATCAAATCTATAATTCGCTTAGGAGTTACAACCAGTTCTTTGAGTATTTCCAGGTCATAACAGTAGTGTTAACTCAAAATGTAGACCTGCATAGGACTGGCTGGTGATTGTAAAGTTTTGAGAGTAGGCTTATTTTCTTTTTACCCAGTCCCAAGATCAAGACAGGAAAGTTTATTTGCTGTCATTGTCCACACAGTGGGGTGTGTTTTTATTTCACAACAATATATTAGTATATAATTTTGTGGGTTCCAATTTTCTAATGGATCACACTTTTATCTCCTGCAACACCCCCTCCCTGCCACACACACTTTGTAGCTGTTAAACCCAGAAGTTCAAGGTTTGTAAGCTTTGGCAGAACATCTTGAGGAAAAAGCTTGTTCAGTATTTAGTGTAACCATATTCCCTTTGTCTTCAGGAGCTGCAAATTCTTTGCTTTCATATCCACTCAGAAATGTGCTTATATAGCTGAATACAATTTAAAAAACATTGCTAAGTTGGCAGTAAAGCATACAGGTTCGTTGAGGGTATCTAATATACAATATTTCTATGAATAATAATCAGATTATGGCTGGGGTTGTGGTTCAGTGGTAGAGTGCTTGCCTAGCATGTGTGGGGCCCTGGGTTTGATCCTTAGCACCACATAAAAATAAAATAAAGGTGTTGGATCCACCTACAACTAAAAAAATATAAAATATAAAAAAAATCAGATCATTGTAGTTAAGAAGGTCAATAAACTGTGTGGCTAATGTGATTTGTTGACCCAGAGCCTCTTATACACTAGGCAAGTACTCTGCCACTGAGCTATGACCGCAGCCTTGAGTTGTACCTTTTATAACCCAATTCATGGCATATAGTATGTAAAGTTTACAAGAACAGAACTTTTTGTCTGTTCATTCACTACTCAATAAATATTTCATGAGTGAATAGAACTACTTGTAAATTTCAAATCAAATGTAATCTCTTTGAGTAGTTTTCATTATACTAACTAGAGAATTTCTTGTTCACTTTGGCAAGAGAGAAAGGAGCCAGCTTTCTTTTTCTTTTCTTCTATTCTTTTAAGAAAAGTATTTAAGAAAGTATAATATAATTCAGAAAATTGCTGATCAGCTTGGTTAATTTTCACTAACTGAATGCTCTTGTGTAAATATTACCTAGATCAAGAAACAGCAGAAACAGGCCCAAACTTTCAAAAGTAACACTTTAGAAAAGTAATTTTCATATAATTTCATGGGAATCTGACTCTGTAGCGACTGAGATGTGGTGGTTAAATATTTGCCAGAAAGGTGACTGTAAAATGTTAGCTGCACATGAATTTTTCCTTTGTAGATATGATTAATGGAGAATGCCAGATTTCTTATAATCCTGGAGCCTACGGCCAGTGATTGTGTGGCACTCATATTCAACATGATGAATAGTGTTGCTAATGGTTTGTATCCTAGGGGTGTGAGATAATAAATTTTTTATTGAACTCTAAATTCATGCTTTAAAGTACGACTAGAGTCTGCATCCATTTCTATGCACAGAAAAGGCAATATGGAATATACTTTAGAGTCAAAGTTTTTAAAAGAAAGTGTTTTGTTGCTTTCTCTAGTTCCATTAAATAATTTACTTTTTTAACTTTTCCTATCATGTAGAGCAAGGGTTGGCAAACTTTTTTTTTTCTGTTTTTTATTCTGTCATTTATTTCTAATTTCAATCCATTATGATCTGACAGAATACAAGGTAGTATCTCTGTCTTCTTGTATTTGCTAACAGTAGCTTTGTGGCATAAAAATTGGTCTATTTTAGAGAAGGATCCATGTGCTGCTGTGAAGAAAGTGTATTCGTTCTTTGTTGGATGGTATATTCTGTATATGTCCATTAAGTCTAAATTGTTGACTGTGTTATTGAGATCTATGGTTTCTTTATTCAATTTTTGTTTGGACAATCTATCCAGCAGTGAGAGAGGTGTGTTAAAATCACCTAGTATTATTGTGTTGTGGTCTATTTGATTTCTGGATTTCTGGAATTGAGAAGGATTTGTTTGACATACATGGATGAGCCAATGTTCGGGGCATAGATATCTATGCTTGTTATGTCTTGCTGATTTATGCTTCCCTTAAGCAGTATGTAATGTCCTTCTTTATCCCTTCTGACTAGTTTTGGCTTGAAGTCCACATTATCTGAAATGAGGATGGATACTCCAGCTTTTTTGCTGTGTCTGTGTGCATGGTATGTTTTTTCCCATCCTTTCACCTGTAGTCTGTGGGTATCTCTTTCTATGAGATGAGTCTGTTGCAGGCAGCATATTGTTGGATTTTTCTTTTTAATCCAATCTGCCAGTCTCTGTCTTTTGATTGATGAGTTCAGGCCATTAACATTCAGGGTTATTATTGTGATATGATTTGTATTCCCAGTCATTTGACTCATTTTTGTTTTTTGACATGATTTTGTTTCTCCTTTATTTGGCTATTCCTTTAGGCTAGTTCCTCCTGTTGCTGATTTGCATTATTGCTTTTCATCTCTTCCTCATGCAATATTTTGCTGAGAATGTTCTGTAATTATGGCTTTCTTTTTGTAAATTCTTTTAGCTTTTGTTTATCATGGAAGGATTTTATTTTGTTGTCAAATCTGAAAGTAAGTTTTGCTGGGTATAAGATTCTTGGTTGGCATCCGTTTTCTTTTAGGGCTTGGTAAATGTTGTTCCAGGTCCTTCTAGGTTTTAGGGTCTGGATTGAAAAATCTGCTGATATTCTTATTGGTTTCCCCCTGAATGTAATTTGATTCTTTTCTCTCGCAGCCTTTAAAATTCTGTCTTTATTTTGTATGTTAGGTATTTTCATAATAATGTGCCTTGGTGTGGGTCTGTTGTAATTTTGTATATTTGGAGTCCTGTAAGCCTCTTGTACCTGGTTTTCCATTTCATTCTTCAGATTTGGGAAATTTTCTGATATTATTTCATTGAATAGATTGTTCAATCCTTTGGTTTGTTTCTCTAAGCCTTCCTCAATCCCAATAATTCTTAAATTTGGCCTTTTCATGATATCCCATAGTTCTTGTAGATTCTGTTCATGATTTCTTACCATCTTCTCTGTTTGTTCAACTTTGTTTTCAAGATTAAATATTTTGTCTTCAATATCTGAGGTTCTGTCTTCCATGTGTTCTATCCTATTGGTTATGCTTTCTATGGAGTTTTTAACTTGGTTTATCGTTTCCTTCATTTCAAGGATTTCTGTTTGTTTTTTTTTTTTTCAATATCTCTCTTCATTGAAATGCTTCCCGTATTTGCTCTTTTAACTGTTGATTGGTGCGATCATTTAATGCCTGCATTTGCTTTTTCATCTCTTCCTTCAATGCCTGCATTTGCTCTTTCATCTCCTCGTTTGTTTCCCTGATCGTTTTGATTATGTACATTCTGAACTCCCTTTCTGACATTTCTTCTGCTGTGCTGTCATTGGGATTTATTGATATAGTATCTAGGTTTGTTTGGGACATTTTCTTCCCTTGTTTTCTCATATTGGTCAGATATCAGTGGGACTCTGAGGTATTGCAGATTTCCTCTGTTGGCTTATAGTGTCCCTGTAGATTTCCAGTGTATCCCCTCCCAGCCTTCAGTAGCCTGAAGTCTTGGAGGAACTTGATAATGCAGTGCTTCCGAAGAAAGCTGCCCCAGCCTGCTACTGGGTCCAGGGCTGGGGGCTGGTTCTGCATGGAAATCCTCCCGCTGGCTGCTTGGGGAAGTTTCTCCCTGCCCTGCCCTGGTCTGAGAAGCTGCCTGTGGGCCGGGGCCTGCTGCTGGGTCCGGGCTTGGGGCCGGCACAGTGCAGAAAAGCTCTCACTGGGCGGGCCTGCTCCTAGAAGCTGGCTGTGGATTGCGCCTGCCACCGGAGAGAGCAGAGCTGCTTGGCGAAGACTCTCGCTGCCCTGCCCTGCTCCGAGAATATGCCCACTGTCCAGGCCTACTGTCCAGGCCTGCTGCCCCGGCCAAGCTTTGCGCAGTGGGAGAGACTCACCCCTTGGCTCTATGTTGGTCCGAGTCTCTCAACACCTCCCCTTCTTGAATCCTGAGTTCTGGAGAGACGGGAGATGCTGTCACCCTCTAGTCCACCATCTTGGATCTCCTCAAACATTTTTCTTAAAGGACAAGTACTAAATATTTTAGTATTGAGGGTGGTACTGTCTCTGTCACAACTACTCAGTTCTGCTAGTGTAGTGTGAAGCCAACTGTAGACAATACATAAATGATTGTGAGTGGCTGTGTTCCAGCAAAACTTTATTTACAAAACAGGTAGATAAGAGTTTGCTGACCCTGATCTAGAATAAGACCTCAACAAATGGATACTCAATGAACTATCATAGGGGAATCTGTCATTCAGTAATTCAGTTAACAAATTACTGAGTGGGTGCTAATTGCCAAACTGAGGACTAAATTATGAGGCTGTTAACTAAATTATGGTATACCTGGACTACATTGGAGTTCTAGCTCAGTGTGGGAAATCAAGATAAAAGTTTTAAGTTTATATCTTAATAAATACAGACTGATACTGAAAGAAATGTATAAATTTTTGTTAGGTAGAAAGGCAGTGGAAAATTCTTTTCTGCTTTTCAAATTGTCTTCAGGGTTCTTGCATTCCAAAAACAACTAAAAGTGACCTAATGGGATGCCAGTTAAAACTTGTTTTCATTGCTGTTATGTACAGATTGAACATACTTAATCTGAAATCCAAAATATTCCAAAACTCTAAAGTTTTTAATCATGGACATGATGCCAATAGTAGAAAATTCCATACCTGATTTCATGTGACGGGTTTATTAAAACACAGGCACACTAAAAATATTGTATAAAATTATCTTCAACCTGGGTGTAGTGGTTAATGTCTGTAACCCCAGCAATTTGAGGGACTGAGGCAGGAAGATTGCAAGTTTGAGGCCAACCTTAACAATTTAGTGAGACCTTGAGCAACTTGGCAAGACCCTGTCTCAAAATAAAAAAAAAAAATATAAAAGGGCTGAGGCTATAGTTCAGTGCTAAAATGCCCCTGGGCTAAATTCCCAGTACAAAAAAAAATCACATTAATTTTATATTTAGACTTGGATACATTCCCAAGGTATCTCATTACATATATGTGAATAATCTAAAATCTGAAGAAGGAAGAAATCCTAATCACTTCTGATTTCAAGCATTTTAGATTAGGGATACTCAATTTATAGAATGAACAAGAAGTTTTGTAAAACTTGTTCAGTGAAGTTCTGAAGCCTTTTTACCTAATCAGTATAAGGTTGACATGTGACAGTATGTTTCTGCTTTGTTCAAGATATATTGTCATTTCTCTTTTAAATTTTTTTTTCTATTTTAACAGTGCCCTTATGTCTGTCATTTGTTATATTTACTTACCAAAAAAGAAAATGGTGAGTATTTTCATTTCAGTTGTGTTATATTCACTGTGTGGAATTAGCATTTTGGCATTTATAAAGTTAAAATAATTATTAGCATTAGTTATATGACAGGATTTGAGTTGGGAATATAGCTCCATTTGTAGAGTGCTTGCCTTGCATGCATAAGGCCCTGGATTCAATCACCAGCACCACACGCACGCACACACACACACACACACACACACACATATATACAAAGTTATATGACGGGATTCATTTTGCAGGAATTGCTTTGTAGTACTTTTATCTAAGATCATCTGCTTAATGGCTTAACTGAACAGGGTGTTTTAACAAGAAACACATGAATTACGTGGTGGTTAAGTATAATCTTTTTTTTTCTTTTGTTTGAGCCAAATGCATAAAACTTCTTTTACTTTTTCTAGTCAAACCATTTCGTGTAAGAAAGCTGCTTGATCTTCAGGCTAAAATGGTGAGTACTGAGAAGGCCTGAGACTAGCTAGTTTATACTATGAACCAGGTACTGAAGTAGGCTTTGGAGATAGAAAATCAAATAAGTCATTATCTTAAAAGAACTTGTTTTCCAGGGAGCTCAGTCAAGCAAAAAATCATAAGGCTGAGGGTATAGTTCAGTAGTAGAGTGCTTGCCTAGCATGCATGAAGCCCTGGGTTTGATTCCCCAGTACCACAATAAACAAAAAAAAGAAAGAAAGAAAGCAAGCAACAAGCAAGGATCAGACTGGGGTCAAGGAGGAAAGTTGATGGTTGAGAGGAATTTAATGGGATGAATAGGATTTAAATAGGCAAAGAAGGGAGAGAAGGATACTCTGTTAGAGGGAATAAAGAGCCTGAGCAAAGATATGTAGATGTCAAACAACAAAATACTGTTTTGGGGAAGTGGGTTGTAGCCAGGCACAGAGGTGTACACCTGTAATCCCAGCGGCTCTGGAGGCTGAGGCAGAAGAATCTCGAGTTGGAAGCCAGCCTCAGCAAAAGCAAGGCACTAAGCAACTCAGTGAGACCCTGTCTCTAAATAAAATACAGTATAGGGCTGGGGCTGGGGCTCAGTGGTTGAGTGCCCTGAGTTCAATCCCTGGTACGGTCCTCGCCCCTGCAAGACAAAGGGGGGTAGTGAGTCATTAGGGCTAGTATACTACGTACTGGGAATAGCTAAAAATGAGTTTATAATTTTTGTGGATGTTTCTAGAAAAAACATTTCAAGACATTTTCTTCTAGATACTTAAACTTTAATATATTCTCTGACTATTATCTCTTGTCCTTATAGCTCTCTTTCATTGTTATTTCCAGTATACCTGTCCAGTAACAGAGGTCTCTGAAGCTCTGGAGTAGTGTCCATGCCTATTTCAAGTTGTCGTGGCATACCTAAAGACATTCACATTGCGTCAAAAACACAAACATAGAATATACTTACGTTTCTCCAATGTGAAGTTTCCTTTTAGTGCATACAGTTCAATAATTGATCCTGTTTTATAGCTTCTTGTTTTGTTTCCATGAGTACAATATCTTCTCTTAGTTCTCTGAGGCTATTAATGATAATATTTTTATCCAAGTTGAATTTTATTTCACCTGGATAGAAATTGTGAAAAAGATATATATTTTCCCATGCTACAGCAAAATATTTCAATGGAATAAGAAAATTCTTTCCATAGTATAAGTTCCTATTGATTTGTATAACAGAAACACAGTATATATTCAAGGTAAAAATGAGTTATTAGATGATTGTCTAAAAATTTAAAACCCAGGTTTTAAATGTATGGTTTCATTATTAACATTTGATATAGTACATTGTTAAATTATTCCCGTTATAAATTAACACCCATTTATAAAGATGCATTTATAACATTGTTTTAATTTTTGATTAATTTGGGCAAGTTCAACAATATCAAATCAAGAAGACATATATTCTCATGTGTAATCTGACCTGCTTGTAATAGTAACAGGATACATGAGCAAATCGATTTATGAATTTCTGATGCCAGCTAAGACTTGTATCCTATCCATCTGCATCCATGCCCCATAACTCCCAATATATAAGGAAACAAAACCAGTAATTGCCTTTCTGATGATAGGCATTAACGATGGAAAGTAGAGCAGGCATGTTATTCTCCCACATATACTGGACTTTGTTGAAAGTCCAGTATTCTTTGGAATAATAAGGGGTATTAGGTTTCATCCTAAGAGTTGATGAGGATAGTTTCTGGGATCTCCCTCTACCAAAGCATGAACCTTTGTTTATGTACTTTGGACTGTGCTTTCTTTTTCCTCTTCCCAGTTTTCTCCCCGCCACCTTTTTAAGGCAGGGACACTCTACCACTGAACTATGTCCCCAGCCCTTTTTAATTTTATTTTGAGATGGGGGCTCACTAAGATGTTGAGGCTGTCTTCAAACTGTGATCCTCCTGCCTCAGCCTCCCAAGCAGCTGGGATTATAGGTGTGTACCACTGTACCTGGTGCCTGCCAGCTCTGTTTCTGTTTCCTCATAGTTGGTTTTTTTTTTTTTTTTTTGCAGTGCTGGGGATTGAACCCAGGGACTTGTGCTTGTGAGGCAGGCACTCTACCAACTGAGCTATATCCCCAGCCTCTCATAGTTCTTTTATAGCTTATTTGGTCTGTCTTTAATCATAGTGGGCTTTTATCAAATGCTTGGTAGAGCTTGTTTGTTCATATTTAATAGTAAAGCTCTAAAATGGTGATTGAAAACTTGTGTGCCTGAGCAGGGCTTTTTCATCATAGGAACTTGATGTCTCCCTGGGGAGCCTCCCTGATGAATGTGCCAATTTTCCCAGAGAGATATTCTGTTTCCTGCCTGGGGGTTCCAGGGTTCTCCAGAGAATGAGAACCAATAGTGTGTGTGTGTGTGTGTGTGTGTGTGTGTAGACTGTCTGCTATAGAACCCAGAAGAGCTGATGGTTCAAAAAATACCTGAAGGCAGTCTGCTGGAAAAGTTTCTGTCCCTCAGAGAGACTGGTCTTTTTGTTCTATTCAGACCTTCAACTGATTGTACAAGATCCACCTAAATTATAGAGGCCAATCTGCTTTACTTAAAGTTTTCCTAGTTAAATGTTAATTTCCTCCAGAACAACCTCAGAAACACCCCAAAATAATGCGTGACCAGCCAAATTGATACATAAAATAACCATCATAGGGGTATAAACCTGGCTATTGGTACTCTGTGACACAAGTAGTAGGAAGGAGAAAAGAGTGGTTGGTCTTGGTATTCTTCCCTAGATGTGCCTGGAATCTTAAGTCCTGCTTCATCTTCGGGGAGTGAAACCCTAAGGTTTTACCAGTGTAGTGAAGGAATTTGGGTTATAATTGCTTATGTAGGCTTTCAAGTGATCCTATTTTCTTTCCCTCTTGAAACTCCACTTTTCATAGGTATCTAGTCCTTCAGAATTTTGAACCTTTCTGGAAGTTCACAAATAGGAATTGGCTTCCTTTGAGGAATTTTGTATTGGTGCCTCGGTTTTATATTCTCTGTTCTGCTTTGCCCATCTTTATTTTTTAGGTTCCAGAATATTCAGATCTCTCATGTACTCTTGTCTCTTCTGTTGTTCTTCTTGAACTTGTGCTTTATGACTTTTTCATTCTTTTACTGTTTTTAATGGAGCTTTGGCAGGACCTTAGGGTTAATCACATATGTTCAGTATGCCATATTTAACTGAAAGTCTTCTACTTTTTAAATGTTAACTTTTTAATAAAAAAATATGTTTAGTTAAAAGGTCTCTGCATTCCCAGGTGTAGTGATGTACGTCTGCAATCCCTGTGGCTTGGGAGGTTGCTGAGGCAGGAGGATCACAAGTTCAAAGCCAGCCTCAGCAACTTAGGCCCTAAGCAAATCAGTGAGTCCCTGTCTCTAAATAAAATTTTAAACGGTGGAGGGGCTGGGGATGTGGCTCAGTGGTTAAGTGTCCCTGGGTTCAATCCCTGGTATCAAGAAAAAAAAAAAAGAAATTAATAAAGGGTGTGGTAGAGGGTTGTTAAAGGGAGGTTGGATTTGACCAGTGCAAGCTGTATGCATATGTGGAAATATCACACTGAATCTAGTTAATATGCATTTAATAAAAAGCAAAAGATTTTTAAAAAGTAAGTTTTAGCTAGGCATGGTGGTGCACACCTCTAATCCCAGTGACTCAAGAGGCTAAAGGTAGGAGGATTGCAAATTTGAGGCCCTTCTGGGTAACTTAGTGAAAACCTGTCTCAAAATAAAAAATAAAAAAGTGCTGGTAGAGTACCCTTGGGTTCAATCCATAGTAACACACACACACACACACACACACACAAGACTTTAAATTAACTTAATTTTTTTTTGGTACTGGTCATTGAACTTAGGGGCATATGACAACTGAGTCACATCCCCAGCCCTATTTTGAATTTTATTTAGAGACAGGGTCTCACTGAGTTGTTTATTGCCTTGCTTTTGCTGAGACTGGCTTTGAACTCAAGATCCTTCTGCCTCAGCCTCCCGAGCCGCTGGGATTACAGGTGTGTGCCACCATGCCTGGCAATAAACTTAATTTAATGAAGCGTTTATAAAATAGGAAGAATCATATGCCACATAACATTTTCATTAACAATAGGCTTCACATACAATGGTATTTATCATAGAGCTTCTATGTAGTATGTAGTAGGCTGTATATCTAGATTGGTGTAAGTACATTCTGTGATGTTCACAATGATAAAATCACCTAACAATGCATTTCTCATAACATATCCTCATCATTAAGTGACACATAACTACTATATTTCTAATCTCTATTTGCTACCTTTGTACAGTATTAAACAAAATTTTAATATAATAAAACAACTTGGTTGCCTTTTTGGATTCATTTTAATGGTATGCTTTCTCTGGATAGCTGATATCTAGCAGTAGTGATTTCTTTCATTGTGAAGTTAGTGTGTTTGTGAAGACTTTTTTCAATAATAATCAAGTTGCTTGACAGTTGCAAACCAGTTTTGAGATTTCCCAGTCAGCTTCCCAAGATTTATGATAATCAGGCATCACATTAATATTTCTTCTGCTCTGTTTCCTTGGCTTCCCTGTTGGACCTACCTCCTTGATGTCTAAATCGCGGATGAGTAAACTAAGTCCTGAATATGCTACCAGTGAGAATAAGCCATGTTATACTAGGAAGTGTGACTGGCAAGACTAAGATATGGATAGGGAAGAAGATAAAATAGGAAGAGGAGAGAAAATAACAAGGAAGAAGTAGAACAGGTAGAAAGGTCATAAAATAGAAGTTCTCAGGTTGGCAAAGTTCATTTTATGATGGTTGATTTAAATATCTGGTTACTTATTCCTTTATTTTCTGTAGCATCTTTCTATAGTTATAGTAAAATTGGAATCTGAATATCTGTTTAATCTCAACTTATTATTTTTATTCTTCTTGGTACTTGTTTCTTTAGTTTCTTA
The DNA here is from genome assembly GCF_902686455.1 of Sciurus vulgaris. Taxonomy (NCBI): domain Eukaryota; kingdom Metazoa; phylum Chordata; class Mammalia; order Rodentia; family Sciuridae; genus Sciurus; species Sciurus vulgaris. Next base: position 49,320,940 of record NC_136471.1, on the reverse strand, counting down.
CTGGCCACAAAATTGAAAATGGAAAATTGTGATTTTATTTCAGGGAATGCAGCCTCATCTCCAGGCTTTGTTGTCGCTATATAAGTTCTTTGTTCCTACTTTGATTTCTGTAACTTTGCCTGTAAGGAAGAAGGTAAGGGATTATAGAGAGATAAGTCATATTGAAATTGAAATATATTATTTTTATAAGTTTACAGATTTGAATGAAAATATGTATTGCTTATTGTATAAAGATCTAGTGTTGTAGCACTATTTGGAAATAGTTTTATTAGGGATTGGTTTGTGTTGTTCCATTTGATTCATTTAATAGATTCTTGATTAGGAATACACATTAAATGGATTTGTGTGGGTACAAAATCATAATAATATACTTTCGGTTAATGAAGAACTTATAGTTTATTTTGCTCCAACTTACCAGTACCTACTCTCTTGTACTTTACACCCAAAATTATAGATCTATTTTAAGAGTTCAGAGAATATGTGGAATTCAGCTCTACTTGCTGTGAGGCTAAGAAATCGACAACCTTTTCCAGAACCTCTAAAACTGGTGTTAGGTCCAGCAAATGTGCGCCCTCTAAAAAGAGTAAGTGTCTGAACCTCATATGACTTGTGTGCCTTTCTTTTGTAAAATCCAAATAATAACCATTCAGACATTGGAGGAAATTATACAATTTTAAATCCATTTTATTTATGCAATATACTGTGGAAACCATATTTAGACTCCATTAATTGAAACAACAACTGCTTTTATACTTATAATCTATAGTCTCTTTAGTCCAGTGATAGATTGTTCTATTATCTGTCTCCTTTAGAAATGGAATTCTCACTCAGTTATACCTGTGCTAAATTCTGGTAGCTACACTAAAGAATTTGGAAAAAAAGAGATGAGTCTTTCTGATTGTCTCAATCACAGTAGATCACTTCCAGTAGAACAGCTTCAAAACTTCTCTCAACTCTTAAAAAACATCCATTGCTTAGAGGTATGTGATTGGACTATCTGTTCATCTGCATTTTCTATTTGACTTTCATGGCTTTAGTTTTTGTTGTGTATTCCCTATATGATGTTTTCCTTGTTGCCATGACCCACTTTTTATATACTTACTGCTGATTAGATGTTTTATCTTTATAGCTGCCTTCTCAGATGGGCTCAGTGCTGAATAACTCTCTGCTACTTCACTATATTAACTGTGTCAGAGATGAGTCAGTCTTACTGAGGCTTTATCACTGGTTGAGTCAAACATTACAAGAAGGTAAGACTTAATACTTTAAAAAGTATTGAATAAATAAGAACAGAACAAAATAGTTTACAAATGAGTTTCTTTTATAAGGGTGCCAAATTCTAGATAAGAAGAAACTTCATAGGCTGTGATCATTTCTCTGGTAATCATATATTCAACACAAGAATACTTCTGTTGTAATTTTAAGGCAGTAAGAAAGAAGGGTTGTTGTTAAACGCTGCTGGATGGCTATGAGAACTCACTGACCATCACAATCCAAGGTCTCTTTTTCCTTGCATGCCCAGAAACTTGCCATCAGCAAGAGTATTGGGTTAATGCTGACAAAACTCAGAGGAGACTAATATATAAGGTAGAATGTCAAATTGTTATTTTAAAATGGAAAAGATTCTTTCTGATAACCACAATGTTTATATCTGACAACTAGAATATCCCTTCTTTTCCACTAGCATATATGGAAGACAGGTTTGTCATTAGAAGATTTCTTAATTATAGGATTAAAGGAAAGGGCAGTAAGAAGTCTTTCACCTAGGACATAGTAAAACATGTTCATTTCATTCCTCCAAAGGGGAATATTTCTCTAGAGATAGTCTTTCTGTTTACCAGAATATGTGTTTCTTTCCTCGATACGCAACTTCTGGCTCTTCAAGTGTTTAAAATCAGTTTTAGTCTGTTCTAGGCTAATTCTTCTACTCAGAGTCTTTCTTTAGAAAGGACATGATGTAATACATTAGATTTCCAATTAGTAAATTGTTACCATATGTAGATTATACCCAATAAACCCTAATTGAAGCATAGTGTATTCTCAAATTTTTTTTGTGGGGCGTACTAGGGCACTCAACCACTAAGCCACATCCCCAGCCCTATTTTGTATTTTATTTAAAGACAGAATCTTACTGAGTTGCTTAGCGCCTCACTTTTGCTGAGGCTGAATTTGAACTTGTGATCCTTCTGTCTCAGCTTTCCGAGCAGCTGGGATTATATGTGTGTGCCACTGTGCCTGGCTCAAACTTTTAATTTGTATGTTAATAGTTTCTTGGATTACTATGTGATATAAAGCTAATCACATTCATTATATATTAATTTTATCAGTTTTTTTCATTATAAACCTTCCCCTAAGCTACCATATTTTTAAGGAGCATCTTACTATCACCTCCGTATCCCTGTTACACTCTGTAGTATGAGTTGTCTAGAATGTGAGACAACTTTTAAAATTTTTCATTTATTTGTCACTTTAAAGTAGTGCTAATTATATGTTGTTTGTTTTTTATTGTTATGCAACCATATGCTTATGTTCACTATTTGTGATCTAGAATGTATTTGGTATAAGGTGAATAATTATGAACATGGAAAAGACTTTGCCAACTTCCTGGACACTATCATTAGGGCACAGTGTTTCTTACAGGTAAGATTCCACTTACTTTCTGCACACTCCACCACTCTTTACTAAAATTTATTTAGATGTCCATCAAAAACTTTTTCTTTAGTACCTGACATCTTTTGTAAGCAACATTTGCTCAATATGAAATTCACTGTAAACAGAACTGAGGGGGACTGATGTTTATCTCTGCACTGTTGGATTTGAAGAAAGAATGTTACATTTTATAATTAAAAAGGAAAGGCCTATCTGTGATTCAAGAGAAAAACTGAAGGTATCATTGAAGGCATATAAATAATTGAATTAGCCAATAATATAAATAATTGATTTAGCCAATAAAGTGAATCACATAGGGTCACTACTCATATCCTTAATAGCAACAAACATTCTTTGAGTGTCACGTATGTTCCAGCAAATGATCTATTTAGCCTGGTAATCCTGAGTTATATTTTAAGCTGTAATACAGATATCAGTGCCATCCCAAAGCCTTCATGCATCACCCAAGTCTGGATTAGCTACTTGTTTTACGTGCCCCCATTTCTCCCTGTTCTTACCTCTAGCATGGCCTTTTCAGCATCCATTTTCCCAAACATTATGAGCTTCCAGAAGGCGGTAACCATGTTTAACTTTTCTTAATGTTCTACTTGGTACCTAATTCAAAAGAGATGCTCAGTCAATGTTCAGTAAATCTTAGGGATTTGGTATGAAACCATTTAGTTGGAAACTGGGTGTGAATGATGGTAGTGAGAATTAAAGGGAGTAATTTAGGTTGACTTTTGGGTTTCCTGCTGAGAAGATAGATGGCCTTCACTGAGAAAAGGAATATAGGACAAGAAGTCTTGAAAAGAAAGGTAAGTTTTATTTAAGAGTTGTCTTGGATATCTAAGAGGTCATATCCAGTAGGTAGTAAGATTGAGTCAAGAGCTCAGAAATGAGATATGGGCTAAAGATATAAATTTAGAACTTCTCGTGATAAAGGTGGCATTTTATCTCTCATATGGATGAGATTATCCAGAGATTTCATGTCATGAAAATAAGGTTTTGGATAGCATCCTGGTGAATGCTAATACTTAAGGCTCAAAGGAAAAAAGGGAAATACTAGTATTTACTTTGGTGGAAATGTAAGCATCCTAGACACTTGGACTTTCCCAGATGGGGCTACTCAGAGTTTGGATTTGGTCTATGGCCCCTAAAGAAATTCTAACCCTATTATATAACATTGTACACATTTTATTGACTATTCAAGTTATATTTTATGTACTCTATTTTTTTTTTTTGGGTGCTGGGGATCGAACCCAGGGCCTTGTGCTTACAAGGCAAGCACTCTACCGACTGAGCTATCTCCCCAGCCCCCCTTATTTTATGTACTCTAAAATAATAAATTTCATTTATCTTTAAAGATATTCCATTATTTGACTTTTTACCTTCTTACATTCTTTCCAATATATAAAGTCTAAAAAAATTTTTTATTCTAATTTGTTGTACATGACAGTAGAATGTTGTTATACCAGAATTTCATTCTTCTGGTGATATTCCATCACACATACACACACACACACAAACACCACATTTTCTTTATCCATTCATCCGTTGAAGGGCATATAGGTTGGTTCCATATTTTAGCTATGGTGAATTCAGCTGCTGTAAACATTGATATGGCTGCATCATTGTAGTATGCTTATTTTAAGTCCTTTGGGTATAAACTGAGGAGAGGGATAACTGGGTCAAATGGTGGTTCCATTCTAGTTTTCTGAGAAATCTCCATACTGCTTTCCATAATATAGTGTTTGAAAAGTATATTGATAAAGATGGTAATGCATCTAAATACTAATCATGTCATACGTTTTATTAGCACTTATGGTGCCTAACACTTTTATTAGATTGATGAGAAAAAAAATTAGTGATAAAGTGAAACAGCCATAGTGTAAAATAAGAATAAGCTGGTTTCCTGTAAAGTAATTATGACTATAAAGAGTTCCATGTAAGGTTTTGCTATCAACTTGTGTTTTAGGAGGGATTTTATTCCTGTGAAGCATTCCTATATAAGAGCCTTCCTCTCTGGGATGGCCTCTGTTGTCGGTCACAATTCCTTCAGCTTGTGAGCTGGATTCCTTTTAGTAGTTTCTCAGGTATGTATCTGAAAACTTGGAGTCATTTAATTCAGTGTAATATGAATTTAAAGGATTTTTAATATGCCTTTTTTTAAATTCCTAGAGGTGAAGCCGCTTCTTTTTGACCATCTAGCACAGCTCTTCTTTACATCAACCATTTATTTCAAGGTAAAAAAAATTGTCCCAGTTAATCTCAGTAAGAGGTATTTTTTATTGCCTGTGGTACATAATTCCAAATTGATATTATAGCAATGATTTTTTTTGAGTGATTCTGTTGAATCTGAACTTTGAGGTATTGTATTACTCAATTCAAAGTTAACAATTTTTTGCTTTTAATGTTTTGTTTTATGTAGTTTTCCTGAATTGTTTCCACTTGAACCAAATGATAAAGTGAATGAATGTGGAAAATGTGTCTTCATCTTCTTATTATTGTTAGAACTGGAGATTGAAACAAGGGCCTTGCACATGCTAGGCAAGTGCTCTACCACCAAGGCATACCCCCATCCTGCAAATGTGTATTAAAAAAATGGGAAATACTCAACCATACTTGATTTGATTGTTGTGGTTTGTATTTTTATAGATAATACTTATTCATTTCACAAATATTCACTGAGCACCCACTGAAACCGAAGTTTTGAAATGAAACTCAATTCCTTGCTTCTGCTGGTGGGTGTGGTCTGTGTAAGGTTGCAGAACTCTGCAGCAGAGAAGTGTTGTAGCTATTAATGGTGGGTCATGCCCTCCAGTGTTTCAGCAGACCCCAGTAGCTCACAATCAGTTTCTTCTCTCTGGATTTTTGTCTTGCGAATTGGAAGAATGAAATCCACAGACCAGTATGAGTGAGTGTAAGAGTAGGATTTAGTGAAGAATAGAAACAGGAACAGAACTCTTGCAGTGCAAGAGGGGATCCAATAGCAGGTTTTCTCCATCTGAATGTGCTAGTCTAGGGTTTATATAACACTTGGGTCACTGCTATTGGTCCAAACTTATGCTAATTAGGGTTTGGAAACATACTAACACTATTGGTCAACTCTAGAGTACAATCTTTTCAGTCCCAAATTCCATCCAGGTCTGTCCCAGTTCCATTTTCTCCTCACAGGTTAGGAAGCAGGAGGTTGAAGTTGTGAGATGGTCTGTGCTTGCAGGTTCCATGCTGCAGCACTGAGTGGAGTGGGCTTCTGCAGTAGGTGTCTGAACTGTGCTAAGACCTGGCCACCAAAGTGTGATAGGTTGGTGTGCCTTGGCTTTCAAGGCCCCAGGACCACCACTCCAGCATGGTGGTCACCATGTGGCTTCAGGCTGTGCTTGCCACCCACACTCCAATCCACCTGGGCTGCCACTGCTCTACTCCACTGGTCTGCTGTGGCCGTTGGGAGGGATCAGTAGGCCGCCTTGGTGGGTTGGCAGCCAGGAAGCCATGTCACCACTATATACTAGGCACTCTTCTTAACACTGGGAATATACTAGTGACCAAAGCAAACAAACTCCTTGTGACATTCATATTGTGTATTTATAATATAGTCATTTTCAAATTCTTCCAGTTTTATTTGATAAAATTAAGTGTGTTATTATTTTTGGGGTCGTCTCCAAAAAGACCACTCTGGCTTTCCAGATCTACCTGGATGAGTTTAAGGCCCATTTTCTTACAGAATATTTATTTTACTCCCAAAAGAGTGATAATATAAATAGTGTTTATTTTACAACTTTTTTTCATTTAAATCACTTACTATTTCAGGAAAAATATGTTGTTCTGGTTAGTATTTGTCATAAATGAATGGTACTTTATACTTTATTACTTGAATTTGATTTTTTTTATTAGAACTTTATGGTTATATGTAGTAGATGGGTTCATCCCAATAAACTCATACATGCATAGAAATCAATTTTGGTTCATGATCCCCCCCTTTTCCCTCCTACCCTCCCTCCCCTCTCTTATTCTCCTTCCTTCACTCTACTAGACTTGTTTTTGCTCATCTCTTATTTTATATTTCATTGTTTCTTTATGTAATATTATCCTTCCCTCCCCATTCCTTTATTTTACTCTAGTTTCCACAAATGAGATAAAACATTTGACCTTTGAGTTTCTAAGTTTGGTTTATTTCACTTAGAATGATATTATTCTCCATTTCAATCCATTTACCATCCATTTTCAAAATGGATTCTGATAATTCTCTGGATTTCAGAGGGGTCTGTGGTGATAGGTCCTTTTCATCTCTGGTCTCATTGATGTGCTTCTTCCTCTTTCTTTTGGTTATTTTGGCTAAGGGCTAGTCAATTTTATTTTTTCAAAGAACAAATTCTTTTTTTTTTTTTTTTTTTTTTTTTTTGCATGTTAAGCAGGTTTTATTTAAAGCTAATAATACAGACTTCTCCCGGCAGGGAGAAGGGGGCCATGGCTGATGTTCTAAAGTCCCAAGAAGTGAGCTCACCCTACGTCTTTTATAGGTTAAATTCTCAAAGAACAAATTCTTATGTTACATTGATCCTTTGTGTTCTTATTCTCAAATTCATTGATTTTGGCTCTGATCTTAATTATTTCTTGTCTTCTATTGGTTTTTGGGTTAGTATGTTCTTTTTCTAAGGCCTTGAGGTAGAGCATAAGTTTATTTATATGGGCCTTTGTGAATTTTTAAAATTTGTTCCAAATAGTTATACATGACTGCAGGATGTGTTTCAAGTCATTGTACACAAATGGAGCACAACTTCTCATTTCTCTGGATGTACACAATGCAGGGTCACACTGTTTGTACAGTTATACATCTATATAGGGTAATAACGTCCATTTCTTTTCATCAACTTTCCCACCCCACACCCCCTCCCCTCCCTTCACTCCCCTCTGCCCAATCCAGAGTTCCTCCATTCTTCTCTGTCTGTCCCCCACCAATTATGGATCAACATCCACATATCACAGAAAACATTTGGCCTTTGGTTTTTTGGGATTGGCTTATTTTGCTTAGCCTGATATTCTCCAACTCCATCCACTTACCTGCAAATGCCATAATTTTATTCTTCTTTTATACACAATATTCCATTGTGTATATATACCACATTTTCTTTATCCATTCATCTGTTGAAGGCATCTAGTTTCATTCCATAGCTTAGCTATTGTGAAATGAGCTGCTATAAACATTGATGTGGCTACATCACTGTAATATGCTGATTTTAAGTCCTTTGGGTATAAACTAAGGAGTGGAATAACTGGATAAAATGGTGGTTCCATTCCAAGTTTTCTAAAGAATTTCCATACTGCTTTCCAGAATGGTTGCGCCAATTTGCAATCCCACCAGCAATATATGAGTGTACCTTTTTCTTCACATCCTTGCCAACACTTGTTGTTGCTTGTATTCTTGATAATTGTCATTCTGACTGGAGTGAGATGAAATCTTAGTTATTATTTGTATTTCTCTAATTGCTAGAGATGTTGAACATTTTTTCATGTTTGTTGATCGATTGTATTTCTTCTGTGAAGTGTCTATTCAGTTCCTTAGCCCTTTTATTGATTGGGTTATTTTTTTTAATTTTTTTTATTTGTAGATGGACACAATATCTTTATTAACTTATTTATTTTAATGTGGTGCTCAGGATCAAACCCAGTGCCTTACACGTGCAGGGCAAGTGCTCTACCACTGAGCTACAACCTCAGCCCAGGGTTATTTGTTTTTTTGCTGTTAAGTTTTTCATATTCTTTATATATCCTGGAGATTAGTGCTATATCTGAGGTACATGTGGTAAAGATTTTCTCCCATTCTATAGGCTCTTTCTGCACATTGTTTATTATTTCCTTCGTTGAGAAGAAGCTTTTTAGTTTGGGTCCATCCCATTTATTGATTCTTGATTTTATTTGTTGTGCTTTAGGAGTCTTGTTAAGGAAGTCAGGTCCTAAGCCATCCTGGTGAAGATTTGGGCCTACTTTTCATCTGTTATGCATGGGGGTTCTCTTGTCTTAGGTCCTTGATCCACTTTGAGTTGAGTTTTATACAGGGTGATTGATAGGGGTTTAATTTGTGTTGCATATGAATTTCCAGTTTTCCCAGCACCATTTGTTGAAGAGGCTATCTTTCTCCAATGAGTATTTTTGGCGCCTTTGTCTAATATGAGATAACTGTATTTATATGTGTTTGTTGCTGTGTCTTCTATTCTGTACCATAGGTCTACATGTCTCTTGGTGCCAATACCATGTTGTTTTTGTTACTATTGATCTATAGTTTTTGTGTGTGTGTGTGTGTGTGTGTGTGTGTGTGTTGCTGGGGATTGAACCCAGGGCCTTATGCCTGTAGGTCAAGCACTCTACTAACTGAGCTATATCCCTAGCCCCTCTGTAGTATAGTTTAAGGTCTGATATCATGCTACCTCCTGCTTCACTCTTCTTGGTAAGGATTGCTTTGACTCTTCTGGGTCTCTTATTTTTCATGAAGATGAATTTCATGACTGCTTTTTCTATCTCTATGAGTAATAATATTGGAATTTTAATAGGAATTGCATTAAATCTGTATAATGCCTTTGATAGTATGGCCATTTTGATATTATTTCTGCCTATCCAAGAACATGGGAGATTTTTCCATCTTCTAAGGTCTTCAATTTCTTTCTTTAGTGTTCTGTAGTTTTTATTATAGATGTCTTTTATCTCTTTCATTAGATTGATTCCCAAGTATTTTTTTTTTGAGGCTATTGCAAATAAGGTAGTTTTTTTTCCTAATTTCTCTTTTAGAGAATTCATCAGTGATGTATAGAAATGCATTTGATTTATGGGTGTTGAGTAAATGAATTCTTTGCTGCATTCATTTATTAATTCTAGAACTTCTCTTATATCACACTTTACTTCACAGATTATTTTAGCTATATACATTCTAAACTCCTTCTGACATTTCTTCTACTGTGCTGTCATTGGATTCTATTGTTGTAGCATCTTCGTTTGTTTGGAGGCTTTCTTCCCTTGTTTTTTTATGTTGTATGGGTGTCTTTCCCTATAGCAGTGTGGATCCAAGGTATTACCCTAGACTTAAGTGTCCCTGCAAGTTTCCAATACCTTGCCTTTAAGGGGGAGATCAATATTAATAGCACACAAGCAAACAATATATATCCTTAAACCAAATAACTCCATTAAGACATTTACAGTTTTGTCACTATAAACAGAAATGGTGTGCTCATTTATTATCTACAATATAATTAGTAGGTCCACAAAAGGGTCTACAGTTTTTGATGGTGAACAGAGAGAAATGGGGGGAGGTGTAGGATGTGATGTTTGTGAAGTAGGTGAGAATATAAAGGTGTTAGATCATAGGAAGAGTGATAGGCAAATTAAAAGAAGTTGACTGTTAGCAGGAGAAAAGAGAGAATTTGGGGAAACAGATAAGTGAGAGGGAAAAATACCAGAATATATAACAAAACTGTAATATACTAATCAGACATCCCAGTCCTTAGTAGCCTGATGCATGAAAAGTACTTGGTTTCAGAAATGTTGAGGATGTGAGTGTGGGAAAAGAAAGAAGAAAAATCTCCAAGGAAAATTGAACTATTGCTTCTGTTAGAGTTCAGTATTTTCTCTGCTTCCCTTCTCATCTGATAGGTGAGGTTGTCTGGAGTTTGCTGGTCTTTCCACCCTCAGGCTAGTGAAGGTTACTAGGGTGGAAGGGTTAGTCTTGGAGGTGGCAGTCCTGAAGGCGGGGTATAGCAGTTGCCTGTCCCACTGGAAGACTGCAACCTCAGGAATCTCCTTTGGGATCTACTCATGTGATGTAGGAGCCTGGTCTTAGCCCCTTACATTGCTTGTGGACGCCACAATTCCTGGTCTCTAATTTACTCTCTAAATTGTATCTCTCCCACCCCTAACCTTTCAACTTCCCAATCAGGCATCTCTTTCTCTAGAGGTCCTGAGGGCTGTGCACCAGGACCTGTGCACCTGTTGTGGAGAGCTGTTCTATATCGGGCAGATCAGGACTAGGGGTTGAGAGCTGCAGTCTGGCCACGTAGCTGCAAGTGCTGGGCTGAGTTGGTGGGTGGCAGGGTCAGGAGACTGGGGATTGGGAAGCCAGGGAGCCCTGTTGATTGCCATACTGGACCTGACTGGTGTTGGGTCCCAGCAAGTGCTGCCTGGGTTGGCCCTGGAAACCTGGTAGGTGCTGTGCTAGTTGTCTGGGTGATCCAGGATCAAGATGCCTCCACACCTTCTTCCAACCTACTGACCTATGCATGGCTCTCTCCTGACTGCAGCATGATGGTAGCTATTAGCACACCTAGCAGGGAGACCTCAGATATAACCAAGCCTACAGGGACCTTGGTGATGGTCTTCTAGACCCTGGCTCTTGCCCCTAGATGGAAGTGGCCATGTCCCCAGTTGGTGGTGGTGGCAAGCCTGTAAGTACCTTGACATTGGGCTTACAGGGCCCCAGCTGATGTCCCAAGATGGAATCTGCCCCAAGTAAAGATGTCAGTGGCTGCAGAGGAGGTAACCCAAGATGGTGGTGGAGGTGTTCCAAGATGGAGGCGAATTCTTTCATAGATAGGGCAGTGAGTGTGGGCGGTGTGGTGTCGTTGGGCATCCTATTTGGAGATGCAGTGCTGTGGTGGGCAGTGCCGTGGTGGGCGGCTATCTCTAGGCCCTGACTGGTGTTGCATGGTGGAGGCTACCACATCAAGGGGGCTATGGTGGCAGCTACAGAGTCCCAAGATGGAGGCAGCCCAGGGAGCCAGGCATTGGTAGATGGGAAGCCCATGGGGTGGGAGGTCCAGTGCATGTGGTACAAGGACTGGAATTCTGGCACACACTGCAATAAGGCCTTCAATTTATTTCTTTAGTGTTCTGTAGTTTTCATTGTACAGGTCTTTCACCTCTTTTGTTAGGTTTATTCCCAAGTATTTAATTTTTTTGAGGCTGGTGCAAATGGGGTAGTTTTCCTAATTTCTCTTTCAGTGGATTCATCACTGATGTATAGAAATGTATTTGGTTTATGGGTATTGATTTATATCCTGCTACTTTACTGAATTCATTTATTAGCTCTAGAAGTTTTGTGGTGGAATTTTTGGATCTTCTAAATGTAGAATCATATTGTCAGCAAATAGGGATGGTTTGAGTTCTTCTTTTCCTATTTGTATCCCTTTAATTTCTTTCATCTAATTGCTCTGGCTAGAGTTTCAAGGACTATGTTGAATAGAAGTGGTGAAAGAGGGCATCCCTGTCTTGTTCCTGTTTTTAGAGGGAATGCTTTCAATTTTCTCCATTTAGAAGGTTGTTGGCTTTGGACTTAGTGTAGATAGCTTTTACAGTGTTGATGTATGTTTAAGATTAGACTGGGGTAAGCTGATCAGAGGATGGTAACTGGAGAACAGGCAGGCCAGATATAAATCAAAAAGAAAAACTTTATTGGGATGGCTTGCAGGTGAGGTTCACCGGTTCAACAGGATGGGGCTGAAGAAGTTGCATGCTGCCCCTGTGGGGCGGCATCTTTATAACCTGGGGTGGGCAGGGGGAAGTTTGAGGACTTCATGTCCTCCTGGGATTAACTAGGAGCTCCGCTGGTCATCAGGTGATTGGGAGGCACCATTGGGGGTTGTTTGTCAGCGCTTGATTGATTGCTCCTTTGCACATGCGCAGGCTGCTTGATGCCCTGCCCCCATCCAGCTGCTTGTTGCTCTACCCCCATCCAGCCAGCCCAGATTGCCCTAACATTACGTTTCTACTATCCCTAGTTTTTCTAGTGTTTTGAACATGAAGGGGTGCTATATTATGTCAGTGCCTTTTCTGCATCTATTGTGATGATCATGATTCTTATCTTTAAGTCTGTTGATATGATGAATTACATTTATTGATTTCTGTATGTTGAACCAACCTTGAATCCCTGGGATGAACCCCACTTGATCATGGTGCATTATCTTTTAAATATGTTTTTGTATGTGATTTGCCAGACTTTTATTTAGAATTTTTTGCATCTGTATTCATCAGGGATATTGGTCTGAAGTTTTCTTTCCTTGATATGTCTGTCTGGTTTTGGTATCCGGTTGATACTAGCTTCATAGAATGAGTTTGGAAAGGTTCCCTCCTTTTCTGTTTCATGGAATAATTTGAGTAGGATTGGTATTACTTGTGCTTTGAAGATCTGGTAGAACTCAACTGAGAATCTGTCTGGTCCTGGGCTTTTCATGGTTGGTCGTCTTTTAATGACATCTTTTATTTCATTGCTTGAAATTGATCTATTTAAATTGTGTATCTCCTCCTGATTCAATTTGGGTAGATCATATGTCTCTAGACTACTGTGGCAGCCGTGGTGTCCCAAGATGGAGACAGCTGCATTGGAAGATGAGACAGCCGCTGCTGGCGGCTCAGCGATGGTGGATAGACACGTTGGTAGATGGGGATCCCATTGTGCGCTAGCTCTCGTGAATTTTTTAATGTAGGTACTCAGTGCTTTAAATTTTCTCTTAGAATTGTTTTCATGCTGTCTCAGAGATTTTGATGTTTTATCTTTGTGTTCTTTTCTAAGAATTTCGTGATTTCTGTTCTCATTTCTTAGGTCCATTTTCATTTAAGATAGTATTGTTTAATCATCATGTGTTATGTAGTTTATATTATTTGTCTTGCTGATTTCTAGCTTCATTCCATTATGTTTTTATAGGATACATGGTATTATATCAGTGTTTTGTATTTGCTAAGATTGCTTTGTATAGCCCAGAGTATGATTTATTTTAGAAGAAGTTGCATGCACAGCTGCAAGCTGTTTTGGGTTGGAATATTCTGCAGATGTCCCTTTGGTTTATAGTGTTTAGGTTGGAGATATCCTTACTGATATTTTTTTTCAATGCCCTGTCTTTTGGTGATAAGGGTTTATTGAAGTTCTCCAGTATTATTTTGTTAGGGTCTATGTGGAATTTAATGTCATGGAATATTTTTTCCATGTAATTGTGTATGTTGACATTTGGAGCATAAATGTTTACTATGCTTATGACTTCCCTTTACTAGTATATAGTGGCCTTTGTCTCATTTGATTAATTTTTGCTTGAAATTTGCTTTTTTGATATGAAAATAGCTACTCCTCACTGTTTTCTTGGACCAGATACCTGGAATATCTTTTTGTCCTCCTTAGTTTCTTCAGCAAGTAGATTGCTTTGCCTATGAGATGAATCTCTTGTAAAGAAGCATGTAGTTGGATCTTGTTTTTGACCCATTCTGTTAATCTGTGTCTTTTATTTGGGTAGTTGAGACCATTAACATTTAGTGTTAGTATGTTTTGTTTTTATCTTTTCTGTCTTGATACTCATTTAGGGGATTATTCTTCTATTGAACTTCCTCTGTTTGTGGACTTTGGGAATTATTTTTTAGTTCCTCTGTGTGCACTTTCTTTTTGAGTATTCTTTTAGTGCTGGTATGGTGCTCACGATTTTTTTTAGTTAATTCTTGTTGCAGAAAGTTATTTTGCCCTTGAATTTAAAACTGAATTTTGCCAGGTATAGTAACCTTAGCTGACATATTTTATTTATTTTTATTTTTTTAGGGCTTCTCACCTCAGACTCTTCATTTTAGGGTTTTTCTTGCAGCTTTTAATATTCATTTCCTTATTTTGTATGTTAGGCATTTTGATTATGATATGCGTTGGTGAGCTTCTCATTTGATTGGATCTATTTGGGATACTGTAAGCTTCCTATATGAAGATGTCTATCTTGTTTGTGGTTATGGAAGAAGTTTTCTGTAACTACATCATTGAAAATGTTCTTTATGTCTTTAGTTTGTATCTCCTTGTTCTCTTTTATCTTAGTGATTCTCAGGTTTGGTCTTTTAAAGTTATCCCAGAGTTCTTGTATTTTCTGTAATTTTTTCCTTTTTACTGTCTTCTGTGTACTCAAGTTCATGTAGCCTGTCTTCAGTGCCTGAAGTTCTGTCTTTGAGGGTTGAGATTCTATTTCCTACACAATCTAATCTGTTAGTGATATCTTTGAGTGACTTTTTAATTTGATTGATTGAGTCTTTCATTTCTAGGAAGTCTGCTTGTTTTCGTTTCACTATTTCTTTGAAGTGGCCTTTTATCTCCTGTAATTGCTTTATTAATTCCTTCTTATGATATTCAGGTTTTGTAATCTTTCTCTGGGTTTTTATCCACCTCTCTATCAGTGGAATCCTTTGGGGGATTGTGGATTTTGAGGGAAGATTTGTTGCATGTTTTCTCATGTTTTCAGACATTTTGGTCTTGTACATCAATTGAAGCAGATTCCTCTACCTCTTTTATTGTGTGTAGTTACCTTATTTGTTCTGGGACTTCTCTCTGTTTTTGATGTATGTATGGATGCCAAGGGATATGAACTGAGTTCCTCCCTGGGTTTTTCTCCTTGGGTCCTTGTTGATGGTTTGGGACTTCTGTCTTTTCCCTTTTTTGAATTGGCATAAAGTCAGGGGAGTGTTTAGTTCAGTTGCAGAATCTCTAATTTGTGAACTTTTAGTATCCCTGTAGGTTCCCAGCCCCTCACAGAATGGGGACAAAATAAATAATAGTATCAACTCTTGCAAACAACAAATAGTAAACAGTGTTAAAGTAAATGTCCAGATCCTACAATGCCATCTTCAACATTAATTCCCAACAATAAAGAAGGAATGGTGGATTCAGCAATTACCAGTAATGAAAACAATAACTATGAACTAGCTCTGCCTTTAAAGCAAATTGCAGATGTCTACTTTATCATTTACAATGGGGACAAGAGTTATGTAAACCAATTAGTTCTGAACGATGGTAAAAATACATGAAATGTGTTAGGAAATTAGAAAAGGCTACAATTTCAGAAAATGAACAGAGAATGCAGAATAGGTATACTAGATGATGTTTATACAGAGGGAGGGGAAAAATAGTAGATGCAAGGTATTAGGAGAGGAGAGAGAACAATATAAGTTGGTTGTTAGTAGGAGAAGATAGAGAAACAAGAGAAACAACACATGAAAATAATACAAAATCAGATGAAGATATACAGACTAAAGAACCCAAGCCCTCACAAGACAGTGCTAGGAAAAGATAATTACATTTTTAAAAATGCTGAATATAAGGGAAAAAAAGACAAATTAAGTATATGTATGTATGTCCCTGAAACAATCAGGACAGCCAGAACTCACAGGTGCATGCACACGCACACACGCATGTGCGTGCACACACACACACGGAAGGAATAAGGAAGAAAAAAATTAAAAAATATATTTATATAAATTCAAAATCTTGGTGAAGACTGGCGATACCTTCTCCATTTGAGTTGATCAAAATATTTGACCAGAATGGGTGGTCATTGTCTCTCTTCCCAATTTTTTTTAGTTAATGTACTAGTAGAACAATGGGCGGAGGATGTTGGATGTTAACCCCTTCCTTTTTCTTGTGGTACTTTCTGAATTAACAGTTGGAATGGCCTAAGATTGGAGCTGTTTAGTTGTAGATGGACACATAGCTTTATTTTATTTATTTTTATGCAGTGCTGAGGATTGAACCCAATGCCTTGCACATGTTAGGCAAGCACTCTCCCACTGAGCTTCAGCCCCAGCCCTGTATTTTTATCTTATTTCACTAAAGAGTTATTTATCTATAAACATTGGGTTGAACCATTAGGCAGTTGCCATTTTTCTAGGTCAAAGATAGTCAACAATTAGCAGTTTCTTATGATTAACCCTGAAACGTATATACACATTTATGCACGCATACATTTATTTCTATGAAAGTTAGAGGTGGGCTGGGGGAGGGACAATGCAAGGAGAAACAGACAGTGTTTGTAAGAACCCAGAAACCACTATGGATGTGGGAACTCACATAAGAGAGTTTATTAAGCAAACAGAGTGTCTCCCTGCAGGGTAAGAGAGAAAATGAGAGGAAAAGAGAGAGAGAGTACATGCTCAAGAGAGAGAGTGAAATGGAGGAGAGAGCGAGAAAAATGGCGGGGGAGCTATTCTGAAGCAGTTGAATTCTGCAGGCTAAAGGGACCAATAACAGAGAAGGATACTTGCAAGCTGACTGATGAACCAATAGCTAGCTAGGATGTTCACAGACTGACAAGCTAGGTTGTAAGTTGGGAGGCGGGGAAATGACTGCAGCGTAAAGGGCAGGGGAGCAGCTTTATATTATATTATATTCCCCTGTTTTTGTTTTTAAAAGAAGATCTTTTGTTCTCCAGTTCTCTCCCCCTTTATCTCTCCTTCCTGCCTACGTGACTAGGCCTGGTTGTGCAGGTGAGATGTAAAAAGTAAGAAGCGGATGGGGCAGGGGGAGAGCCAAAGTAATTCAGCCAGGCAAGGGCCCAGGGGACATTAATTAGCAGCTCCTTGCTTGCAGTCCTTGATAAGGGCAGGGAAATTTGAAAATCAATATACTCTGAAGATCCTTGACATTCCATTCTCCCAGGAGCAGTCTCCAACTTCCAGACTTCCAGAGGCAGATGGCTTTCATGGACTTCATTTCCTCGATTTGACTGATCCTATTTCTACACTAACTGCCTGTCCCCAATTCTGGCTTCATTCCCCTTTTACTTTTAGGAACTCCTTAGTGCTGTAGGGGAAGGGGGGCGATGACCACTCTGGCTTCTTTGAGCTGGAAGGGGGCAGCATGGGGCAAGCAGTTTGGGGTTCCTTTTTAGAAATCGGGTCAATTGAGGGGTCTGTGGTAGAAGTCTGGTTGGGGAAGAGCAGGTTGTAAAGGCATCTGGGGGTGGGTGGTTCTATGAGAGAAGAACAAAAAGACATGAGTACTGAAATGAGATTAATATAATATAAATGTTGCAGAATCTGGAACATGTCAATGAGTATCATGAAGATGACAGAAGTCAATAATCCCTCACCAGGAGGTGGAAGAACTGAGAAGTTGTTCCCATAACAAGGCCTAGCAAAGGCTGGAGAGGACAAGGCATTTATTTGGGAACTTTAACATTGTCCAGGTTATCAGGAATATAAACACAACATTTAGTAGAGATCTCTATATTTCTGTTACTAGCAAACATAGATTAAGCCTACCTGTGTCTGTAGGCCTTAAACTGACTAAAAACTTCTGACTCTGGCAGTTTCTCTTGATAGTTATCAGGCACATTTGCCTAAGAATCTCTCTTTTGTAGCTTCCAGTCTATTCTAGTGAGCTAACACAAGTGTATATTTTAAGTTACATTTAACTATTATTTCTTTTAAATGCCCAAGAATGGCAATATTTTGGTTTTAACTGTTTTTCTAGGTGTCTAAGATCAAGCTGGTCAAATTGACCTGTTCCTGTCTTGTTAAAGAGTCAGCTGAGTTCCCACAGGGGTCACTCATGGGGAACTTGAGAGCAGCTTCTTAGCTCCTTAGTGCCATTCATTAGGCAGGGTCTCCTCGATGAGGTGGCTTCCCTTGGAAGCATCAGGGATGTCTCCCTTTTCCAATGACCTTCCTCTGCAGCAGGTGCACTGATTGGTTTTTTTATCCTCTAGTGGTCTCACTAACCTCCCTGATTGGGAGGTCCTGTGACCCAGAGTTGCAAAGTTCCTTAGAGAAGTCCTCTTGTTCCCTGGGTTCAGGCTGACTTTGAGGGTAAGATACTGGTTTTTCTTGGTCTCTGTATTTAATTTCAATCTCTAAGTTTGATCTTATCCATCCAGCAAGCCAGTCTTACCAGTCATAAAGTAAGAGTGCTGGGCTTTAACTTAAATGTCTATAACTTTATAGTTATTTACCCTTTTATTTAACTGGAGTCTGTATTAGTACTGGAAGTTATCATTTTATACTATCTGTTCTGTAGGTGATGGCTTATTATAACAAGTTACCTAGGTTCTTGAATCAGTACCTCTGCAAAACAGGTAACAGTTCTACAAAATGTAATTAGCAAGAGTAAAAATACATTCAGCTTGTATAATAGCTATCATGAATTTTTGGCTGAGCTCTACATTATATCCTGTTTGAGATCACAGTAGTTTTACAACAAGAATGAATCTTTTGAATATAACTTTAAAGAAGCTGGAGTCTGGCTTATTTTGGAGTCACTCTAACATGCAGTAAAGGTGGGAGGGGAGGCAGAGTCTTATCTTGGGTAAGGCATGGCTCTTTACAAATCTTAAGTGTTTTAATTCTGACGTTCAACTTTGCTTCTTTCTTAAATGTCATTTTAAGAAGTTTACATATATTGATTCCTGAGTTTATTTGAACATTAGTTAACACAGTTTAACATTATATCTAAAACATGAATTAAAGAAAGGCTGAGAGAGCTTTTAACTTTCCTTTTGTGTGGCAAAGTGTCAAAATGCTTTCATGTTTCAAGATATTAACTTTTAAACAAATCAGGCTCTCATTAACTTTTAGAAATACATTTACATTTAAATTTTTTTTCATCTCAGTGTAAAAAGTAACAAATTTTACATATACCCTATTGATGACAGATCCTATAATAGAACATTAAATGATAGAAATAAATCCTCAATAACATTTACTCTTCTTATAAGTTTAAAATTACCACTACATACAAGTTTAATTTGGAGAATAGCAGCTTGATAAATTTTCTGCTTTAAAGGCTTGTATACCTGGAAAATATGAACACATTTAATATACAAAAAATGACCATTCCACAATTATTACCAAGTTTAGTTTTTAAAGAAAAATTTAGACTTTAACAGTTGTTGTTTAACCATAATTGTATAAACCCCAATTTTTAAGACTAGTTCTAAAGAGTAGAACTTAACAGACATAATATTAAGAGTAAACTTTACCAACCTATGAAAACACCAATAATGTTTAAGTATGTTACTCCATGGAATTTAAGGAGTTGAGAGTACTCGATGTTATTTAATAATTAGCATTTTAACTTTGTAAATTAATCAGATGTCTCTAACAAACACATTTGAGTAATCCCATACATGTCAACTCTAATTCACTCATCTTACTGTAAAAAAAAAAAATCACCAAGATATCAGACAAGTGTACCAACAGTATTTGCTGTCTCTTTCCTGTTGAAGAAATGTCCTAGAAAAATTGATGTTAGACATTTTATAAACATCAGCATTTTATTAGTTTGACCACCTAGTGACTTGTGAGTTAATTTTAAAGACATTTTACTTTTATTAGTTTACCCAATTTAAATGGAACCTTTTTAAATCATACGAATTAGAGGTATTTGGAATTTTAATTTTATGCATGCTTATATTTAGTTGCACACAGACAACACATAACACAAAAGCAAAGGCCTTGTAATGTTTATCTCCAATGCAATATAACAGATGTTCAAAAATAACTCTAGAGTTGGATAAAAAGCACTGATCAAAAATCATTAACCTAGGTATGTAGGATCAAAATTGTGAGTTCAAAAAATATAGCATTTAAGAAAATCAAGAGTCCCAGAAGAAAAATGATAATAGCCATTTATTATATCCTGAGAGAGTGAGAAAGAGAAGGGGTAAGAGGGAAAGATAGAGTGTTCTGTGATGCAGCTCAGGAGAAATTTAAAATGGACACTTTTTTCTTGGGTTTGAGACTGGTCTTCCACAGGAGCCTTCTGGCTTCTTCCATTTGCATTTCAATGTAAGCCTTGACTGAGATCTGAAAGGATCTAACAAGTTCTAGCAGAAACTTGATGCCTAGGGCATTTTAACCCTTTTTCCTGGTTAGTAATTAACTCAGGTTTGGATGCAGAAGATTGTGAAACATTATCTCCCACTACTTTTGAGGAATGGGGCTACTATACCATACTCCTTAGTGCAACATGCCACTGGCTGGTTACTCCCTCCACACCAGCCATCTCCTATAGGGGGACTAGAAAATGTGCGTGGGAGCTCGTGCCAGGAGGACTGGGTGGGCTGGGCAAAATGGAAGAAGAAATAGAATGGGGCAAAGGAGATGGAGGAACAGTGACTGGAGGGGCCTCTGCTGCAGTGGACTGGTATGGGGGTGGTTTGTTAACTGAGTTGAAGTCGGAGAAGGAGGAGGGATTAAGAGGGGGAGAAGAAGCCAAAAGGAGACATTCAAGATTGCAGGAAGAGCAAAGAAGCGCAAGTAAGAAAAGACTTGAAAATAAGGACTCCCTCTCCATCTGCCTGCTCGCTCACAGAAGCTGTGTGCCATTATGTGACCATTTTGGATTGATTCTTAATGGCAAATAATAAGTTTCAGTAGAAAACAGCAGGGGAGCCATCTCGAGAGCTCACTGAAGAGAAGTGGTCTCAGTAGCATAGTTTGCAATTATCTAAAGGGTACTGTGGCCAAATATCATTAAGTTTTGATGGCTTTAAGCCAGGGGTCAGGTGAAGGGTTCTAAAGTTGTCTAATAGACATCCCAGGGGTGAATCTGCTGGAATGGAGGACCCAGATCCCATGGTGGAGACTGATACAGCCGAGTTAGTGGCCAGGGCATCCTGAGGTCAGAGTAGTTGGCTGGAGACAAGAAGGCAGCACAGAGAAGGGGTCATCACACAAGTATCAGTCTGTGTGTGGGGCAAAAGCCGAGAGAGTTGAGGACCTGACGTCAGGATTTTTGAGAGAGAGTGAGCGCGAAGAGGAGCCTCAACCCTGAGAGAGAATCTCCACCATAAAGATCAGGGCCCCACCGTCAGATAAAATCAACTAAGGGGCCAGCCGTAACTGCAAAAGTCGTGGATGGGGTTGCCCCTATTCCTCAACCACCTCAAGGGTATCAGACCATCAACAGTCGCATCTCAGGTCAGCAGAGGAGTGTTTAAGCTGACCTAGGGTAAAACTCACCAATCTGAAGGCCGGTGGTGGATGTGGAGAGCGTCCAGGTGAATGGAAGGTGAGACCAGTGTCTGGGGGTCTGGGGCAACGGATGGGATTCCACCCACCTAAGCAGTGGTAGAAGAGCCCATCCGAGTCATGGCACAAACGTTAAGAACCCAGAAACCTCTCCAGACGTGGGAACTCACATAAGCGAGTTTAGTAAGCAGAGTGTCTCCCTGCAGGGTAAGAGAGAAAATTAGAGGAAAAGAGAGAGAGCGCATGCGCAAGAGAGAGAGTGAAATGGAGGGGAAAGCATGAAAGCGAGGAGAGAGAGAGAGAGAAATGGCGGGGGAGCTATTCTGAAGCAGTTGAATTCTGCAGGCTAAAGGGACCAATAACAGAAGGATACTTGCAAGCTGACTGATGAACCAATAGCTAGCTAGGATGTTCACAGACTGACAAGCTAGGTTGTAAGTTGGGAGGCGGGGAAATGACTGCAGCGTAAAGGGCAGGGGAGCAGCTTTATATTATATTAGTGTTCAAGGACAGAACTCAAGGGAGTATTCAGTATTTATTTCTGAGGTTGAAAATGAGGAGAGTCTGCAGAGGTACCTTAAGGAATTAACAGAGTTATGAAAAGAACTAGGAGAAGAGTTTAAATAAAGGGAATGCAAGATATCAAGAAGGAGTGAAGGAATAATGTTGCCAAATAGCCCAGGAAGGTCCAGAAAGATGCCACCTTTGTTTTTTTCTGTTGTTGTTGTTTTTCTTTTGGAATGACAATACTGAGATTTTGGCTAACTTTGTGACTAATTTTAGTGGCGTGTGGGTCCAGAAGCCAGGTTGTGAGGTTTGAAGGGTGAATATGAAGTGAAAAAGTCAAGACAGCTGGGGATATAGCTCAGTGGTAGAGCATTTGCCTAGCATGTATGAAACCCTGGGCCCATCCCCAGTACTGAAAAGAAAAAAGACAGTGTTTCCAAATTATGCTTTAAAACATTTGCCTAAAAAGAAGAGGTTCGGAAAGAGAAGTTTAGTAGGACTTTCAAAAGAAGTTGTATTTGCTTGTTTGTTGCCCCCAGAATGAGAGAAACTTGAGTTTATAGACAGAGTAGAAAGAGCTAGTTAAGAATAGGGACAGGCTGAAAATGGAGGAAAGATAGGGGATAATTAATGGTATAAGTTTCCAGAAGGAACATGAAACTATTGAATTAAGACTAGGTAGAGGGGGCTGTGGCTGTGGCTCAGTGGTAGAATGCTTGCCTCACATGTGTGAGCCTATCCTCAGCCTATCCTCAGCACCACATAAAAATAAATAAATAAAATAAAGGTACTGTGTCCATCTACAACTAAAAAAATTATTTAAAAAAAAGACTCAGTAGAGGAGCTGGTCACAGTGGAGCACACCTATAATCCCAGTGGCTTGGGAGACTGAGGCAGGAGGATCATGAGTTCAAAGCCAGCTTCAGCAACTTAGTGAGGCATCAAGCAACTAAGTGATAACCTGTGTTTAAATGAAAAATAAAAAAGGGCTGGGGATGTGACTCAGTGGTTAATACCCCTGGTACAAAAAAGAAAGAAAGAAAGAAAACACTAGGTATTGCTTGAATGGACAGTGAGGAATTGGGAGGCACCACTTATCCTCTAAAATTGGGGAAGGACATATGGATAGGTGGAAGGAAGGGCAAGAAAATAGAATAATTTGTGCCTGAGATTGTTGAACTTTTCAAAATAGGAAGCATGTTATACAGGAAAGAATTAAGTAGGAGGACTCAGGAGGTTGTTATCTGTTTTGGGTAGCCACAGAGAAAAATGGGGGAAGGGAGTAATAGCATGCACTGGTCAAAGACAAAGGATTATTGAGCTTCCTTATGGGTCCAGCTGAAGTTGAGAAAGTAAATTTGGAGTAGCACCAACATGTCTAGTTTTGTGAATTTCTTCAGCTTAAATGTAGAAGAGAAAGCATGTATTAAAATTGAGTTAATCTGGGGCTGGGGAGATAGCTCAGTCGGTAGAGTGCTTGCCTTGCAAGCACAAGGCCCTGGGTTCGTTCCCCAGCACCCCCCCCCAAAAAAAAAAAAAAAAAGAATTAATTGGGTTTTGCTGGTTGAATGGAGTACAAGAGAACTGAGAATGATTGACGGTGTGGTCTGGTCTAGATAGGGAAATTAGGATAGGAGAAGGTTAGTAAGCTTGAAAATGGAAGTTAAAACGAAGTAATCAAGGGATTGAATGTCTGTGAAGTTGAACACCAAGTGTATAACTAGTTGGAGTTGAGGGTGTGAGGAAGCAGGAAAATAGGAAGTTACAACAAAAAGTTAAGTAGTAGATTTCAGTTCTGGGTCAGTTCAGGTTATGACAGAATGTAGCGTGTGAATGTAGGAGTGGGTAAGTAAGGTAAGTGAAGGTTGTTTGATTTAAGGTCAAGAAACTAAAGCTGAAGTGTTGAGTGGATTATCTTTGGGGACACTGACATAACTGAGTTATCAATGGCAGACATGAAGCAGAGTGTTAAGGTCCTCAATGAATTTGGATGAGTTGCCAGGAGATAGATAGCAGAGATTTGGGGGAAATATAGGGGGCCTGTGGGTGTAGCTCACTGGTACAGCCCTTTCCTAGCATGTGTAAGGCCGTGGGTTCGATCTCCAGCACTGCTAAAATGAACAAACAAAAATGTGAAGGTTAGTATAGTCAGATAATGTGAGCATCAAAGGAGAAAGGGCTTTTTACACAAGGAAGGAGCAATAATTGTTTGGAAATAGTGTTGAAGATAGACAATTTTGTATTTTGAAAACCAAGGAATAGTCAAAGTCATGAGAAAAACTAGCAAAATGCTATCTAAATTGGGGGTCTTTAATCTTACGCTAACAAATACATCTGTTAGCAGTTGTTTGACTTATGAGGTTCTGTAGTTCACAAAATATTTGTAAACATTCTGAAACAAAGAGATTTTTTCCTTGTGGCACCTGATTAAATAGAAGATCCTTTTGATGTTTTGTTTTGTTTTTGGTGCTAGGGATTGGGATTGAACCCAGCAGTTCTTAACCACTGCGCCACACCCCAAGCCCATTTTTAAATTTTTTTGAGACAGGGTCATACAAAGTTGCTTAGGGCCTCACCAAGTTGCCAAGGTGACTTTCAACTTGCAATCCTCTTGCCTCAGCCTTCTGAGCCTCTGGGATTACAGGTGTGCACCACCATGCCTGGGTATGGTGTCTTTTAAGTGAAATCTGATTTCTCTTAAAGTGGAATTTCTGATTTTATATTTACCTTCTTAAAGAAGAAGTTTTTATTCTGTTCCCACGTTTGCAATGGGCAGTCCTTTCCTCTAAGTGTTAAAGTAGAATATAGAAATATATTTCAAAGAAACAGAGTCCAGGTTAGGTGGCAACAAAGAATCAGAATATGGTTAAGGTAAGAAGACAAAGAAAGCATACTTTTAGAATATGAAGATGTAGGTGCAGGTTACCACTGAATAAAGGTTTAAGATATTGCAACTGAGATTTGAGAAGGGTAGGATCAATGAAAGGGGAATGAAGCACAGAGAAGTATAAAGTACAAGGATAAATATCCAAAGGGACATAGATTTTATGCGGTGATTAAGAATAATAGAAATGTGAAATAGGGTAGGATTAGCTAGAAATTCAATTAGTTTCTGAGGCTTTATAGTAACTAATTATCACCTTACTATTGTATGACTTGAGTACTCACCTTAGTCTTTAAATGAATAATATTTTAAACAATCTATAAATGTAGTTTAACATTTTAGTACATTTTGTTTATGCCTAATTAGTTGTATCTGTCTTAAAACAACTTTTTTTTTCATTGTAGAATTTTGCATAGGAAAAGCCCCATAAACCCACTGTAACCATGCTGTCTTTACTTTGGAATGTTACTTATCCAATTTCTGTTCTTATTGATTTATCATTTTCTGTACAGTTGCAGGCATAATGGACATAATTTTTAAAAACTGAATACAAAATTACCATTGCATAACAAATTTCATGTTTCCACGTAGTCTTTTTTTTTTAGGGGCGGGTGGGTGGAGGGTACTAGGAACTCGTACCTAGTTTGAACTCGGGGGCACTTGACCACTAAGCCACATCCCCAACCTGATTTTTGTATTTTATTTAGAGACAGGGTCTCTTTGAGTTGCTTAGCGCCTCGCTTTTGCTGAGTCTGGCTTTGAACTTGAGATCCTCCTGCCTCAGCCTCCCGAGATGCTGGGATTATAGGTGTGTGCCACCACGCCTGGCTTCACATAGCCTTCGTAATATTTTTAATAGTGGCACCACAGTCATAGTACCATAATCTATTTATTCATTTCTCCATTATTTCTACTTTGTTTCTGTTGTAGAAATAGATAGCTGTCTTGAACATCTTCATAATATATACATACTGCTCTTCCTTTGCTAAAGCATTAAACACTACAATGTGCACTTGATGGAGTGCTTTAAATGCAAGGGTCTAGCAGCCAAGGAGAAAGAATTAGGGTTTGGGAGATGAGACTAGAGTATGGGAGACTAACTAGGAGGATAGTGACCTCAGAGATGTGAAGGACTGGTATAGGGTAATTATAATGGAATTGGGAAGGAAATGAATAAGTCAGACATTTTGAAGGAAAAACTTGATGGGATTTGGTGAATGGAAATAAAGTGTGAAGAACAGAAGATGACTTCAAACTTTCTAGCCTGAGATAGTAAAGGAAGTAGGGAGATTTTTCCTGGGGGAAAAAAAAAAAAGACTAAGACCTTCGGTATTTGAAGGATCTTCACATGGAGGGAGTATTCTATGTCACTATAAGAGGCAGAGGTAGCTAGAGGGCAGTATTTATTTATTTATTAAAGTTTTTTGTTTATTTTGGTACTGGGAATTGAACCCAGAGTTGCTTTACTACTGAGCTACTTCACCAGCCCTTTTTATTTTCTGTTTTGAGACAGCGTCTTGATAAGTAGCTTAGGGGCTTGCTAAGTTGCAGACTGGCCTTGAACTTGCCATCTTCCTGCCTCGGCCTCCTGAGTTGCTGGGATTACAAGTGTGCACCACTATGCTTGGCTTAGAGGGCAGTATCTTATTACAGGTAGAGCAGATTTAAAAATGAATAAAGGATTTTCACAGGTAGTAAGTATTTCTTAATAGTGGAGTATGTCAGACAGAGGTTTAATGTTTGTCTACTGGGGTTATATATGTAGAAAAGATTCACACACATGGTAGAACTGTGCTTCTCAAGTTTTTTTTAAAACCTATGTCCCCTTCCATAAACATGAAAACCTCATACCTTCCTTTGTTGTGGGGGCAGAGTAGGTATGTGGGAAAATAAAAAAAAAATTAATTTGTACATATAGAATTATAATATTGAATTCTTTTCAAATTATAAAATTCCCTGGCAGAGGACTTTTCAAAGTCAATATTATTTTAGATGACTTAGGTTGCCTTCAACTTGGGCATTTTTTTGTGGTGCTGGGATTGAACCCAGTGCCTTGTGCACATGAGGCATGTACTTTACCAACTGAGCTATATCCCCAGCCCCAACTTGGGCATATTTTTAATATGAAGTATCAGTTTCTTTTTTCTTTTTCTTTTCTTCTCTTTTATTCTTTGTATGTATATGGGTGGGGTATGGGGAATTAAACCTAGGGATGCTTTACCACTGAGCTCTATCCCCAGCCTTTTTTTTTTTTTAAATTTTTGAGACAGAGTCTCAGTAAGTTTCTGGCCTCAAACTTGTGATCTTCCTGCTTCAGCTTCCTAAGTTGTTGGGATTACAGGTGTGGGCCACCATTCCTGGCTGATGTGTCAGTTTTGTGAAGTAGCACTGAGCACTCTATTGCTGAAAATATCTTTCTTAAAGATATTTAAGAAAAGTTTCAAATTTATAGGTACTATAGTTTATAATCATTATGCCCTGGGTAAATTTCTATTATGACTCCTACTTTTTTATATGTGAATAAGGTTGGGAAATCAAGGCAAAGCCTGAGAAAGGAGAGATTATATTATAATTATTTGTTGTCTAAAGTCACAGAAGATAAGATAAACTTTATGACTCTCAAAAAGAAAGTAACTTGTAGTTGTGGATCACAAGGTACAAATGGTGGGGAACTCATATCTGTAGCAACTTCAAAGGATCTCTTGAGAGGGAACAATAAAGATGATTGTTTTTGTTTGGTTCCCCACATCCCCACTGGGGCTCTCTACCACCGAATTACATCCCCACCCCTTTTTAATTTTATTCAGGTTTTTAAAATATGTATATATTTTTTAGTTGTAGGTAGACATAATACCTTTATTTTATTTTTATGTGGTACCAAGGATGGAACCCAGTGCCTCACACGTGCTAGGCAGGCATTCTACCACTGAGCCACAATGCCAGCCCCTTATTTAGGTTTTTTAAATTGATTTTTTCCACACTATTTTATTGGTGCATAATGTTTGGAGTTGTTTTTACATATTCACCTACAATGTAACAATATAATTTGGCCATTATCACTCCCAAGCACTCTAAATTGATTTTTTAAATTCGTGTATTATAGTTATACAAAAAGTGGAATTCATGTGTTCATACATGCATTGTTTGGTTAATTTCATTCTACTGTCATTCCCCTTTCCTATCCCTCCTCCCTCCCTCTATTCCATTGTTCTTCCTTCTATTTTCCTAAGATTATCCACCTGCCACTTTTAAAGTACCTTATTTCTCTCTAGCTTCCACATATAAGAGAAAACATTTGAACTTTGACTTTCTGAATCTGGCTTATTTCACTCAGCATGATGTTCTCCAGTATCATCCATTTATCAACAAATTACATAGTATCATTCTACTTTATATACTATAACCCCACCTTTTGGTACCAAGGATTGAACTCAGGGGCACTTAACCATTGAGCCACATCATCAGCCCTTTTTTGTATCCTTATTTAGAGATGGAGTCTCTCTGAGTTGCTTGGGCCTACGTTGCTGAGGTTGGCTTTGAACTTGTGATCTTTCTGCCTCAGCCTCCTGAGCCGCTAGAATTAGAGGCATGTGCCACTGTGCCTTGCTTATCCCAGCCCCTTTTTAATCTACAGTTTTTTTTATTGTAAACAAATGGGATACATGTTGTTTCTCTGTTTGTACATGGAGTAAAGGCATACCATTTGTGTAATCATAAATTTATATAGGGTAATGTTGTTAGATTCATTCGGTTATTTTTTTCCTTCCCCCGCAACCCTCCCACCCCTCTTTTCCCTCTATACAGTCCTTTCTTCCTCCATTCTTGCCACCCTCCTTAACCCTAACCCTAAACCTAAACCTAACCCTAACCCTAACGCTAACCCCTCCCACCCCCCATTATATGTCATCATCCGCTTATCAGCGAGATCATTCGTCCTTTGGTTTGCTGAGATTGGCTTATCTCACTTAGCATGATATTCTCCAATTTCATCCATTCGCCTGCAAATGCCATAATTTTATCATTCTTTATGGCGGAGTAATATTCCATTGTATTACAGTTTTTAAAAAAAGGTTTTTTTAGAGGTTGATAGACCTTTTTTTTTTTATTCATTTATTTATTTGTGGTACTGAGAATTGAACCCAGTGCCTCATACATGCTAGACAAATGCTCTACCAGTGAGCCACAACCCCAGCCCCCCATATTTTTTTTGGTGCATTATACTGGTATATAATAATGGGATTTGTACATACACACAATATAACAATATAATTTGTCCACTATTACTCTGCAGCACTTTCCCCCTCCCTCTCAAACCCCCACCCCTATTCCTATTCCTCTATTGATCTCTCTTTGAGTTTTAGGAGATCCACCCCCATCTTTCTTTTCTTTTTTCCTCTCTAGGTTCTGCATAGGAGAGAAAACATTTGACCCTTGACCTTCTGAGTTTGACATATTTCACTTAACATGAGTGTTTCTAGTTCCATCTGTTTTCCTGCAAATGACATAATTTCATTTTTTTATGGGTGAATAAAATTCCATTGTGTATCTATACTACATTTCCTTCATCCATTCAGCCATTGATAAGACACCTAGGCTGGTGCCCTAATTTGGCTGTTGTGAATTGTGCTGCTATAAAAATGGGTATGCATGTATCGCTGTAGTAAGATGACTTTAATTCTTCAGGATAAAATCCAAGGAGTGGTATAACTGGGTCATATGGTGGTTCCATGCCTGGTCTTTTGAGGAACCTTCATGCTTATTTCCATAGTGGTTGCTAATTTACAGTCCCACCAACAGTTTAAAAGTGTTCCTTTTTTCCCACATTCTCTCCCTCGCCCCTCCCCCTCTTTTTTGTATTGGGGATTGAACTGAGGGGCACTCAACCACTGAGCCACATCCCTAACCCTGTTTTGTATATTATTTAGAGACAGTGTCTCACTGAGTTGTTTAGCTCCTTGCCATTGCTGAGACTGCTTTTGAACTTGGAATCCTCCTGCCTCAGTCTCCAGAGCCACTAAGATTACAGGCATGCATCATCATGCTGGCTCCTTAGCCCAATTTTATTTTGAGACAAAGTCTCATGAAGTTGCCCAGGCAGGCCTTGAACTTGTAATCCTTTTGCCTCAGCCGCACATGCAGATGGAATTACAGGCATGCTCTACTTACCACTCCTGGAAAGGATGTTTTTATTTGATGATATAATATTTGTTATAAATGAATATAATTTAGAGAAAAGTCTGTTCTAGGGCATCCTGTTCAGGTGTGTTTCTTGTAGAGAAAATGGAAAAATAAACCTGTATTTGTAGTCTGTCACCTAGAGAATAACCATGTTGGAGCAGCAACAACTGAGTTCTAAATCAGACAGTCATCTCTGGTCTCTTCTGCCTCTAAGTTTCTGTTCTGAAAACTGTTACATCTGAATGATTTCTTGAATGAATTTTTTTTGTTTGTTTTACTCTCTCAGTGTAGTGTTCTTCAGAGTCTGAAAGAGCTACTGCAGAATTGGCTATTGTGGCTTTCTGTGGACGTTCGCATGAAACATCTGACGAGCAGTCCTCTGTGAGTTATCTTACGGTCCTCCACAAAAAAATGATCTATACAAAAACGTTTGCATATGGGGTTTAATATTATGACATGAAACCTCATCGTTTGGTAGTACTTTTCTGAAAGATTTTTTTTGTTGCTTTTCATTCTTCTTCCCCACAGAAAGAGAAGTTAATTCTCCAGGTTCCTATTTTATGTCAGAAAGCACCCCTTTAACCTCAAAGGAACTTGGCATGAGTTACTTAGCAAAACACTGGAGAGCTAAAATTAGCATTTGCAACTCTGACTTTCATTCAGTTTAATTTACTTTATAAAATGTATTCTTATATGTAAAGTCAATTTTGCTGATGGTTAGAAAATCTTTGAGGTATTTTTTGCTGCAAAGTTTTCGTTATATGTTCCTCTGGCGTAATTTGGTTATGTGCATTAATTTATCTTGACTTTCAGGTTAAAGAGCCTAAATTTCCATTAAATGTGCACTTTACCCTAAAAGTGAAAATAAAAAGACTGGATTTCAAGGAACCACATAATCGTATTTTATTATCAGCCATGTTATTTTATAGCATTTAAAATTTTTATGTTCTAGTAAGTTGTAAATATAATCAAAAGTAGAGAAAATAGTGCATTGTTCCTCTAGGTACCCATCATCCAGCTTCATAAATTACCAATCATGGTTAACTTTTTTTCATATATAACATCCTTCAACTTGCTCCTGGATCATTTTTTTAAATACCAGTTTTTTTGAGTTATAATTAATTCACTTAGCATAAAGTTCACCCTTCAGAGTACACAATTCATTGGGTTTTAATATATTCACAGAGTTGTACATCTGATTTCAGAATGTTTCCATTATTCCCCCAAAGAAATGCTATTACCTATTAGCAGACATTTCCCTACTATGCCCTGGCAACCACTAATCTACTTTTTATCAATTAATTTACCTTTTCTGAGCATTTCATATAAATGGAACCATGCAGTATGTGGCCTTTTGTGTCTGGCTTCTTTCACTTCATGTTTTTTTCCCCTACATTTTGCTGGGGGAGTAGTGGGAATTGAACCCATGGGCACTTAGACCACTAAGCCATATCCTGAGCCCTTCCCCTTCCGTTTCCATCCCACCTCTTGTTCCTTTTCCTCTATTTTAAAAAAAATTTAATGCATTTTTAAAATTTGTTCTAATTAGTTATATACGATAGTAGAATGCATTTTGACACATCATATATAAATGGAGTATAACTTCTCATTTGTCTGGTCATACATGATGTGGAGATACACAGGTTATATAATCATATGCACATAGGGTAATAATGTCCAATTCATTCTAATGTCATTTCTCATGTCCCCTCTCCCCTTTTCCTCTATTGATCTCCCTTTGATTTTTAGGAGATCTACCCCCACCTTTCTTTTCCTTTTTCCTCTCTAGGTTCCACATAGGAGAGAAAACACATGACCCTTGACCTTCTGAGTTTGACATATTTCCGTTAACATAAGGGTCGCTAGTTCCATCCATTTTCCTGTAAATGACATAATTTCATTTTTCTTTATGGGTGAATAAAATTACATTGTGTATATATACCACATTTTATTTTTCAATATATTTTTTAGTTGTAGATGGATATAATACCTTCATTTATTTATTTGTTTTCACGTGGTGCTAAGGATAGAACCCAGTTCCTCACATGTGCTAGGCAAGCGCTCTACCACTGAGCTACAACCCTAGCCCATACCACATTTTCTTTACCCATTCAGCCATTGATAGACACCTAGGCTGGTTCCCTAATTTGGCTGTTGTAAATTGTGCTGCTACAAACATGGGTGTGCATGTATCACTGTAGTATGATGCCTGTAATCCCTCAGGATAAATACTGAGAGTGGTAATAAGTTGGTTATGTGGTGGGTCCATGCCTAGTCTTTTGAGGAACCTCCTTACTGATTTCCATAGTGGTCATACTAATTTATAATCCCACCAACAGTTTAAAAGTGTTCCTTTTTTGGGCTGGGGAGATAGCTCAGTTGGTAGAGTGCTTGCCTTGCAAGCACAAGCCCTGGGTTTGATTCCCAGCACCGCAAAAAAAAAAAAAAAAAAAAAAAAAAAAAAGTGTTCCTTTTTAATTATTATTTCAAAATAGATTCTTTTGTCATGTGTAACTAAAAACTCTTCTTTTTTCTCCTCCCTCCTGGATCATTTTTTAAGTAAAACCCAGATACCATCTTAACTGTAAAATAATGATACCATTATGATATCTAAAAAGAAATAATAGTTCTTAATATTGGGGGGGGGGACCAGGGATTGAACCCAGGTGTGCTTAACCACTAAGCAATATTCCCCAGCCCTTTTTATTTTTTAATTTTTTAAAATTTTTGAGTTGGTCTTGCTTAGTTGCTTAAAGCCTTGCTAAGTTACTGAGGCTAACTTTGAATTTGCGATCAGCGTACCCCACTGTGCCTGTCTAATAGTTCTTAATATATTCAAATATGCAACTGATGTTCAAATTCCCCTTTGGTTCAGTTGCATATGAGTGATTAAAATATGAGCTCAGGCCCATTTTCCTTGTATTCTTAACCCTACAGTGATCTGTTTGGTTAGTAGAGGATAGAACCTTCTTGAGGGTAGCATGAAAAATTGTTTTTAATTCATATTCGTCTTTGTAATGTTTATATATATGCCTGATGGTTTTTAGAAGAAAATGGAGCATTAGTAGATAGTGAAAATGTTTTATAGTGCTGTGTTTCTCAATGTGTGGTCCTTGGACCAGTAGTGTCAGCATTACCTGGGAACTTGGTAGAGATTAAAATTTTCAGTCCCTGCCCTAGATATACTGAATTAAACATTGGAGGTGTCCCAGTAATCCTTTTTTAATACTTCCATAATTCTGGTGCAAGCTAAGGTGTGCTAATAACTATTATAAAGAAATTGTATTGAGTAGTTTGTTTGCTTCATTAACCTTTGGCCAACTTGCAGTGTAAGTCTCAGACACTCCTGAAATAGGTATATTACAATTTCTATATTGTCTTTTTAAGAATCCTAGGATCTTTCTTTATTAGTGTTATAGATTCAGGGAGAATATCTACAAAGAAGCAGGGCTTTCTAAAATTCTTAAATAAATGAGCATATATATACATATATAATTTTTCTCATTATAATAATATTTGGTATTATGTAGTTTAGCTCTTTAGTTCTCAGTAATTCCTTTTGGAGATATGAGTACAATGCTGTATTTCTATCATACGATCATATGTCATGTGAGTGTTGAAAAGGAAGTGAATTGTAGTTATAGACCACAAGTAGAGATTGTTAGGAAACATTTTCAGTAGTGGTTCTCCAAGGACATTTCTAATTGTCACAGTGACTGGGAAGAGGGTGTTGCTGTTTTGGCAGCAGCTAGGGATGCTATATGCTGTGGTAGGGAATAGGAGGTTGTCCTGAATAGTGAATTGTTTCATCCAAAATGCCAATAGTGTCCTGTGGTAAAACACTTCAGAAGAGGTTCAGTGGTAGAGTACTGGCCTAGTTTGTGAGGACCTGGGTTCAATCCTCAGCACTGCCCCCAATTTTTTTTTAAAAAAGATGTTCTGAGCAATCATCATTATTTCAAATTATTTCAGACACATTTGCCAAGTGCTTCCAAAAATCATCATTAAACCCTATCAGCTTTGCTAGTAACCAGCTGACTGCATGGATGCCACCTATTTGAATTGTCTCCTAATCCTTCCTTCCTTGTTCTGGCACTGAACCATCAGAGTGGTTGTGGTAGAGTCATCATCTCTGAAGCTCTGAGACTACATATATTACATTATTCCTTTTTCCAGCCATTGTTGACTACCTGAATAGGAGGGTAAAGCTATGAATTCACATAGCAAGTCTCTTCCTCATCTATTTAACTGCAGATTGAAACAATTGAGAAATGGATGGATTGAACTAATTATGCCCAGTGTGATTTAAAGAGAATTAGTTCATTGATTTGGGAAGAATGTAAAATACCCATATCTGCTTTTTACTAAAAGAATGAAAGATGCCAAAAATTTTGTTAATTCAATTTTAAGATTAGATTGAATTCAGTAGGGAATATATATATATATATATACATATATTGCCATATCTCCAACCCTTTTTTGTTTTTTAAGACAGGGTCTTGCTAAGTTGCTTAGATCCTTGCTAAGTTGCTGAGGTTGACTTTGAACTAGTGATCCTTCTGCCTCAGCCTTCTGAGTTGCTGGGATTACAGGCATATGCTACTATGCCTAGCTCCAGTGAAAATATTTTAACAGTATCTTTAACTGAGGAATTCAGGCAAAACTGGGTTTTGATTTATGTATTAGGTTTCACTCATTGTTTTGCAATGTTACGGGCATCATAAGAAATGATTCCTAAAGTCATTTTAATGTTTATCCTTTTAAACCACTTGTGGTTTATTTGAGATTAATGAGTTTTCATTATATTTTTTTCTGGTTTGCTTTAACATTTTGTTAATTTTCAGATTTTATTCTGAAATTTTCATGTTGCTTTGTCATGAACTCATTCCCCCAGTTACTAGAAATAAATATTCTCTGAGGATCCCTACACATTGGTAATGTTATTTAAAGTCTATGTAGAAAATAATCCTTTTTTCCTCCCTCATAATTACTAGTAGAGTCTGGTTACTGAGGATATTCTATGAACTGATCTTAATGGTTCCCTAGAGGGTTAAGTGTAGTTTTATGATTCATCACTGTGATTTTTTTAAAAGGGAATTATACATTGGAATACTAATAGTCCTTGTTTTATATCCTATCTGCTTCTTGCTATATGTTATCTACCTGTAGCTTGGAAATTGTGAGCACTTTTGCTGGTCTGGATCTGAATGTTATGCATTTCTTTATTGCAGAGAGACAACTCTGGGTGGATCCATGAACTCTGTGTCTAAACTGATTCACTATGTAGGATGGCTGTCCACTACTGCAATGCGATTGGAGAGTAACAATACTTTCTTGTTGCACTTCATTTTGGATTTCTATGAGAAGGTAGCACACATTCCATTTTTCCAGTTTAGATTTTTGTGATAGCTATTCACTTTTCTAGCCTATTATTTAAATTTCGTGGACATCCATCAAGGTGTGCTGTGATCTTATTAGCATGGTTAAAATAACCACACATTTTGAAGTGGATTATTATATTTTCATCTGAATAAATGACTTTCATAAAATAAAGTATAAAAACAAATGTCTTTTGTTTTTGGTCTAGTTACCCACCACTTTAATATACATTGACCTATACTAATACTGGCCCTAGAGAGAAGTCTGTTTCTAGCATCACTTTTTGCTTATTCACTGTACATCACCAACCTCTGGCAAAAACCAAGATATCATCTTTTTTTCCCCAGATCTCTACACCTACCTTTCAATTAACTATATTCTCCTGGTACTTAGTAACTTTATGATACTCGTACTCTTAATGTTTTATAGTATTTAACCTGGAAAGAACTATTACCATGAAATACCCATTAAAATCTCACTTGTCCTACCTTTCTTTCTTCATTAATACCTAATTGTCTTGTGTTATGTGTTTGCTTACAAGCATGCTCTCCTTTAATTTTCTAGGTCAGGCACTGACTAATGTGATAAATAAGTATTCATGGAACTTAAGGAGAAAGAAATGCTCCTTCTTCTACTCTTTTAATAATTGTGTCCTAGAAATAATTCTCTATGGTTGATATTTGATGATGTTTATTTTCAGCAGACTGGTGGCTACCTATTCTATTTAGGTAGATGTTTTTATTGTTTATGGTGATAATTCTTTGGGACAACTTGACTGATTACTGGTGAATAATCTATGTACTGATGTTATCATTTTTCCCAAAAGGTGTGTGACATATATGTAAATTATAACCTTCCATTAGTGGTATTATTTCCTCCTGGGATCTTCTATCCTGCACTCCTCAGCCTGGATACCAGTATACTGAACCAGCTGTGTTATATTATGCACAGGTACAAGCCTTTTTACTATTTATTACTTACTACATCATAATTTTATCTTTATCTTTCAAGTGTAACACAATAAATATTCCTATTCATTTTCTGCCAAGGCATACAAAATAGGAAATATGGTGTTCTGTTGGATACAGAATTCCAATATGGGATAAGATAGCTGTGCTATTTGTAAGTCCCCCACTACAAGGGATATGGAATTTAAAACATTCATAGTTAAGGATCTGTTGTGCAAGGTATAATTGTACTCAACTTTAATTTCTGTGTCTTAAAGAAAAATTAGTCATTTGTTGATAACTGGTTTAAGTGTATGTAGCTTTTCTGGGAGATGAGAGGAGCTATTGCCAATTATATGAAACTCTAAGTATTATTTCGGATCTCTTATTCTTTCACTTGTGGACTGAAATTACTCTTTTTAATCATAGGTGTAGACCCTTTTTGGCTTAACTTGTAGAACTATGTCAAGGTTAAAATATTTTACAACTAATTAGATAATCATTCTCAGGCAAGAAAAAATATATCCTTTTTTCTGCTGTGACTTTTTTACATGAAGAAAATATATTCTGTATCAGTGACTGACTGCTTTTAATTCTCTATTAATTTTTGATAGTGAAACATTAGAAAGTTGTTGTCTGTTGGGCTGGGGTTGTGGCTCAGTGGTGGAGTACTCACCTAGCACATGTGAGGTACGGGTTCAATCCTCAGCACCACATAAAAATAAATAAATAAATAAAATAAATAAATTTAAACTTTAAATAAACTAATTCAATAAACAAAATAAAGGTATTGTGTCCATCTATAACTAAAGTATTTTAAAGAAAAGCATGTCTGTCATTGTTTTGTCTTTTTAAAATAAGGTACAATTTACATACAGTCAACTGCACATCTTAAATGTACAATTCAGTTTTGAACCTCTATTTTTAAAATTCTTGGGGGAGCATATGCCACAAAATGATAAAATCATTAACCAGACAGCTGAATATTTGTAGGTATTTACATTTATTTGCATTTAAAATGTAAGTTTTTGTTTATTAGTATTTCAAAAGCATTGCATCTAAAGGCATGCTAAACATTTCATTCTATTTGTTCTTATCCTAGGTATCGTAAAAATTTGACTGCAGCAAAGAAAAATGAGTTTGTACAAAAGGTATGAATGATAAATCTCTGTGTTAAATCACTATTTTTTAAAAACTGACCTGTTAACAATAAAAAGGAAAGAATGAATAGATAATAATGATAATTTTCTTTTTTTCTTTGACTCTTTAGGCAAA
Organism: Sciurus vulgaris; assembly: GCF_902686455.1. Classification (NCBI taxonomy): domain Eukaryota; kingdom Metazoa; phylum Chordata; class Mammalia; order Rodentia; family Sciuridae; genus Sciurus; species Sciurus vulgaris. The sequence continues at coordinate 49,283,380 of NC_136471.1, read as the reverse complement.
ATCAGAGTTCAGTTTCAGTAGCAAGACCTATCAACAATTTAATCATTATTTGACAACCATGGTTGGTTGCCTGTGGACATCCAAACCCTTCAAGAAAGGAACATACATTGACCTCCAAATCCTCAAAAAAGCTAGAGTAGTGGAGTACAAAAACAGTTTAAATTTAGTTTATCACCCTTCTCTATTAAGCTATGCTGCCTCCTTTTTGTTGCAGGTAAGAGCATTTAAAAGACTTAGATTTTATATAGCATTACTATAATGGCAAAAATAAGAAATACCACAAATTTAGAGTCTCTGAATTATTTTTTTTAGTAACAATTAAATTTTAGGCATTGTGGAGGCTTTAGGGATTCAGTTAAATAAGTCTGTCTTCTAAGAGAATTTGGACTTATAGTGGCAACAGACTTGTAAACAAATTAATACAGCATAGTGATGTGAAGTGAGAAAAGGTAGTTTCGAGAATGATAAGGAAATGATTTGCTTAGTTCTGCTTGGGTAGAGGTGGTGCCAATTAAGAGGCTTCATAGAAGTGGAAGTTCTCATATAATCTTAGACCAGTTGGAAAATGTAGGCCAGATAATATTATAATTACAGTCTTCTCAGAAGCATGCTGATTTAATGGATTAATAACAGTGTGGGCAGGGAGAGGGGTACCTTCTCAGTACTTTATCCTCAGCTCTGTCATTTTCAACATTATCAGTGACTTGAAGAGGATTCATATAGTGTGTATATCAAATGCATGGATGACACGACAGGGTGGGATTGCAAGTACTCTGAAAGAATATAGATTCAGAATTTCCTTAACAGGTTGGAACAGTAAGAAATCTAACAAAATGAGGGGCTGGGGTTGTGGCTCAGTGGTAGAGTGCTTGCCTAGTATGTGTGAGGCACTGGGTTTGATTCTCAGCACCACAAATAAATAAATGAATAAAATAAAGGTCTATCAACATCTAAAAAAATTTAAAAAAGAAATATAACAAAATGAAAAAAATATATTTAGGGGGGAAGATAATTCATTGAACAAATGTTTAATATATGCATATAATGAACCAAGCACTGTAATGAAAAGACATATTTGGGTGTTGCCCCTCAAAGAGCTTACAGTTTAGTTGGGGAGGCAATCAATCAATAGACATCTTAGTATAAACAGTGATGAGCAATGTGTGAGGTTTCCATTTTCCCCACATCTTCCCAACACTTGTTATCTGTATTTTTTTATCCTAGTCATCTTACAGGATGTGAAGTAATATGCATTTTGGTATTGATTTGCATTACCATGGTATCTGTTGATGTTCAGCATCTTGTGCTTATTGGCCATTTGTATATTTTCTTTGGATAAATATTTATTCAGACTCTCATTTTAAATTTGTATTTTGTTATTGGTTTGTGAGAGTTCTTTCAATATTCTAGATATAAGTTCCTATCTAAATATATACTGGCAAAAGTTTTCACCTATTCTGTGAATTGACTTTTCACTTTTTTGGTTTGCATATTTTTTTAAAAATATTTTTTAGATGATAGACCTTAGATATTTTTTGATAGACCTTTATTTTACTCATTTATTTATATTTGGTGCTAAGAATCAAACCCAGTGCCCCACAGATGCTAGGCAAGTGCACTACCACTGAGCCACAACCCCAGCCCTGTTGGTGTCTTTTTAAAAAATATTTTTTAGTTGTATATGGTCACAATACCTTTATTTTATTTATTTATTTTTACGTGGTGCTGAGGATCGAACCCAGTGCCTCACACGTGCGAGGCAAGCACTCTACCACTGAGCCATAGCCACAGCCCTTGTCGGTGTCTTTTGAAACACAAAAGCTTTCAATTTTGAAGTTCGATTTATAATTTTTTTCTTTTAGTCCTTGTGCTTTTGTTTCAAAGTTAAGAAATTACTGCCTAACCCAAGGTCATGAAATTACATGTCAATTTTATAGTCAGCTTGCCAATTTCTACAAAGAATCCAAGTATTATTCTGATAGGTAATGCCTCAAATCTGTAGATCAATTTGGGTAGTACTGCCATCTTTAAGTCCTCTCACACATGTCCATCAGATATCTTTCTATTTATTTGGTTCCTCTTTAGTTTTTTCAACAATGTTTTATGCAATGAGTATAAGTTTTATACTTCGTTAAATTTATTTCTAAGTATTTTTCTTGTGTTACTGCAAATGGAGTTGCTTTTGAATTTCATTTTGATTTCTCATTGCTACTATAGAAATGTAATTTAATTTTATATATTGATTGTATTTCCTGCAACTTTATTGAACTTCTTTATTAGTTATAATTTTTAGGTGATTCCTTAGAATATTCTTTATCTAGAATTATGTTATCAGCAAACAGAGATAATTTTATTTCTTCCTTTCAAATCTCAGTGCTTTTTCTTTGTCTTGCCTAATTGTCCACCTTTAACTTAAGTTATATTGTTGAAGAAAAGTGGCAAAAGTGACCACTTGATCATGGGGAAAACATTTCACTTTGTTACCAGTATGATAAAGGTTTCTCTGGATACCCTTTATCAGATTGAGGATTTCCCTACTATTAGTTTGTTGAATGTTTTTATCATGCATGAGTGTTGGATTTTGTATAATGTTTTCCTACATCTACACACTTGATCCTATGGTTTTGTTCTTTATTTTTTCAATATAGTATATTACATTAATTGATATTCAGATGTTTAACCTTGCATTCCTGGAATAAATCCCTCTTTGTCATGGAGAACAATTCATTTTACATGTTACTAGATTGTGTTTGTTAGTAGTTTGTGGAGATTTTGTATCTATATTCATAAGATTGCATACTGGTTTTTCCTTATAATGTCTGACTGATTTTGTTTGCAGGTTAGTACTGGCCTCATTGATTGAGTTAAGAAATGCATTTTTATCTCGTACATTTTGGAAAACTTGGTGAAGAGTTGGCATTATTCTTTAAATATTAGATAGTGAAGCCATCTGATCATGGGCCTTTTTTTAGTGGGAGGTTTAAAAATTACTAATTCAATCTTTTATTATAGGTTTATTCTTATATCCTATTTCTTTTTGATGTTCCACTTTTTAAAATAAAAGTGTTTATAGGTACAAATTGATCTCAAAATGTTTTCTCATTTTACCTTTTTTTTTTTTTTTCGGGGGGTGCTGGGGATCGAACCCAGGGCCTGTGCATGCAAGGCAAGCACTCTACTGACTGAGCTATCTCCCTAGCCCTACCTTTATTTTTGATACTGGGGATTGAACCCTAGAAGTGCTTTACCACCGAGTCACATCCCCAGTCCTTTTTATTTTTGAGACAGGGTCTTGCTAAATTGCTAAGGCTGGCCTCGAATTTGTAGTCTTCCTGCCTCAGCTTCCTGAGTCACTGGGATTTACAGAAGTGCTGAGTTTTTAAAGACAATTTTTGCCAACTGCCAATTTTGTTAGGGAATATAGTCTGGATTTTGCTGTTTACATCACATGTTCTTGTGTTCCTGCTATTTCCTGTAAGTTAGTAGTTAGATCTAAGGGTTTGATCAGATTTGGGATCTTTTGAAATTTTAATAATCTTTTAATTTGGCAAGAAAGTTTTATAGATAGCATTATTTATTTGCATTAGAAGGAACTTAATATATCTGATCATCTCTCTTTTAATATTAGTGTTCATTGATGATTATTGCCCAGATTTAGTTCATCAAAGTGTTGATGTGATGATATTTTATCATTCTTTCTTTATTATCTGAAATATTTTCTGTAAAGAAAAATTTTTCTTCATTTTGATGCTTTTAGGATTTTAAAAATTGTTCCTTTTTTAATTGTTCTCAGGTATCATGGGAATGACCTAATCTATGATTACTGAAAGTGAAAGTCAATGTTGTCATTAAGAACTTAGAAGTTATTGCTTTACTCATATCCTGGTATTATTGTTTAGTAATTGTGTGATCATGGACAAGTTGTTTAAACTCTTTGGGCTTCATTTACCTTGTCTGTTAAATAGGACTGATAATACCTACTTGATTGGGTTGTTATAAAAAGTAAATTTCATGATGCATGTGAATCTAATTATCTTTGGCATATAGTATTGCTTGGATAAATGTTGCTGTTGTTATTGATTGATTGATTTTTATCATAATTCAAGAATATTTTTTGAAAATTTTGATTATTAGTTATTGTTTCCCAATTCTTTAAAGCAGTAGTTCACAATTGAGGGAACTGACATTTAGCAATGTCTGGGGATATTTTTGGTTGTCACAAATGAGAAAGGGAACATACTGGCATCAAGTGGGTGAGACAATGGGATGCTATTAAATACAGTACACAGAACATTACCCCCCCACACAAAGAATTTTTCAGTCTAAAATGTTAGTAGTGCCAAAGTCAATACACCCAGCTTTAAAGGTTTTCTCTCCACAGTCTGTCTCCAGCATCTTACCTGTACTCATCTTCTGATAAAGCTGTTTTATTAGATGATTTGATATGTTCTTGAGTGTATGCTTGTAATCAGTTTCATGCTGCATACTCTCTTACTTTAATGGATATTGTTTAGTGAACTTAAGATCCTATTTCTGTTAAGTAATTTTTGACATGGTGAAAGTTTTTAAAATTATTTTTTGAGGTTGTACTTACACATACAAAAAAGTCAGAAGTTACATAAAGGTATATAATTTCAAGAAAGTTTCCAAGAAATGATACATTTTGGATTTGCTTCAAAATAATTAAGAAGTATTTGGAAATTCCTCAAAAAGTAAACAGAATTTGTCATTTGACCCCATAATACCATTCCCAGGTATATACTTAAATTGAAAATGGTGCTCAAACGTATGTACACTTATGTTCATAAATTATTAATACAATAGCCAAAACAAGAAAATAGCCCAACATTTCATCAGCTGATGAATGGATAAATTACGGCATAGCCATACAATGGAAATTATTCATCTAAAAAAGGAATGAAATACTGATACATACCACAAAGTGAATGAATTTTGAAAGCATTTTGCTAAGTGAACAGCCAGACACAAATGATCACATGTTGTTTAATTTTACTTATATGAAGAACTCAGAATAGCTGGGTATGGTGGTGCACCCTTATTGTCCCAGCAGCTCAGGAGTCTGAGGCAGGAGGATGGAGTTCAAAGCCAGCCTCAGCAACCTAGGGAGGCCCTAAGAAACTCAGTGAGACCCTGTCTCTAAATAAAATACAAAAAGTGGTGGGGATGTGCCTCAGTGGTTAAGTGCTCCTGAGTTCAATCCCTGGTACCAAAAAAAAAAAAAAAAAAAAATCCAGAATAGGCAAATCCATAGACATAGAACACAAATTGGGTTTTAATAATCTTACCCATTGTATCCTGTGGTTACTTCATTTCCCTCCCCAGAAACAACTACTCTTAAAATATCTTATACCAGATACATGGTGTACATTTCTGTAAGTTATCTTTTTCAACACCATGTACTACACTTACTGTTTTGTCTCTCGATTTTTTTAACTTAATATTTGGGCTTTTGTTTCTTATTAGTACATAAAAGGTTGCCATATTCTTTTTGGTGTTTGCATAGTATTCCCTTATATGAATCTAATGTATGTTAAAGTGATCCCTTATTGAGAATCTAAGTTGTTTATAATCTTATTCAGTTATTCTAATCAACACTCTTGAATTGTATATATTATTTTACACATATGCTAGTATGTTTGCTAGATAAAATTACTCAAAGAAGAATTGATTTCAAAGGAATATCTTAAATTTTGGTGATTATCGTCAAATTGCTTTCAGTGGAAATTTCTATTCACACAAGCAATGAATGGGTTTCCATTTCTCCATACTCAGTCAACATATGCATTTCCTACAGTTTTTTAATAGATTGTTGTAAAAATATTTTCATTAGCCGTTGATGGACCTTTACTTTTTTATTTACTTATTTATATGTGGTGCCAAGAATTGAACCCTGTGCCTCACACATGCTAGGCAAGCACTATACCCCTGAGCCACAACCCCAGCCCCCTATAATTCTTAATTGGAAAAGCATATAATGAATCATAGATAAAGCATAAGTGATTTTCATAAATCAGTATTTTTTCCTCTAAGAGGGAGGTGAAACAGAAAGAGAAAGACTCTTAGTTACAAGATTTAATCTCTAAAGTAGTAAATTTATCACCTTGTACATAGGTAAGCAAACTTGTTTTGGGGGGATAAGTAATTGATATAGTCTTTAAAATCAAAACCATGTTCCAAATGTTTAAGGAAGATTCGTTTTGGAAGTTTAAATTTTGGCAGCATAGAGTAATACATTTGGCAAAATGCGAACTGCCATTTCTCTAGTTAATATTGTTTCCATGTGGTCCAGACATGTTAGGCTTTAAGATTAATACAGCAGCTTTCCTTTAAAAGAATGCCTTTTGATTCCCAATCACCAACTAACTGATTACTACCTGAATACTGTTACTTACTTATCTTTTAGGTGGTATATATAACCTCTGATACCATGGCTCTATGATTTAATTCTGACAACTTTATTTTACTGAATTATTCCATTATAAATGGTTCTTATTAGCTATATTCTTTAGTGACAGTTTAACAAAATGTACTTTGGCTAATCAGTTCTCAGAAAATGTGTAGAGCTTATATTTCAGGTAATTCTGAAGCTTTGCATGTGTGTTGAGGGGGGATACTAGGGATTAAATCCAGGGGCATTCTACCACTGAGATACATACCCAACTCATTTTATTTATATATTTATATAAATATATTTATGTATTTATGTATTTATATATATTTTAATATATTTATTTATGAGACAAATGTCTTGCTAAGTTGCCTAGGATGAAATTTAAGCAGGGCTGCAGTATGGTGGTCTGAGTTGATATTTAATAGAGATCCCTGGCTTCTTTGTGGAGGATGAGTTAAAAGAGAAGGCCTGAGCCAGGCCTGGTGACACACACCTGTAATTCCAGGCACTCAGGAGGTTGAAGCAGGAGGATTGCAAGTCCAAAGCCAGCTTCAGCAAAAGCAAGGTGTTAAGCAACTCAGTGAGTCCCTGTCTCTAAATAAAATATAAAATAGAGCTGGGGATGTGGCTCAATGGTTAAGCGCCCCTGGTTTCAATCCCCCCTGGCTCAATCCCCCATACCAATAACTAACTAACTAACTAAATAAATAAATAAATAAATAAATAAATAAATAGATAGATACTTGCTAAAATCTGAAAGCAAAATCGGGGGAAAAAAAAGAAATTGTGTTTCAAGCATCAGGTTGGTGGCATAACAACAAAGACAAGAATTATTTTAAGGTGGAATAAAAGAACTTGCGACTGCCCAGTGACCCATGAGTATTCAGTGAATCGCAATTGCTAAAAGTGGTATAACTTGTGAATTTATTATCAGTTAGTAAATTCTGACACTATGGAAAGACAAAAAAATTACTTTAAGGGCCACAATTATTTGACAAAAGGATTTGGAAAGAAATCTTTGAATGCTTTTAAAAAACAATTTAATAACTGCATTGTTTTATTTAAACACAAAATAGGGCTGGGGATGTGACTCAGTGGTCAAGTGCCCTTCAGTTCAATCTCCAGTACCAAAAAAAAAAAAAGGAGGCCTGAGTGGAAGCAGGGACACCAAGTAGGAGGCTACTGTTGGAGTTGAGAGAAAATATATTAATAATGATTTTTATGCAAGTAATAGTTGTAGAGATGGGAAAAATTGACTGGTTTGCAGTAAATCATAGCAGTAGAACAGGCAGGACTTGATGGTGGCTTGATTGGAGGTGGGAATGAGAAAAGGAATTCTTGAGTAACTGAGTCAATAGTGGTTCCATTTGTAAGAACCCAGAAACCACTCCGGACGCAGGAACTCACATAAGAAAGTTTATTAAGCAAACAGGCAGAGTGTCTCCCTGCAGGGTAAGAGAGAACATGAGAGGGAGAGAGAGAGAGAGAAAGAAAGAAAGAGAGAAAGAGAGCACTCAAGAGAGAGTGAAAGCCAGGAGGAAAGAGAGAAAATGGCGGAGGAGCTTTTCCTAAATATTGGAATTTCATGGGCTAACAAGGGACTAATGACTGAGAAGGAGACTTGCAGGCTGACTAATGGACCAGTAGCTAGCTAGGATGTTCACAGACTGACAAACTAGGTTGTACGATGGGAGGGGGTGGGGGAGCAGCTTTCTATTATACTATTTATTAAAGAGAGGAATACTGGTGAATGAACAGGAGAGGTTATTTTGTTTGGGCAGGGAGAGTAAGTTTAGAATTGAGTTATCTTTTGGCCTAATTAAGCTTGAAGTGCTTGTTAGACATCCAAAAAATGTTAAGTGGACAGTTCAAAATAGGGACTTGGATCTTAGGAGAGAGATTAAAACTAGAAGAATATCATATCATATGGAGTTCATCAGGATGTACTATATTTGATCAATCCCCAAAATGCTTTTTTTTTAACTTTCTGATTTCCCAGAGATCAGGATGCATCTTGTGATCATTGTCAGCTAGGCAATAATCATGATATAGTTGTCATTTGCTGTTCAAGCATGCATAGGCAGACTGTTAGAATCAGACTGTGCAGAATGAATGTTAGCAGTTTGGGGGCAGGGAGTTTGGAGGCAATGTTGGAGCATTGTTTTAATGCTCAAACCCCAAATAATTTGGGAGGAGGGAGAAGGAAAGCAGTGAACCACACATGTTACAGACTTTCCTGAAGCAGGAGCCAAAAATTGAATTGATTCTTGGTATCCTCGGGGGATTGGTTCCAAGAAATCCCTTTTCAGATAATAAAAGTCACAGGTGCTGAAATCTCTTATATAAAATGATGTGAGATTTTCACATATGCTCCTATATACAGATGTTCTTCTACATAAGATGAGGTTATGTCCCACTAAACCCATTATAAACTCAAAAGATCTTAAGTTGAACCATGGTTAAATTGATCATCTCTGGAATACTTATGTATTGGTTAGGGAATGAGGACAAGAAAAAAGTCTGTACATATAATCATTGGTGCAAGGTGAATATTGCTCAAACAATGAGTATGGGGAGAGACTTAGGGTCTTTGAAATGGTGGGAGGTTACAGTTGGGTATACCTATACATCACTTCATTCATGTGGATTCAGCATAATGCTCGGCACACAGCAAATTCCTTAGAAAACTTTTCTCTAATACCCTGCATCTCTAGACTAGTGGCTAAGTACAGAATGAAAAAAAATAAAGCCATAGATTGGCTAAATGGTGCTTGCTTTTTCTACTGTGATTTTGTTTCCTCTTTATTTGCTTCTAGGAAGAAGGAACCGTGGAGGGTTGTAGTGGGTGTATATTCAAAAAGAATCCAAGAGTGATGGTAGGAATAGGACGTAGCAAAATGAATCAGAGTGAAGAACCATCTTGATTTTCTAGTGTTTTTGCTAACAAAATATCTTCATCCCCATGTCTCCCCACTTTTTTTTTTTTTTTAAAGGAAAGCCCAGAAGACAGGACAATAAACACGAGCTCTATTCGGGTAAATAAATTTACTTTCATTATGGTCAGGGATTTCATGTAGCTTGATATCATCAAGAGATTATATACCTTTAAATTTTTCCAAATCTTAAGTCTGCTGCCTCTACAAAGTCAAAGTGAAATGTTTGTCTTCTGAATTAATTCCAGTGACTTATATGAACTTATTGGCGTATACCTTCTTCATTGTTCTCTAGGATATAACTCTTCATAGTTTGATACTTGCTGTTGTGATCATGCATCATCTCATTTAGTAGTATAGTTGCATATATACAAACTGTGCCTGTAATGAAACTAATTTAACAAAACTCTATATAATTATTTCATTATTATAGAAACTCCTGTTGTGTATTTATTTATTACAGACAGTAGCATAATAATGTTTGCTCCTGTATTATCTATTTTAGATGTTAAATTTCTGGAGTATGGAAATGGTGGCAGATTTTCATTTCATAGTATTTTGTTCAGTTGAACAGATTATTTTTGCCAATATAATGAAAGGGATGGTTATCCCTTGGACTTTGGGTACTTTCTGGTTTAAACATTACTTAGTGACTCAGCTCCAGATATGAACCTGGCCCTTCTTCTGAGATAACGCTTGTTATGTATATCCAGGATGCTGTGAACTTTTCCTAGGGAAAGAAGAGGAAGTAGAAAATAAGCATATGTATTTGATAAGTACTTTTTTTTCTCTGCCTGCAGGGGAAGAAATGGAGCCAGTATTTGGAATATTTATTTTCAGAGGGGTTACAAGGCTTGAAACTTTTCATAGAAAGTAATATTCATCATTCTTCTGTCCCATGATCAGAGCTGTCCCCTGATCAGAGAGCATGACCACTATGATAAATATTAAATAAATGTTAACTTACAAGCCAAACATGCCAGACTAAATTCCTTCCTCAATGTTAGAGAGGCAAAGTAGCTCAACTTGTGTTTCCTTATTCATTTCACTAATGGACTGCCATCTTCAAGGAGTACTCAGAATGGACTTCTGTCCATGGTTCAGGAGGGCCTTTGTGTGGCTAACTTATATTTCATGATTTAGATTTTTAGCTTACTGGTGAAAAATGACTTCATCATGCACTGCCTTCTACCAAATTATACATGAAGAGACACGTCTGCTTTGTGGTGGGATTTTTCATATTTTTGTATACTATGAGCTGCATTTATAGAAGACAGCAGGTAATATATAGTGTTAGTTAATCCACAGACATACTCATACAGAATACTGTGTTGACTCTGTGAAACCTCTGTGGATATTGCCATTTTTTCTTATGTGAACAAGAGCATCAGCACCAAATCAATAGGATACAACACGTATAACCCTTAAGATCCCTGAGTAGCTCATGGCCTCCTGGGCCTTCAATGGTAGGAATTTGTTGAGGGAAGGAAGGGGAAAGAATGGGAGTGATAATCAAGACATTTCTGTTTATGCTGATATGGTTTCATGAAACTATTTTATTTGTATATGTGTATGTATAGATCTATTTTTTAAATGTTCAGGCCTAAATAAAGTGTAATTTTAAGAAGTAATTCTGAAGCCTTTTATGAATTTCATATCAGCTTAACTATCATGTTGACTATAAATTTTTGTGTCAGCTGAATAACTCTTACTCTTAATAAAATTCATATTATTTGAGAGGAATGAAACTGATTCTATCTTCGTCTTTAAGGGCACATTCTTATCATTTTTTTCTATTCATTAAAACAAAAAATGTATTATTGGATAGTGGAAATCCCATTCATCCATTCACAGATTGAATTAATATGTGTTGAGTTCCTTACTATGTTGCAGGTACTCTTTTTTCCCTCATTTATTTATTTATTTATTTTTAATTTAAATTTTTATTTTTACAGACTGCATTTTCATTCATTGTACTGCCAAGTACTGTTCAGTGTGCTGGTGATACAGCTGTATCCCATACAAAGTACCTGCTTTTATGGAGTTTACATTCAAATGAAGAAGTCAGACAATAGCACTATAAGCAATATATAATATCAGGTGCTAAGAAGAAAAAGCAGGGAATAGGGATAGAATGTGGAAGTGGTTGCTACTATATATAAGGTGGTTAGGGAAGGTTTGTATGAAGAGGTGATAAAGGCAGAGAACCTCATAAGCATATGAGCCATGTGACTGGAAAAGAGCATTCTCCACAGAGGTAAAGGCAAGTGAAAAGGCCCTAAAATGTTGACTTATATGGCATATTTAAGTACTAGCAGAGGCTGGTGAGTTTATAGCATAATGATTAAGAAAAAAGAGTGGTAAGAACTAGGGGAGAAAGTCAGAGACTACTTTATGAAAGAAAGGTTAGGGTTAGGGTTGTTTTTTGTTTTTTTTTTTGTTTTTTTTTTTTTTTTTTTTGGGGTGCTGGGGATCGAACCCAGGGCCTTCTACTTGCAAGGCAAGCACTCTTACCGACTGAGCTATCTCCCCAGCCCCTTAGGGTTCTTTTTTTGCCCATATTTCTCTTGGTCAATTTTAGACCTATTCAAGATAAGATATATGGCTGTGTAAATAAGCTAAGTCTAGTTATTTCAAAAATCTGTTTCGAAAACTCTTCATCACAAAAAATGGATTTAAATAAGAATTACTATTTTGCTTTAGTATAAAAGATATCTGAAGAAAATGGAGATTTTGGTTTTATTGCAATTGTACATAAAGAATACTTTCTTTACCCAATATTTGTGTAAAATTGTTGACTTTATAAATTTTTGACACTAAAGTTACTATTAGATATTTTTTTTGCAGTACTGGAGATTGAATTCAGGTGACATTCCATTTTATTTCCAATTCTGCTTTTAAAATCTAACACCTACAATTTTTATATTTTCCTTAATGCATTATAGTTACCCATAATATTGGGGTTCATTTTGACATAATCATACATGCATGAAATATAGTTCGGTCCACTTCAGTCCCCAGTATTTCCATTTTACCTTCATTCCTCTTTTCCCATGTTCCCCTTCTATGCTATTGGTCTTCCTTCTATTCATTTATATTTTTTTAAATAGGTGCTTTAAAATATACATAAAAGTGAAATTCACTGTGGTATATTCATATGTACAGAACATTGATTTCTAACATCTTATTTTCCTTTCTATTATAGCTTTTCCTCTTGGTCTTGGGGTTAATCTGGAAAAAAAGTAGCTTAGTCTATGGTGCCTGTTACAACTTTTATTAACATAGTGGAATGGCCTATTAGAAAAAACATTATTCTCTGAAATTAGTACTATAGGATGGTGATATAGCTCAGTTGGTAGAGTATTTGCCTTGCATGCACAAGGCCATGGGTTCAATCCCTACCACCACAAAAAAAAGAAAAGATGGTTCAAATTAGTACTATATTTTTAAGATGTCTTTTCGGTTGACACACCATTCCTTTTGTTTAAATTATTGAACTATCTAATCTAGAAAGCCTGTATTTTAGTCATGTAAAAATCCTAATAAAGATGGGCAACAGCACTTAGTAGAGTATATCATTGACCCAAATGACCAGTGTTTTATTTATAGAATACTAAGAGAAAGGTGTCTTTCCAAGGGCCATAATAGTACATGTAAATTAAAGTGTACTTTTAAGTATGTAACAGAAACACAAATTTATTTTTTAGCTCATCAGTAAGAACATTAGCATATCTAACTAGATTTGGTACACAGAACTGGAGGCTAGATGTCAATGTCCTTTGCTGCTTCTGGTTTATGTCATTAATGAATGTATGACCTTGGAAAAGTCGGTTAACTACTTTACCTCTTGATTTCCCCTTTGGCAAAATTTAGATTTGAATGTCATATCTTTCTGAAGTTTCACATAGAGAATGATAAAAAAATTAAAATTATATTAAAATGGGAAAAAAAGATGTAGAAGTTTTTTTCTACCTTTGAAGTGTAACTAATATAAATGTATTTAAAGACCGTCCAGGAGGGCTGGGGAGATAGCTCAGTCGGTAGAGTGTTTGCCTTGCAAGCAGGAGGCCCTGGGTTCGATCCCTAGCACTGCCAGAAAAAAAGACTGTCCAGGAGGTAGTAACTCACTGAGGTAATTTGCATTTTTTATAATTTATCTTCATGTGTGAATAGGTTACTTGAGCCTTTCTGAATGAAGGGCAAAAGGTGTGATTGAATGAGCACCTATTTAATAGATTAACATCCTGGATATCCATGAGTATTCCAACCCTGGATACAACTCAAGTTTCACCTATGCAACTGAACAAGATTTAATTTTTTGTGTTCTGTACCTTGACCCTTATATCTATCTGTAGGCAACTTTTTTGTTACCTAGAACAATGAGGAAAAATGTAGTATACAGTTTTTTAATTAGCCATTAATTCCAGCTTTTTAAAATTAGAAATGAATCATTTTTCTATTTATAATCAGATTTGTAGACTAGGTTAAATTCCAAACTTGCTCAACAGTTTCTGCATAATCAGTTGAAAATTTTATTGTGGAGGATCTCTGCATGACATGCAAAGAGCTCATTGGAACTTCTCCCCAGAGAAATATTTGTTTTATTTGGTGAAAATTAGCTAAGGTGATCATTCAGGTTCTTTGGAGAGTAAACAAAGGAGTTACAAAATTGAGAATCATTTATTCAAAATCTGCAGAATTCAGTAACAATTGTAGGAAGCTGTAACATCTGAGCTAGAGGTTATACCCATTTACACACCCAATTTCATGTTGGAGATGAGCTATTGTTGTGGAATATGTATTTTAGTGTGCGTGGCAGCAAAGTGGTAGCTACCATCTCCCCCAGATACTGCTCCATAAATATAGAGGTTCTGCCAACACACGGTTTAAAGCAACCCTCAATGACTAGCAAGAGCCTGGCCCTGCCTGAGGGGTCTGATTTTGGAGGAACTTATACCTCCAAGGAATTGCTTAAAGCAATAGAATAAACTAGGAGCAGTCTGTAAAGGCTAACAGCATGCCATGGTACCAAGAGGAAGACCAGCCAGAAGTTAACAGGGACATCTGAGAAAGAGACAGCAAAGGAAACCCTGCTAAACTCATGGCCACATCTGGTAATATGGAAGAATGTGTGTATATTTCAGCTGCATTCTCTCAGGAGTAACTAAAGAGGAAACTGTTCTGTGATTAGTTCCTGACTAAATGTGAAAAAACCTTGTAAACTCCCTGAAATGTGAAAGCAGTCTCTAAGCTATACAGAACAAATAGTAGAGAATGAAAACCTTACTGGCTCAGGGGGCCTAAAAACAACTTCTCATCAGTGACATACACCAACCTGTACTGACCTGAGGATAACCCTTTGAAAGCCAGATTTAAAAGTAAAAACAAGTGTGGGGGAAGCAGGGACACAGAGTGCACACTGTGGGAGAACAGACTTGACAGAATTAGTCCAGCCAAATTTCCAAACAAGTGAATAAATAACGACAAAGACAGGATCCACACAAAGTTTTGCAGCCCCATGAACTCTTTTCTAAAAATTTAAAAAAATTTTTAGTTGCCTGGTGAGTTTTGCATTCCACATTATTTCCTTCCAATTTTCAAAAGAGCTGAGAGGAACTCCAAAATAACTTGTTATATTTATTTATTTTTATGTGGTGCTGAGGATCAAACCAAGTGCCTCACACATGCTAGGCAAGTGCTCTACCACTGAGCTACAACCCCAGCCCCGCCCCAAGGACTCTTGTGGTAGAGAGGTGCACCTCGACATTAGTCCTGCCCTCAGAGCACACAGCCCAGGAAGCTTAGGGAAAGAAAATTCACTTACTGAGCTCAGCATTCTGTGCTGACTCCTTATTGCTACAGTGCCAGTGTTGACCCCACCCTCAGAGTGTGCAGCCCAGAAGCTCCAGAGGGAATCTTAGGTAACTAAATCCACATTCTGAACTTGCTCATTAACATGCTGCAGCAGAGGTGTTGACCCCACTGCAGCAGCACAAAGGACTACTCAGAACCGTTGCCTAGTGAGTTTTGTCCCCCACACTAGTTCCTTCCAATTAGCAAAGCAGCTGAGAGGAACTCCAAAAACAACTTCAGCCACAAATCAGTCCTTGCCAGTCACCAGGCAGAGCACAAGGCAAAAACATGGGAGGTGAATAACCCGTAGCCTTCACTGTAGTTTGTTTGTTTGTTTCTCCTCTTTTTGTCTTAATTTTTCATTTTTTCATATTTTTACTTTTCTCCATCCTCTTTTCCCTTTTTAATTTTTGTTTAATTTCCTTTCCTAATCTTTTTAATTCTGTATTTTTAAACCCTTTTGTTTTTATCTTTTAGAATCTTTTTTTTACTTTCACTTTTTCTTTTTTTTAATTTATTTTGTTGTTATTGCTTTACTGTTTTTATCTTATTTTTTTGTAGTGCTGGTCAAGCCCAGGACTTTGTACCTGCTGGGTGGGTTCTCTGCTACTGAGCTACACTCCAAGCTCAGCTGAGGGGAATTGCATGTAACTCTAGTCACAATCTAATCCTGCCTGAACTTTGGCAGATAGTTCAGCTTAAAGAATTGAGGGGGTGGCATGGGTGGGCATAGCTAGGAGGTCTGACATCCTGCTTCTGGACTGTCACTCCCCACAGTACAACAAAGAGAAATAACACAACTGTTGTGAACAGCACACATACAAAGATCCTCAGCATTGGTTACTTCCACACACTGTCAGATTGCACCTTATTGACAACATTGGATGTGAGTGCCACAGAGGGAGAGCTCTGATCCTGGCCCTCATCTCTCCACAAGAAATGCCAGGAACTGCACTAGTGTATAAACAGAGGATAAAAACTTCAGTCCTTTCACCACAATTGTAACAGCCAATATCACAATCATTTTCAAGTAACAGAGCCAATAACAATAGTGCCCATGGTAATCCCACCATCTAATAAGGATTTCCTCTTCCATTATAGGCGTAACCACCAAGTGTGCACCCCACATACTTTACTTTCTGCACCAGGCCAGCCTGAATTACCAGAGGGATCCACTCTTGCAAAACCTACAGAGAAAATGGATCCCTCATGTTCTGATACAGTACTCATTATGTTAAAACTCACTAATTGCAGCCAAAGAAGCCACAGTGAGATTAAACTACAAAATAAAATTGGAATTCAACTGTACACTGCACAACAAACCAATACTCAGATCACATCATCCAAAGAAAGGCACTTACTAATGAGGCCTTCACAAAAAGTGCAGGTGATATCCATCCCAACAGATGCTAAAATGTCAGCATAGAAACATTAGAAATATGAAGAAACAAGGCAATATGACACCTCCTAAAGTTCATAGTTTTGTAATAACAGGTTACAAAGATACCAAGTTATATGAAATGCTGGATAAAGAACTCAAAAGAGGTCTAGGGTTGTAGCTCAGTGGTAGAGAGCTTGCTTAGCATGTGTGAGGCACTGAGTTTGATCCTCAGCATCACAAAACTGAAGGCATTCTGTCCACCTACAATTACAAAATTTAAAAAAAATGAATAGTTTTTTAAAAGTTCAATCCTAAGAGAATACAGAAAAACAATTGAATTAAGGAAGACAATGCAGGATATGAATGATAAACTTGATAAAGAGAGATTTTGGAAAAGAAACAAACTGAAATCTTGAAAATGAAAAATTCAGATGAAAACTCAGTTGAAAGCCTCACCAGCAGACTAAATCAATTGGAAGAACCTTGAAGATATTGAAGACAAGTCTGATGAAATATCACATTCACACATTAATAAAAAATAAGTGAAAAGAACATACAGGATCTCTGGGACATTGTTAGAATACAAAATTTATGAATAATCACAATGAGGAAAAGCTATAGACTGCAGGCATAGAAAACTTATTCAATGAAGTAATAGAAAATTTTCAAAATCTTGGGAAAGACAAAGGCAGTTAGGTACAAGTGGCACTTGAAACTCCAAATAGACATGACCAGTAAGGAAACTCTGTGACATAGTTAATTGCCAAGAGTACAGGACAAAGAAAGAATATTAAAATCTGCAAGAGAGAAATGCCACATCACATTTCAAATCAAACCCATTAGACTGTCAGCAGAATTCCTAAAAGAAACTAAAGGTCAAAAGGTCATGGAATAATGTGTTTTAAGTCCTGAAGAAACAACTACCAATCAAGATTGCTATGTCCAGCAACGTTATTTTTTAAAATCAATGTAGAAATAAAACAACAAACTTTCAAGGTAAGCATAAACTAAGGGAATTCATGACTACTAGACCAGTATTACAGAGGATGCTTAAGGGAATCCTATTTCCAGAAAAGGGAAAAAGATAAACGTCATCATGAGAGCACATGAAAGAATAAATCTCACTAAAAAATAGGCATGCAAAACAGAAATAGGAAAGAATCAACATTCAATACAGTAGACCATCAAACTTCTAAGATGAAAATGAGAGGAATAAATTTACACAGATTATTCAAAACCAACAAAAACAATAAAATGACAGAAACAAGTATGCAGCTTTCACCAATAATAATGTAAATGGTACCACAATATTTTTGTTTCTGTGTGCCACCTGAGGCCAAAGGAAGGCGGCAGGCTGCTTTTGGAAGCTTCGCCAGGCCTTCTCTCCGTCGAAATGGTTGGTCTGCTGTGATGACCTGTAGTTTGCCAGCTTATCAATGCCTTTTTTGAGAGCAGATTGCTCACTTTCAGGCGTCTATCATCCGCCATTTGCCTGCCTCTCACCTGTTCATCTCCTGTCTTACCCATATCCCTCACCCAATGCTTGAGGTTCACCTCCCGATCATCCGACAGCTGCCGGCAGACTGACCGCAGACTGCCAGTGGAGAACCAGCTACCTGCTGTCGCCTGGAAGTTCACTGTCACAGTACCTGCAGGTTTGATTACACGTGGCTGCCGCCATTTTAAGACAACAGCCAGGCCCCGTAGGACCCCTTGCCGGACTGACTGAGCCCCGTCTCCAGGATCCCTCAGCCTGACCGATCACTCCCTGCCTCTGGGGCCCTCACGTCATCTGACTGCTCCCTGCTGCCAGGACCCCCAGACCAACTGACTGCGCCCTATCACCGGGAACCCAGACCGACTGATTGCACCCGGCCTCCAGGATCCC
Source organism: Sciurus vulgaris (assembly GCF_902686455.1). Classification (NCBI taxonomy): domain Eukaryota; kingdom Metazoa; phylum Chordata; class Mammalia; order Rodentia; family Sciuridae; genus Sciurus; species Sciurus vulgaris. The sequence goes on along the minus strand of NC_136471.1, from coordinate 49,264,913 downwards.
ACGACTACACCAAACACACCGGACCTCCAGGACCCCTGCCGGACCAACTGCATCCTGTCTACAGGAACTCCAGCTGACCACGTCCACCCCTGAGCTGCAGCTCCCCATTTGCCAACACATTTCGAAGCCAGAGCGCCCATCTTGGATAATCCCGAAAGCCGTAGCTCTGATCTTTGGGTGGGGCAAATCCCATCCTGAGACGCTTGCTGGAGGCTTGAAGCTCATTGTCAGGTACCTCTCATGCTTCAGGCTACTGAACACTGGGAGGTTTCATTAGTATATGACTGTTACACAGTAGATTTTCTTTTTTCTCCTTTTTAAAAAAAATTAAGTTTTTATTTCTTTACTTTTCTTGCTTTCTTTTCCTTTTGTTTACCTGTTCCCTCAGAGTCTCTTTCTCCCTTATTTGCAGGCTAACATCCGATTTCTTTTGATTACACTATCACCCTTTCTATTTTCTAGAACTTCTGTATATTCTTTTCTTATCCCATTAACAGCCATATTCTACATCCCTCTGCATGCTCTCTGTCCTCCATTAGAAACTGCAGACCTTATTGCAAACCTGTTTGTTTTACCAAAGATAACATTTGAACTCATTTTGTTTATTATGACAATTTTGTTATTGTCCCCATAGGGGCTATTTGGTCTAGGATTGCCTAGTGTCTGATTTGGGCACTGCTAATATTGATCTCCCCTTAAAAAAGGGTTTTGAAAACCTATAGGGCCACTATAAGCCTATGGGGGGAATCTGCAATACTCTAGATCTGCCCTGCTAGGGGGGAAGATACATGAACAACATGAAAAAACAAGGGAAGAAAATGATCCAAACAAATCTAGATTCTATAGTAGTAGAACCCAATGACAGTATGTTAGAAGAAATGTCAGAAAAGGACTTCAGATTATACATGATTAAGATGATTCGCGAAGCAAAGGATAAGAGAGCAAATGCAGGCAAGGAATAATAATACCAATAAGCTGAAAGAGAACCTGCAGAAAGCAAAAGATCATTTCAACAGATAGAGATTCTCAAAAAAAAAAAAAAAAAAAAAAAACCAAACAGAAATCCTTGAAATGAAGGAGACAATAAACCAAATAAAAAACTCAATGGAAAGCATCACCAACAGACTAGACCACTTGGAAGACAGAACCTCAGACAAAGAAGACAAAATATTTAATTTTGAATATAAAGTCACCCAAACAGAGAAGATGGTAAGAAATCATGAACAGAATCTCCAAGAACTATGGGACATCATGAAAAGACCAAATTTAAGAATTATTGGGATTGAGGAAAGCACAGAGATACAAACCAAAGGAATGAACAACCTATTCAATGAAATAATATCAGAAAATTTCCCAAACCTGAAGAATGAAATGGAAAATCAAATACAAGAGGCTTACAGAACACCAAATGCACAGAATCACAATAGACCCACACCAAGGCACATTATAATGAAAATGCCTAACATTCAAAATAAAGATAGGATTTTGAAGGCCGCGAGAGAAAAGCATCAGATTACATATAGGGGGAGACCAATACGGATAGCAGCCGACTTCTTAACCCAGACACTAAAAGCTAGAAGGGCCTGGACCAATATATTTCAAGCTCTGAAAGAACATGGTTGCCAACCAAGAATCCTATACCCAGCAAAACTAACCTTCAGATTTGAAGACGAAATAAAATCCTTCCATGATAAACAAAAGTTAAAAGAATTTACAAATAGAAAGCCTGCACTACAGAATGTTCTCAACAAAATATTCCATGAGGAGGAAATGAAAAACAACAATGTACATCAGCAAAGGGAGGAAATACCTTAGAGAAAAACCACTCAAAGGAGAAACCAAGCCAACTTAAATACCAAAAATAAGCCAAATGACTGGGAATACAAATCATTTCTCAATAATAACCCTGAACATTAATGACCTAAACTCATCAGTCAAAAGACATAGACTGGCAGAATGGATTAAAAAGAAAGACCCAACAATATGCTGCCTGCAAGAGACTCATCTCATAGAAAAAGACATCCACAGACTAAAGGTGAAAGGATGGGAAAAAACCTACCACACACATGGACTCAGTAAAAAAGCAGGGGTTTCCATCCTTATATCAGATAAAGTGGACTTCAAGCCAAAGTTAGTCAGAAGGGATAAAGAAGGACATTTCATACTGCTTAAGGGAACCATAAATCAGGAAGACATAACAATAGTAAATATTTATGCCCCAAACAATGGTGCATCCCTGTACATCAAACAAATCCTTTTCAATTTCAAGAATCATATAGACCACAACACAATAATTCTGGGCGACTTTAACGCACCGCTGTCACCACTAGATAGATCTTCCAAACAAAATCCAACCAAAGAAACCATAGAACTCAATAACACAATCAATAACCTAGACTTAATAGACATATATAGAATATTCCATCCATCAATGAGCGGATACACTTTCAGCAGCACATGGAACCTTCTCAAAAATAGACCATGTGTTATGCCACAAACCAGCCCTTAGGAAATGCAAAAAAATAGAGATACTGCCTTGTGTTCTATCAGATCATAATGGACTGAGAATAGAAATCAATCACTGAATTAAAAAAGGAAATAACTCCAACACTTGGAGACTAAATAATATGCTATTGAATGAAACATGGATAGCAAAAAACATCAGGGAGGAGATTAAAAAATTCTTAGAGGTCAAGGAGAATGATGATACAACATATCAAAATCTCTGGGACACTATGAAAGCGGTACTTAGAGGAAAATTCATTGCATGGAGCGCATTCCAGAAAAGAATGAAAAATCAACAACTAAATGACCTAACATTACAGCTCAAAGCCCTAGAAAAAGAAGAACAGAATAACAGCAAAAGTAGTAGAAGACAGGAAATAAATAAAATCAGAGCTGAAATCAATGAAATTGAAACAAAATAAACTATTCAAAAAATTGACATAACAAAAAGTTGGTTCTTTGAGAAAGTAAACAAAATAGACAAACCCTTAGCCACACTAACAAAGAGAAGGCGAGAGAAGACTCAAATTACTAAAATACATGATGCAGAAAGAAATATCACGACAGACACCACTGAGATACAGAACATAATGAGAAGCTACTTTGAAAATGTGTATTCCAACAAAATAGAAACTACCGAAGACATTGACAAATTTCTAGAGACATATGCTCCTCCCAAACTGAACCAGGAGGACATACACGATTTAAACAGATCAATATCAAGCAGTGAAATAGAAGAAGCCATTAAAAATCTACCATCCAAGAAAAGCCGAGGACCAGATGGATTCTCAGCCGAGTTCTACAAGACCTTCAAGGAAGAACTCATTCCAATACTTCTCAAAGTATTCCAGGAAATAGAAAAGGAGGGTACCCTACCGAACTCATTCTATGAAGCTAATATCACCCTCATACCCAAACCAGGCAAAGACACATCAAGGAAAGAAAATTTTAGACCAATATCCTTGATGAATATAGATGCAAAGGTCCATAACAAAATATTGGCAAACCGTATCCAAAAACATATTAAGAAAATTGTGCACCATGATCAAGTGGGGTTCATTCCTGGAATGCAAGGATGGTTCGACATTCATAAATCAATAAACGTAATCCATCATGTCAATAGACTTAAGGATAAGAATCATATGGTTATTTCAACTGACACAGAAAAAGTATTTGACAAAGTACAACAACCCTTCATACTCAAAACACTAGAAAAAATAGAAAAATAGGGATAGTAGGAACATACCTGAACATTGTAAAGGCTATTTATGCTAAGCCCATGGCCAACATCATTCTTAAAGGAGAAAAACTGAAACCATTCCCTTAAAAACGGGAACAAGACAGGGATGTCCTCTTTCACCACTTCTATTCAACATTGTCCTCGAAACTCTAGCCAGAGCAATTAGGCAGACTAAAGAAATTAAAGGGTTAAAGGGATATGAATAGGAAAAGAGGAACTTAAGCTGTCACTATTTGCAAATGACATGATTCTATATTTAGAGGATCCAAAAACCTCCTCCAGAAAACTTCTAGACCTCATCAATGAATTCAGCAAAATAGCAGGCTATAAAATCAACACACATAAATCTACAGCATTTGTATATGCAAGCGATGAAACAGCTGAAAGGGAAATGAGGAAAACAACTTCATTTGCAATAGCCTCAAAAAAAAAAAAAATACTTCGGCATCAATCTAACCAAAGAGGTAAAAGATCTCTACAATGAAAACTACAAAACACTGAAAAAGGAAATTAAGGAAGACCTTGGAAGATGGAAAGATCTCCATGTTCTTGGATAGGCAGAATTAATATTGTCAAAATGGCCATACTACCAAAAGTACTATACAGATTCAATGCAATTCCAATTAAAATCCCTATGACGTACCTCACAGAAATAGAGCAAGCAATCATGAAATTCATCTGGAAGAATAAGAAACCCAGAATAGCTAAAGCAATCCTTAGCAGGAAGAATGAAACAGGGGGTATCGCAATACCAGAACTTCAACTATATTACAAAGCAATAGTAACAAAAACGGCATGGTATTGGCACCAAAATAGACAGGTAGATCAATGGTACAGGATAGAGGACACGGACAAAAACCCAAATAAATACAATTTTCTCATACTAAACAAAGGTGCCAAAAATATGCAATGGAGAAAAGACAGCCTCTTCAACAAATGGTGCTGGGAAAACTGGAAATCCATATGCAACAGAATGAAACTAAATCCCTATCTCTCACCCTGCACAAAACTCAACTCACAATGGATCAAGGACCTTGAAATCAGACCAGAGACCCTGCATCTTATAGAAGAAAAAGTAGGTCCACATCTTCACCTTGTTGGCTTAGGATCAGACTTCCTTAACAGGACTCCAATAGCACAAGAAATAAAAGCAAGAATCAATAACTGGGATAGATTCAAACTAAACAGCTTTCTCTCAGCAAAGGAAACTATCAGCAATGCGAAGAGAGAGCCTACAGAGTGGGAGAATATCTTTGCCACTCATACTTCAGCTAGAGCACTAATTTCCAGAATATATAAAGAACTCAAAAAACTCTACACTAAGAATACAAACAACCCAATCAACAAATGGGCTAAGGAAATGAACAGACACTTCACAGAAGAAGATCTACAAGCAATCAACAAACATGAAAAAATGTTCACCATCTTTAGTAATAAGAGAAATGCAAATCAAAACTACACTAAGATTCCATCTCACCCCAATTAGAATGGCAATTATCAAGAATACAAGCAACAATAGGTGTTGGAGAGGATGTGGGGAAAAAGGCACACTCATACATTGCTGGTGGGACTGCAAATTAGTGCAGTCACTCTGGAAAGCAGTGTGGAGATTCCTTAGAAAACTTGGAATGGACCTACCATTTGACCCAGCTATCCCACTCATCAGCCTATACCCAAAGGACTTAAAATCAGCATACTACAGGGATACAGCCACATCAGTGTTCATAGCTGCTCAATTCACAATAGCCAGATTGTGGAACCAGCCTAGATGCCCTTCAATTGATGAATGGATAAAGAAACTGTGATATATATATACAATGGAATATTACTCAGCTATAAAGAATAATAAAATTATGGCATTTGCAGGCAAATGGATGAAATTGGATAATATCATGTTAAGTGAGATAAGCCAATCTCAAAAATCCAAAAGAGGAATGATCTCACTGATAAGTGGATGATGACACTTCATGGGGGCTGGGAGGGAGACAAGAATGGAGGAAGGAGGGACTTCATAGAGGGAAAAGAGAGGTGGGAGGGGTGGGGGGAAGGAAAAAAATAACAGAATGAATCAAACATCATTATGTAAATATATGAATATGCAAATAGTATGCTGTTACTCCATGTACAAACTGAAACAACATGTATCCCATTTGTTTACAATAAAAATAAATTTAAAAAATAATGTAAATGGTATTAATTTTCCAATTAAAAGACACTGACTGGTGGAGTGTATTACAAAACAAGACTCAACAATATGGTTTGTACAAGAACCCTTACCTCATCTGCAAAGACATACACAGACTGCAAGTGGAAGGATGGAAAATGATATTCCAAGCAAATTGAATGGAAAACACAGGCAAGAGTATATTTATCCAACAAAATAGTCTTTAAAACAATCAGAAGACACAAAGAAGGTCTACAGTGAAAATTACAAAACACTGAAGAAAAAATTAAAGAAGACACTAAAGGGTGGAAAGACCTCCCATTTTCTTACTTTGGGAGAAACAATATTAACATGGCCGTATCTCAAAACAATCTACGGAGTCAATGCAATCCCTATCAAAATACCAATGACATTCTTTACAGAACTAGAAAAAAATCCTAAAAGGAGAGGTGCTGAGATTTCAAAATAATTGACTTAAAAGCATATTATGGAGCCAGAAAAACAAAATCAGTATGGTATTGGCATGAAAATTATCATGTAGACCAATGAAACAATATGGAACTCAGAAATAAATTCACACATCTTTAGCCAACTAATTCTCAACAAAAATGCCAAAAACTTACATTGGAGAAAGGATAGCCTCTTCAACAAATGGTGCTGGGAAACCTGGATATCCACATGTAGAAGATTGAAACCAGACCCCTGTCTCTCACTCTGTACAAAAATCAACTCAAAATGGATCAAATACCTGATTGTAAGACCGAAAACTTTGAAACCACTAGAATAAAACATAGAAGAAACACTGGAAGGCACCGGCACAGGGCTAGGGATATAGCTCAGTTGTTAGAATGCTTGCTGTGTAAGCACAAGGCCCTGGGTTCAATCCCCAGCACCGTTAAAAAAAAAAAAAAAGATACTGTCACAGGCAACAATTTCCTGGTCGGTTACAATAGTTCAGGAAACAAAAGAATTGACAAATGGAATTGCATCAAATTAAAAAGCTTATGCATGGCTAAGGAAATAACAGAGTGAAGAGACAACTCCCAGAATGGGAGAAAACATGTACCAGTTATTTATGTGATAGAGGATTAATGTCCAGAATACATGATGAACTCAAAAAACTTTTAATAAAACAATCCAATAAAAATACTGGGAAAATGACCTGAATAGAAACTTCCTAAAAGAAGTACATATTGCCAATAAACATGAAAAAATACTCAACATCTTCAGTCAACAGAAAAATGCAAATCAAAACTACATTGAGATTCCATCTCTTTTGGTTAAAATGGTGCTACAAAAAATGCTAGCAAAGATGTGGAGAAAAAGCAACCATCATACAACACTGTTGGGTTGGAATATAAATTAGCACAGCCATAATGGAAAACAGTTGAGGGCCCTCAAAAAACTAAAAACTACCATATGAGCCAGCTATACCACTCCTGAGTATATATCCGAAGGAAATGAAGTCAACATTCAAAAGAAATACTTGCATACACATGTTTATTATTGTACTCTTCACAATAACCAAGATATGGAATCAGTTCTGGGTGCCTGTCAACATATGACTAATTAAAGAAAATATGGTGTGTATATACAGTGGAGTGTTATTCAGTCATAAAGAAGAATGACATCTTATCATTTGCAGGAAAACTGATGTAACTGGAGGATATATCATGTTGAGAAAAACATGCCAAACACAGAAAGACAAGCATCACATCTTTTCTCTCATATACAGAAAATTTAAAGAAAGATGACTTGAAAAGGGTTAAATGTTTTCTTCCATATGTAGAAGCTAGAGAGAGAAAAGAAGGAATGGAAAAGAGGATCTCACAAGAGTAGAAGGGAGGCCAGTGGCATCGAGGAAGGGAATCAAATGGGAGGGAAGAGAGGAGGACATGAGGAAGTACTGGGGAACATAATCTACCAGATTATGCTATGTCAGTGTACTACAGTGAATCCCACTTATACATGTAGCACAGTATTCGAAATAATAATAGATCAGTAAAGGAAGCAGAAGAGGGGACAGAAAGGGAAGGTACCAGGAATGAGATGGATCAAATTATGTACATGTACAAATATGTGATAATGAATCACATTATCATGTATAATTATAATGCACCAATAAAAGTTTTTAAAAGGAGTACAAGAGTAGGGTTTATTCAAGTCTTTATTTGTTCTGAAGTCTCCTTTTGATTTGTAATTCTGATTAAATGAACTACCATTTAAAAAAAATATTTTTAGTTGTAGGTGGACACACTACCTTTATTTTATTTATTTTTATGTGGTGCTGAGGATTGAACGCAGTGCCTTGCAAGTGCTAGGCAAACATTCTATAACTGAGCTACAGCCCCAGCCCCATGAACTACCATTTTTACAATGAAAAAAGGGTGACCTGAAAATAGAAGAGGGACTTGGAAGGGGAAAGATGGAAAGGGCAAAAGAGAGTAGACAGGAGGGTGAACATGATCAATGCATGATATATGAATGAATATGTTACCCATTAATTTGTACAATTAAAATGTGTTACTAAAAAATAAAATTTAAAAACAATTTTAAAAATGGGCAAAGAATATGAACAGATATTTCTCCTAAGAAAAACATGTGAATGAACTTGAACATGAAAAGGTACTTAACATCATTAGTTAAATTCAGATTAAAACTACCATGATCTATATAGCAAGGTTATAATAGAAAAAGAAAATAACAACTGTTGGGGGGTTATTTAGTCAAATTAAAACACTTATACTTTGCTGGCTCAACTTTAAATGTTGCAGCCAGTTTGGAATAGTTTGACATTTTCTTGAAATTTTAAGCATGGAGTTACCATATCACCCAGCAATTCCACTCCTGGTTATATACCCCCGCCAAATGAAAACTTGTCCTCAAAGAAATTTGAACATTCTGGGGCTGGGGATATAGCTCAGTTGGTAGAGTGCTTGCCTTGCAAGC